>NW_026961887.1:0-306993 GCF_036172605.1 Pelobates fuscus | reverse complement strand
AAAATCCGGAAAAAAAAATCTGGAAAAAAAAATCCGGAAAAAATATCCAGACAAAAAAAATCCGTGAAAAAAAATCCGGAAAAAAAAATCCAGAAAAAAAATCCGGAAAAAAAAATCCTGAAAAAAAAATCCGGAAAAAAAATCCGGAAAAAAAAAATCCGGAAAAATCTGGAAAAAAAAATCTTGAAAAAAAATCCTGAAAAAAAAAAAATCCTGAAAAAAAAATCCTAAAAAAAAACATCTGGAAAAAAAAATCCGGAAAAAAAAAATATCCGGACAAAAAAAATCCGGAAAAAAAAAATCCGGAAAAAAAAATCCAGAAAAAAAAATCCGGAAAAATCCTGAAAAAAAAATGAAGAAAAATCCGGAAAAAAATCCGGAAAAATCTGGAAAAAAAATCTGAAAAAAAAATCCGGAAAAAAAATCTGGAAAAAGAAATCCGGAAAAAATATCCAGACAAAAAAAATCCAGAAAAAAAATCCAGAAAAAAAATCCTGAAAAAAAATCCAGAAAAAAAATCCGGAAAAAAAAATCCGGAAACAAAGAAATCCGGAAAAAAAATCCGGAAAAAAAAATCCTGAAAAAAAATCCGGAAAAAAAAATCCAGAAAAATGCGGAAAAAAAAAATCCAGAAAAAAAATCCGGAAAAAAAAATCTGGAAAAAAAATCCTGAAAAAAAAATCCGGAAAAAAAAATCTGGAAAAAAAAATCCGGAAAAAAAAATCCAGAAAAAAAAATCCAGAAAAAAAAAACGGAAAAAAAAAATCCGGAAAAAAAAAATCCGGGAAAAAAAATCCGGAAAAAAAATCCAGAAAAATGCGGAAAAAAAAAATCCAGAAAAAAAATCTGGAAAAAAAAATCCGGAAAAAAAAATCCGGAAAAAAAGAAATCCGGAAAAAAAAATCCGGAAAAAAAAATCCTGAAAAAAAATCCGGAAAAAAAATCCAGAAAAATGCGGAAAAAAAAAATCCAGAAAAAAAATCCGGAAAAAAAAATCTAAAAAAAAAATCCGGAAAAAAAAATCCGGAAAAAAAAATCTGGAAAAAAAAATCCGGAAAAAATATCCAGACAAAAAAAATCCGTGAAAAAAAATCCTGAAAAAAAATCTGGAAAAAAAATCCTGAAAAAAAAATCCTGAAAAAAAAAATCTGGAAAAAAAATCCTGAAAAAAAAATCCGGAAAAAAAAATCCGGAAAAAAAAATCCGGGAAAAAAAATCAGGAAAAAAAAATCCGGGAAAAAAAATCCTGAAAAAAAAATCCTGAAAAAAAAATCTGGAAAAAAAATCCTGAAAAAAAAATCCGGAAAAAAAAATCTGGAAAAAAAAATCCGGAAAAAATATCCAGACAAAAAAAATCCGTGAAAAAAAATCCTGAAAAAAAATCTGGAAAAAAAATCCGGAAAAAAAAATCCTGAAAAAAAAAATCTGGAAAAAAAATCCGGAAAAAAAAATCTGCAAAAAAAAATCCGGAAAAAATATCCAGACAAAAAAAATCCGTGAAAAAAAATCCGGAAAAAAAAATCCGGAAAAAAAAATCCGGGAAAAAAAAATCCGGAAAAAAAAATCCGGGAAAAAAAATCCGGAAAAAAAAATCCGGAAAAAAAATCCGGAAAAAAAAATCCTGAAAAATCCTGAAAAAAAAATCCTGAAAAAAAATCCTGAAAAAAAAATCCGGAAAAAAAAATCCGGAAAAAAAAAAATCTGGAAAAAAAAATCCGGAAAAAAAAATCTGGAAAAAAAAATCCGGAAAAAATATCCGGACAAAAAAAATCCGTGAAAAAAAATCCGGAAAAAAAAATCCGGATAAAAAATCCAGAAAAAAAAATGAAGAAAAATCCGGAAAAAAAAATCCGGAAAAATCCGGAAAAAAAAATCCGGAAAAAAAAATCCGGGAAAAAAAATCCGGAAAAAAAAATCCGGAAAAAAAAATGAAGAAAAATCCGGAAAAAAATAATCTTGAAAAAAAATCCGGAAAAAAAAATCTGGAAAAAAAAATCAGGAAAAAATATCCAGACAAAAAAAATCCGAAAAAAAAATCCGGAAAAAAAAATCCGGAAAAATCCGGAAAAAAAAATCCGGAAAAAAAAATCCGGAAAAAAAAATCCGGAAAAATCCGGAGAAAAAAAATCCGGAAAAAAAAATCAGGAAAAAAAAAATCCAGAAAAATCTGGAAAAAAAAATCCGGAAAAAAAATCCGGAAAAAAAAATCCGGAAAAAAAAATCTGAAAAAAAAATCCTGAAAAAAAAATTCTGAAAAAAAAATCCGGAAAAAAAACATCTGGAAAAAAAAATCCGGAAAAAATATCCGGACAAAAAAAATCCGGAAAAAAAATCCAGAAAAAAAATCCGGAAAAATCCGGAAAAAAAAATGAAGAAAAATCCGGAAAAAAATCAGGAAAAATCTGGAAAAAAAATCTGGAAAAAAAATCCTGAAAAAAAAATCCGGAAAAAAAAATCCAGAAAAAAAAAACGGAAAAAAAAAATCCGGAAAAAAAAAATCCGGGAAAAAAAATCCGGAAAAAAAATCCAGAAAAATGCGGAAAAAAAAATCCGGAAAAAAAATCCAGAAAAAAAATCCAGAAAAAAAATCAGGAAAAAAAAATCCGGAAAAATCCGGAAAAGAAAAATCCTGAAAAAAAATCCTGAAAAAAAATCTGGAAAAAAAATCCGGAAAAAAAATCCGGAAAAAAAAAATCCGGAAAAATCCGGAAAAAAAAAAATCTGGAAAAAAAATCCTGAAAAAAAAATCCGGAAAAAAAAATCCTGAAAAAAAAATCCAGAAAAAAAAAACGGAAAAAAAATCCAGAAAAAAAATCCGGAAAAAAAATCCGAAAAAAAAAAATCCGGAAAAATCCGGAAAAAAAAATCTGGAAAAAAAATCCTGAAAAAAAAATCCTGAAAAAAAAATCCAGAAAAAAAAAACGGAAAAAAAAAATCCGGAAAAAAAAAATCCGGGAAAAAAAATCCGGAAAAAAAATCCAGAAAAATGCGGAAAAAAAAATCCGGAAAAAAAATCCAGAAAAAAAATCCAGAAAAAAAATCCGGAAAAAAAATCAGGAAAAAAAAATCCAGAAAAATCCGGAAAAGAAAAATCCTGAAAAAAAATCTGGAAAAAAAATCCGGAAAAAAAATCCGGAAAAAAAAAATCCGGAAAAATCCGGAAAAAAAAAATCTGGAAAAAAAATCCTGAAAAAAAAATCCTGAAAAAAAAATCCAGAAAAAAAAAACGGAAAAAAAAAATCCGGAAAAAAAAAATCCGGGAAAAAAAAATCCGGAAAAAAAATCCAGAAAAATGCGGAAAAAAAAAATCCAGAAAAAAAATCTGGAAAAAAAAATCCGGAAAAAAAAATCCGGAAAAAAAGAAATCCTGAAAAAAAAATCCGGAAAAAAAAATCTGGAAAAAAAAATCCGGAAAAAATATCCAGACAAAAAAAATCGTGAAAAAAAATCTGGAAAAAAAATCCGGAAAAAAAAATCCGGAAAAAATATCCAGACAAAAAAAATCGTGAAAAAAAATCTGGAAAAAAAATCCGGAAAAAAAATCCGGAAAAAAAAAATCCTGAAAAAAAAATCCAGAAAAAAAAACGGAAAAAAAAAATCCGGAAAAAAAAAATCCGGGAAAAAAAATCCGGAAAAAAAATCCAGAAAAATGCGGAAAAAAAAAATCCAGAAAAAATATCTGGAAAAAAAAATCCAGAAAAAAAGAAATCCGGAAAAAAAAATCCGGAAAAAAAAATCCGGAAAAAAAATCCGGAAAAAAAATCCAGAAAAATGCGGGAAAAAAAATCTGGAAAAAAAAATCTGGAAAAAAAAATCCGGAAAAAATATCCAGACAAAAAAAATCCGTGAAAAAAAATCCTGAAAAAAAATCTGGAAAAAAAATCCGGAAAAAAAAATCCGGAAAAAAAAAATCTGGAAAAAAAATCCTGAAAAAAAAATCCGTAAAAAAAAATCTGCAAAAAAAAATCCGGAAAAAATATCCAGACAAAAAAAATCCGTGAAAAAAAATCCTGAAAAAAAATCTGGAAAAAAAATCCGGAAAAAAAAATCCTGAAAAAAAAAATCTGGAAAAAAAATCCTGAAAAAAAAATCCGGAAAAAAAAATCTGCAAAAAAAAATCCGGAAAAAAAATCCGGAAAAAAAAATCCGGAAAAAAAATCCGGAAAAAAAAATCCGGAAAAAAAAATCCGGGAAAAAAAAATCCTGAAAAATCCTGAAAAAAAAATCCTGAAAAAAAATCCGGAAAAAAAAATCCGGAAAAAAAAATCCGGAAAAAAAAAAATCTGGAAAAAAAAATCCGGAAAAAAAAATCTGGAAAAAAAAATCCGGAAAAAATATCCGGACAAAAAAAATCCGTGAAAAAAAATCCGGAAAGAAAAATCCGGAAAAAAAAATCCGGAAAAAAAAATGAAGAAAAATCCGGAAAAAAAAATCCGGAAAAATCCGGAAAAAAAAATCCGGAAAAAAAAATCCGGAAAAAAAAATCCGGAAAAAAAAATCCTGAAAAAAAATCTGGAAAAAAAATCCGGAAAAAAAAATCCGGAAAAAAAAAATCTGGAAAAAAAATCCTGAAAAAAAAATCCGTAAAAAAAAATCTGCAAAAAAAAATCCGGAAAAAATATCCAGACAAAAAAAATCCGTGAAAAAAAATCCGGAAAAAAAAATCCGGAAAAAAAAATCCGGGAAAAAAAATCCGGAAAAAAAAATCTGGAAAAAAAAATCCGGAAAAAATATCCAGACAAAAAAAATCCGTGAAAAAAAATCCTGAAAAAAAATCTGGAAAAAAAATCCGGAAAAAAAAATCCGGAAAAAAAAAATCTGGAAAAAAAATCCGTAAAAAAAAATCTGCAAAAAAAAATCCGGAAAAAATATCCAGACAAAAAAAATCCGTGAAAAAAAATCCGGAAAAAAAAATCCGGAAAAAAAAAATCCGGGAAAAAAAATCTGGAAAAAAAAATCCTGAAAAAAAAATCCGGAAAAAAAAATCTGGAAAAAAAAATCCGGAAAAAATATCCAGACAAAAAAAATCCGTGAAAAAAAATCCTGAAAAAAAATCTGGAAAAAAAATCCGGAAAAAAAAATCCTGAAAAAAAAAATCTGGAAAAAAAATCCTGAAAAAAAAATCCGGAAAGAAAAATCTGCAAAAAAAATCCGGAAAAAATATCCAGACAAAAAAAATCCGTGAAAAAAAATCCGGAAAAAAAAATCCGGAAAAAAAAATCCGGGAAAAAAAAATCCGGAAAAAAAAATCCGGGAAAAAAAATCCGGAAAAAAAAATCCGGAAAAAAAATCCGGAAAAAAAAATCCTGAAAAATCCTGAAAAAAAAATCCTGAAAAAAAATCCTGAAAAAAAAATCCGGAAAAAAAAAAATCTGGAAAAAAAAATCCGGAAAAAAAAATCTGGAAAAAAAAATCCGGAAAAAATATCCGGACAAAAAAAATCCGTGAAAAAAAATCCGGAAAAAAAAATCCGGATAAAAAATCCAGAAAAAAAAATGAAGAAAAATCCGGAAAAAAAAATCCGGAAAAATCCGGAAAAAAAAATCCGGAAAAAAAAATCCGGAAAAAAAAATCCGGGAAAAAAAATCCGGAAAAAAAAATGAAGAAAAATCCGGAAAAAAATAATCTTGAAAAAAAATCCGGAAAAAAAAATCTGGAAAAAAAAATCAGGAAAAAATATCCAGACAAAAAAAATCCGAAAAAAAAATCCGGAAAAAAAAATCCGGAAAAATCCGGAAAAAAAAATCCGGAAAAAAAAATCCGGAAAAAAAAATCCGGAAAAATCCGGAGAAAAAAAATCCGGAAAAAAAAATCAGGAAAAAAAAAATCCAGAAAAATCTGGAAAAAAAAATCCGGAAAAAAAATCCGGAAAAAAAAATCCGGAAAAAAAAATCTGAAAAAAAAATCCTGAAAAAAAAATTCTGAAAAAAAAATCCGGAAAAAAAACATCTGGAAAAAAAAATCCGGAAAAAATATCCGGACAAAAAAAATCCGGAAAAAAAATCCAGAAAAAAAATCCGGAAAAATCCGGAAAAAAAAATGAAGAAAAATCCGGAAAAAAATCAGGAAAAATCTGGAAAAAAAATCTGGAAAAAAAATCCTGAAAAAAAAATCCGGAAAAAAAAATCCAGAAAAAAAAAACGGAAAAAAAAAATCCGGAAAAAAAAAATCCGGGAAAAAAAATCCGGAAAAAAAATCCAGAAAAATGCGGAAAAAAAAATCCGGAAAAAAAATCCAGAAAAAAAATCCAGAAAAAAAATCAGGAAAAAAAAATCCGGAAAAATCCGGAAAAGAAAAATCCTGAAAAAAAATCCTGAAAAAAAATCTGGAAAAAAAATCCGGAAAAAAAATCCGGAAAAAAAAAATCCGGAAAAATCCGGAAAAAAAAAAATCTGGAAAAAAAATCCTGAAAAAAAAATCCGGAAAAAAAAATCCTGAAAAAAAAATCCAGAAAAAAAAAACGGAAAAAAAATCCAGAAAAAAAATCCGGAAAAAAAAATCCGAAAAAAAAAAATCCGGAAAAATCCGGAAAAAAAAATCTGGAAAAAAAATCCTGAAAAAAAAATCCTGAAAAAAAAATCCAGAAAAAAAAAACGGAAAAAAAAAATCCGGAAAAAAAAATCCGGGAAAAAAAATCCGGAAAAAAAATCCAGAAAAATGCGGAAAAAAAAATCCGGAAAAAAAATCCAGAAAAAAAATCCAGAAAAAAAATCCGGAAAAAAAATCAGGAAAAAAAAATCCGGAAAAATCCGGAAAAGAAAAATCCTGAAAAAAAATCTGGAAAAAAAATCCGGAAAAAAAATCCGGAAAAAAAAAATCCGGAAAAATCCGGAAAAAAAAAAATCTGGAAAAAAAATCCTGAAAAAAAAATCCTGAAAAAAAAATCCAGAAAAAAAAAACGGAAAAAAAAAATCCGGAAAAAAAAAATCCGGGAAAAAAAATCCGGAAAAAAAATCCAGAAAAATGCGGAAAAAAAAAATCCAGAAAAAAAATCTGGAAAAAAAAATCCGGAAAAAAAAATCCGGAAAAAAAGAAATCCGGAAAAAAAAATCCGGAAAAAAAAATCCTGAAAAAAAATCCGGAAAAAAAAAATCCGGAAAAATCCGGAAAAAAAAATCTGGAAAAAAAATCCTGAAAAAAAAATCCTGAAAAAAAAATCCAGAAAAAAAAATCCAGAAAAAAAAAACGGAAAAAAAAAATCCGGAAAAAAAAAATCCGGGAAAAAAAATCCGGAAAAAAAATCCAGAAAAATGCGGAAAAAAAAAATCCAGAAAAAAAATCTGGAAAAAAAAATCCGGAAAAAAAAATCCGGAAAAAAAGAAATCCGGAAAAAAAAATCCGGAAAAAAAAATCCTGAAAAAAAATCCGGAAAAAAAATCCAGAAAAATCCGGAAAAAAAAAATCCAGAAAAAAAATCCGGAAAAAAAAATCTGGAAAAAAAATCCTGAAAAAAAAATCCGGAAAAAAAAATCTGGAAAAAAAAATCCGGAAAAAATATCCAGACAAAAAAAATCCGTGAAAAAAAATCCTGAAAAAAAATCTGGAAAAAAAATCCGGAAAAAAAAATCCGGAAAAAAAAAATCTGGAAAAAAAATCCTGAAAAAAAAATCCGTAAAAAAAAATCTGCAAAAAAAAATCCGGAAAAAATATCCAGACAAAAAAAATCCGTGAAAAAAAATCCGGGAAAAAAAATCTGGATAAAAAATCCGGAAAAAAAAATCCGGAAAAAAAAATCTGGAAAAAAAAATCCGGAAAAAATATCCAGACAAAAAAAATCCGTGAAAAAAAATCCGGAAAAAAAAATCCAGAAAAAAAATCCGGAAAAAAAAATCCTGAAAAAAAAATCCGGAAAAAAAATCCGGAAAAAAAAAATCCGGAAAAATCTGGAAAAAAAAATCTTGAAAAAAAATCCTGAAAAAAAAAAAATCCTGAAAAAAAAATCCTAAAAAAAAACATCTGGAAAAAAAAATCCGGAAAAAAAAAATATCCGGACAAAAAAAATCCGGAAAAAAAAAATCCGGAAAAAAAAATCCAGAAAAAAAAATCCGGAAAAATCCTGAAAAAAAAATGAAGAAAAATCCGGAAAAAAATCCGGAAAAATCTGGAAAAAAAATCTGAAAAAAAAATCCGGAAAAAAAATCTGGAAAAAGAAATCCGGAAAAAATATCCAGACAAAAAAAATCCAGAAAAAAAATCCAGAAAAAAAATCCTGAAAAAAAATCCAGAAAAAAAATCCGGAAAAAAAAATCCGGAAACAAAGAAATCCGGAAAAAAAATCCGGAAAAAAAAATCCTGAAAAAAAATCCGGAAAAAAAAATCCAGAAAAATGCGGAAAAAAAAAATCCAGAAAAAAAATCCGGAAAAAAAAATCTGGAAAAAAAATCCTGAAAAAAAAATCCGGAAAAAAAAATCTGGAAAAAAAAATCCGGAAAAAAAAATCCAGAAAAAAAAATCCAGAAAAAAAAAACGGAAAAAAAAAATCCGGAAAAAAAAAATCCGGGAAAAAAAATCCGGAAAAAAAATCCAGAAAAATGCGGAAAAAAAAAATCCAGAAAAAAAATCTGGAAAAAAAAATCCGGAAAAAAAAATCCGGAAAAAAAGAAATCCGGAAAAAAAAATCCGGAAAAAAAAATCCTGAAAAAAAATCCGGAAAAAAAATCCAGAAAAATGCGGAAAAAAAAAATCCAGAAAAAAAATCCGGAAAAAAAAATCTAAAAAAAAAATCCGGAAAAAAAAATCCGGAAAAAAAAATCTGGAAAAAAAAATCCGGAAAAAATATCCAGACAAAAAAAATCCGTGAAAAAAAATCCTGAAAAAAAATCTGGAAAAAAAATCCTGAAAAAAAAATCCTGAAAAAAAAAATCTGGAAAAAAAATCCTGAAAAAAAAATCCGGAAAAAAAAATCCGGAAAAAAAAATCCGGGAAAAAAAATCAGGAAAAAAAAATCCGGGAAAAAAAATCCTGAAAAAAAAATCCTGAAAAAAAAATCTGGAAAAAAAATCCTGAAAAAAAAATCCGGAAAAAAAAATCTGGAAAAAAAAATCCGGAAAAAATATCCAGACAAAAAAAATCCGTGAAAAAAAATCCTGAAAAAAAATCTGGAAAAAAAATCCGGAAAAAAAAATCCTGAAAAAAAAAATCTGGAAAAAAAATCCGGAAAAAAAAATCTGCAAAAAAAAATCCGGAAAAAATATCCAGACAAAAAAAATCCGTGAAAAAAAATCCGGAAAAAAAAATCCGGAAAAAAAAATCCGGGAAAAAAAAATCCGGAAAAAAAAATCCGGGAAAAAAAATCCGGAAAAAAAAATCCGGAAAAAAAATCCGGAAAAAAAAATCCGGAAAAAAAAATCCGGAAAAAAAAAAATCTGGAAAAAAAAATCCGGAAAAAAAAATCTGGAAAAAAAAATCCGGAAAAAATATCCGGACAAAAAAAATCCGTGAAAAAAAATCCGGAAAAAAAAATCCGGATAAAAAATCCAGAAAAAAAAATGAAGAAAAATCCGGAAAAAAAAATCCGGAAAAATCCGGAAAAAAAAATCCGGAAAAAAAAATCCGGGAAAAAAAATCCGGAAAAAAAAATCCGGAAAAAAAAATGAAGAAAAATCCGGAAAAAAATAATCTTGAAAAAAAATCCGGAAAAAAAAATCTGGAAAAAAAAATCAGGAAAAAATATCCAGACAAAAAAAATCCGAAAAAAAAATCCGGAAAAAAAAATCCGGAAAAATCCGGAAAAAAAAATCCGGAAAAAAAAATCCGGAAAAAAAAATCCGGAAAAATCCGGAGAAAAAAAATCCGGAAAAAAAAATCAGGAAAAAAAAAATCCAGAAAAATCTGGAAAAAAAAATCCGGAAAAAAAATCCGGAAAAAAAAATCCGGAAAAAAAAATCTGAAAAAAAAATCCTGAAAAAAAAATTCTGAAAAAAAAATCCGGAAAAAAAACATCTGGAAAAAAAAATCCGGAAAAAATATCCGGACAAAAAAAATCCGGAAAAAAAATCCAGAAAAAAAATCCGGAAAAATCCGGAAAAAAAAATGAAGAAAAATCCGGAAAAAAATCAGGAAAAATCTGGAAAAAAAATCTGGAAAAAAAATCCTGAAAAAAAAATCCGGAAAAAAAAATCCAGAAAAAAAAAACGGAAAAAAAAAATCCGGAAAAAAAAAATCCGGGAAAAAAAATCCGGAAAAAAAATCCAGAAAAATGCGGAAAAAAAAATCCGGAAAAAAAATCCAGAAAAAAAATCCAGAAAAAAAATCAGGAAAAAAAAATCCGGAAAAATCCGGAAAAGAAAAATCCTGAAAAAAAATCCTGAAAAAAAATCTGGAAAAAAAATCCGGAAAAAAAATCCGGAAAAAAAAAATCCGGAAAAATCCGGAAAAAAAAAAATCTGGAAAAAAAATCCTGAAAAAAAAATCCGGAAAAAAAAATCCTGAAAAAAAAATCCAGAAAAAAAAAACGGAAAAAAAATCCAGAAAAAAAATCCGGAAAAAAAATCCGAAAAAAAAAAATCCGGAAAAATCCGGAAAAAAAAATCTGGAAAAAAAATCCTGAAAAAAAAATCCTGAAAAAAAAATCCAGAAAAAAAAAACGGAAAAAAAAAATCCGGAAAAAAAAAATCCGGGAAAAAAAATCCGGAAAAAAAATCCAGAAAAATGCGGAAAAAAAAATCCGGAAAAAAAATCCAGAAAAAAAATCCAGAAAAAAAATCCGGAAAAAAAATCAGGAAAAAAAAATCCAGAAAAATCCGGAAAAGAAAAATCCTGAAAAAAAATCTGGAAAAAAAATCCGGAAAAAAAATCCGGAAAAAAAAAATCCGGAAAAATCCGGAAAAAAAAAATCTGGAAAAAAAATCCTGAAAAAAAAATCCTGAAAAAAAAATCCAGAAAAAAAAAACGGAAAAAAAAAATCCGGAAAAAAAAAATCCGGGAAAAAAAAATCCGGAAAAAAAATCCAGAAAAATGCGGAAAAAAAAAATCCAGAAAAAAAATCTGGAAAAAAAAATCCGGAAAAAAAAATCCGGAAAAAAAGAAATCCTGAAAAAAAAATCCGGAAAAAAAAATCTGGAAAAAAAAATCCGGAAAAAATATCCAGACAAAAAAAATCGTGAAAAAAAATCTGGAAAAAAAATCCGGAAAAAAAAATCCGGAAAAAATATCCAGACAAAAAAAATCGTGAAAAAAAATCTGGAAAAAAAATCCGGAAAAAAAATCCGGAAAAAAAAAATCCTGAAAAAAAAATCCAGAAAAAAAAACGGAAAAAAAAAATCCGGAAAAAAAAAATCCGGGAAAAAAAATCCGGAAAAAAAATCCAGAAAAATGCGGAAAAAAAAAATCCAGAAAAAATATCTGGAAAAAAAAATCCAGAAAAAAAGAAATCCGGAAAAAAAAATCCGGAAAAAAAAATCCGGAAAAAAAATCCGGAAAAAAAATCCAGAAAAATGCGGGAAAAAAAATCTGGAAAAAAAAATCTGGAAAAAAAAATCCGGAAAAAATATCCAGACAAAAAAAATCCGTGAAAAAAAATCCTGAAAAAAAATCTGGAAAAAAAATCCGGAAAAAAAAATCCGGAAAAAAAAAATCTGGAAAAAAAATCCTGAAAAAAAAATCCGTAAAAAAAAATCTGCAAAAAAAAATCCGGAAAAAATATCCAGACAAAAAAAATCCGTGAAAAAAAATCCTGAAAAAAAATCTGGAAAAAAAATCCGGAAAAAAAAATCCTGAAAAAAAAAATCTGGAAAAAAAATCCTGAAAAAAAAATCCGGAAAAAAAAATCTGCAAAAAAAAATCCGGAAAAAAAATCCGGAAAAAAAAATCCGGAAAAAAAATCCGGAAAAAAAAATCCGGAAAAAAAAATCCGGGAAAAAAAAATCCTGAAAAATCCTGAAAAAAAAATCCTGAAAAAAAATCCGGAAAAAAAAATCCGGAAAAAAAAATCCGGAAAAAAAAAAATCTGGAAAAAAAAATCCGGAAAAAAAAATCTGGAAAAAAAAATCCGGAAAAAATATCCGGACAAAAAAAATCCGTGAAAAAAAATCCGGAAAGAAAAATCCGGAAAAAAAAATCCGGAAAAAAAAATGAAGAAAAATCCGGAAAAAAAAATCCGGAAAAATCCGGAAAAAAAAATCCGGAAAAAAAAATCCGGAAAAAAAAATCCGGGAAAAAAAATCCTGAAAAAAAATCTGGAAAAAAAATCCGGAAAAAAAAATCCGGAAAAAAAAAATCTGGAAAAAAAATCCTGAAAAAAAAATCCGTAAAAAAAAATCTGCAAAAAAAAATCCGGAAAAAATATCCAGACAAAAAAAATCCGTGAAAAAAAATCCGGAAAAAAAAATCCGGAAAAAAAAATCCGGGAAAAAAAATCCGGAAAAAAAAATCTGGAAAAAAAAATCCGGAAAAAATATCCAGACAAAAAAAATCCGTGAAAAAAAATCCTGAAAAAAAATCTGGAAAAAAAATCCGGAAAAAAAAATCCGGAAAAAAAAAATCTGGAAAAAAAATCCGTAAAAAAAAATCTGCAAAAAAAAATCCGGAAAAAATATCCAGACAAAAAAAATCCGTGAAAAAAAATCCGGAAAAAAAAATCCGGAAAAAAAAAATCCGGGAAAAAAAATCTGGAAAAAAAAATCCTGAAAAAAAAATCCGGAAAAAAAAATCTGGAAAAAAAAATCCGGAAAAAATATCCAGACAAAAAAAATCCGTGAAAAAAAATCCTGAAAAAAAATCTGGAAAAAAAATCCGGAAAAAAAAATCCTGAAAAAAAAAATCTGGAAAAAAAATCCTGAAAAAAAAATCCGGAAAGAAAAATCTGCAAAAAAAATCCGGAAAAAATATCCAGACAAAAAAAATCCGTGAAAAAAAATCCGGAAAAAAAAATCCGGAAAAAAAAATCCGGGAAAAAAAAATCCGGAAAAAAAAATCCGGGAAAAAAAATCCGGAAAAAAAAATCCGGAAAAAAAATCCGGAAAAAAAAATCCTGAAAAATCCTGAAAAAAAAATCCTGAAAAAAAATCCTGAAAAAAAAATCCGGAAAAAAAAAAATCTGGAAAAAAAAATCCGGAAAAAAAAATCTGGAAAAAAAAATCCGGAAAAAATATCCGGACAAAAAAAATCCGTGAAAAAAAATCCGGAAAAAAAAATCCGGATAAAAAATCCAGAAAAAAAAATGAAGAAAAATCCGGAAAAAAAAATCCGGAAAAATCCGGAAAAAAAAATCCGGAAAAAAAAATCCGGAAAAAAAAATCCGGGAAAAAAAATCCGGAAAAAAAAATGAAGAAAAATCCGGAAAAAAATAATCTTGAAAAAAAATCCGGAAAAAAAAATCTGGAAAAAAAAATCAGGAAAAAATATCCAGACAAAAAAAATCCGAAAAAAAAATCCGGAAAAAAAAATCCGGAAAAATCCGGAAAAAAAAATCCGGAAAAAAAAATCCGGAAAAAAAAATCCGGAAAAATCCGGAGAAAAAAAATCCGGAAAAAAAAATCAGGAAAAAAAAAATCCAGAAAAATCTGGAAAAAAAAATCCGGAAAAAAAATCCGGAAAAAAAAATCCGGAAAAAAAAATCTGAAAAAAAAATCCTGAAAAAAAAATTCTGAAAAAAAAATCCGGAAAAAAAACATCTGGAAAAAAAAATCCGGAAAAAATATCCGGACAAAAAAAATCCGGAAAAAAAATCCAGAAAAAAAATCCGGAAAAATCCGGAAAAAAAAATGAAGAAAAATCCGGAAAAAAATCAGGAAAAATCTGGAAAAAAAATCTGGAAAAAAAATCCTGAAAAAAAAATCCGGAAAAAAAAATCCAGAAAAAAAAAACGGAAAAAAAAAATCCGGAAAAAAAAAATCCGGGAAAAAAAATCCGGAAAAAAAATCCAGAAAAATGCGGAAAAAAAAATCCGGAAAAAAAATCCAGAAAAAAAATCCAGAAAAAAAATCAGGAAAAAAAAATCCGGAAAAATCCGGAAAAGAAAAATCCTGAAAAAAAATCCTGAAAAAAAATCTGGAAAAAAAATCCGGAAAAAAAATCCGGAAAAAAAAAATCCGGAAAAATCCGGAAAAAAAAAAATCTGGAAAAAAAATCCTGAAAAAAAAATCCGGAAAAAAAAATCCTGAAAAAAAAATCCAGAAAAAAAAAACGGAAAAAAAATCCAGAAAAAAAATCCGGAAAAAAAAATCCGAAAAAAAAAAATCCGGAAAAATCCGGAAAAAAAAATCTGGAAAAAAAATCCTGAAAAAAAAATCCTGAAAAAAAAATCCAGAAAAAAAAAACGGAAAAAAAAAATCCGGAAAAAAAAATCCGGGAAAAAAAATCCGGAAAAAAAATCCAGAAAAATGCGGAAAAAAAAATCCGGAAAAAAAATCCAGAAAAAAAATCCAGAAAAAAAATCCGGAAAAAAAATCAGGAAAAAAAAATCCGGAAAAATCCGGAAAAGAAAAATCCTGAAAAAAAATCTGGAAAAAAAATCCGGAAAAAAAATCCGGAAAAAAAAAATCCGGAAAAATCCGGAAAAAAAAAAATCTGGAAAAAAAATCCTGAAAAAAAAATCCTGAAAAAAAAATCCAGAAAAAAAAAACGGAAAAAAAAAATCCGGAAAAAAAAAATCCGGGAAAAAAAATCCGGAAAAAAAATCCAGAAAAATGCGGAAAAAAAAAATCCAGAAAAAAAATCTGGAAAAAAAAATCCGGAAAAAAAAATCCGGAAAAAAAGAAATCCGGAAAAAAAAATCCGGAAAAAAAAATCCTGAAAAAAAATCCGGAAAAAAAAAATCCGGAAAAATCCGGAAAAAAAAATCTGGAAAAAAAATCCTGAAAAAAAAATCCTGAAAAAAAAATCCAGAAAAAAAAATCCAGAAAAAAAAAACGGAAAAAAAAAATCCGGAAAAAAAAAATCCGGGAAAAAAAATCCGGAAAAAAAATCCAGAAAAATGCGGAAAAAAAAAATCCAGAAAAAAAATCTGGAAAAAAAAATCCGGAAAAAAAAATCCGGAAAAAAAGAAATCCGGAAAAAAAAATCCGGAAAAAAAAATCCTGAAAAAAAATCCGGAAAAAAAATCCAGAAAAATCCGGAAAAAAAAAATCCAGAAAAAAAATCCGGAAAAAAAAATCTGGAAAAAAAATCCTGAAAAAAAAATCCGGAAAAAAAAATCTGGAAAAAAAAATCCGGAAAAAATATCCAGACAAAAAAAATCCGTGAAAAAAAATCCTGAAAAAAAATCTGGAAAAAAAATCCGGAAAAAAAAATCCGGAAAAAAAAAATCTGGAAAAAAAATCCTGAAAAAAAAATCCGTAAAAAAAAATCTGCAAAAAAAAATCCGGAAAAAATATCCAGACAAAAAAAATCCGTGAAAAAAAATCCGGGAAAAAAAATCTGGATAAAAAATCCGGAAAAAAAAATCCGGAAAAAAAAATCTGGAAAAAAAAATCCGGAAAAAATATCCAGACAAAAAAAATCCGTGAAAAAAAATCCGGAAAAAAAAATCCAGAAAAAAAATCCGGAAAAAAAAATCCTGAAAAAAAAATCCGGAAAAAAAATCCGGAAAAAAAAAATCCGGAAAAATCTGGAAAAAAAAATCTTGAAAAAAAATCCTGAAAAAAAAAAAATCCTGAAAAAAAAATCCTAAAAAAAAACATCTGGAAAAAAAAATCCGGAAAAAAAAAATATCCGGACAAAAAAAATCCGGAAAAAAAAAATCCGGAAAAAAAAATCCAGAAAAAAAAATCCGGAAAAATCCTGAAAAAAAAATGAAGAAAAATCCGGAAAAAAATCCGGAAAAATCTGGAAAAAAAATCTGAAAAAAAAATCCGGAAAAAAAATCTGGAAAAAGAAATCCGGAAAAAATATCCAGACAAAAAAAATCCAGAAAAAAAATCCAGAAAAAAAATCCTGAAAAAAAATCCAGAAAAAAAATCCGGAAAAAAAAATCCGGAAACAAAGAAATCCGGAAAAAAAATCCGGAAAAAAAAATCCTGAAAAAAAATCCGGAAAAAAAAATCCAGAAAAATGCGGAAAAAAAAAATCCAGAAAAAAAATCCGGAAAAAAAAATCTGGAAAAAAAATCCTGAAAAAAAAATCCGGAAAAAAAAATCTGGAAAAAAAAATCCGGAAAAAAAAATCCAGAAAAAAAAATCCAGAAAAAAAAAACGGAAAAAAAAAATCCGGAAAAAAAAAATCCGGGAAAAAAAATCCGGAAAAAAAATCCAGAAAAATGCGGAAAAAAAAAATCCAGAAAAAAAATCTGGAAAAAAAAATCCGGAAAAAAAAATCCGGAAAAAAAGAAATCCGGAAAAAAAAATCCGGAAAAAAAAATCCTGAAAAAAAATCCGGAAAAAAAATCCAGAAAAATGCGGAAAAAAAAAATCCAGAAAAAAAATCCGGAAAAAAAAATCTAAAAAAAAAATCCGGAAAAAAAAATCCGGAAAAAAAAATCTGGAAAAAAAAATCCGGAAAAAATATCCAGACAAAAAAAATCCGTGAAAAAAAATCCTGAAAAAAAATCTGGAAAAAAAATCCTGAAAAAAAAATCCTGAAAAAAAAAATCTGGAAAAAAAATCCTGAAAAAAAAATCCGGAAAAAAAAATCCGGAAAAAAAAATCCGGGAAAAAAAATCAGGAAAAAAAAATCCGGGAAAAAAAATCCTGAAAAAAAAATCCTGAAAAAAAAATCTGGAAAAAAAATCCTGAAAAAAAAATCCGGAAAAAAAAATCTGGAAAAAAAAATCCGGAAAAAATATCCAGACAAAAAAAATCCGTGAAAAAAAATCCTGAAAAAAAATCTGGAAAAAAAATCCGGAAAAAAAAATCCTGAAAAAAAAAATCTGGAAAAAAAATCCGGAAAAAAAAATCTGCAAAAAAAAATCCGGAAAAAATATCCAGACAAAAAAAATCCGTGAAAAAAAATCCGGAAAAAAAAATCCGGAAAAAAAAATCCGGGAAAAAAAAATCCGGAAAAAAAAATCCGGGAAAAAAAATCCGGAAAAAAAAATCCGGAAAAAAAATCCGGAAAAAAAAATCCTGAAAAATCCTGAAAAAAAAATCCTGAAAAAAAATCCTGAAAAAAAAATCCGGAAAAAAAAATCCGGAAAAAAAAAAATCTGGAAAAAAAAATCCGGAAAAAAAAATCTGGAAAAAAAAATCCGGAAAAAATATCCGGACAAAAAAAATCCGTGAAAAAAAATCCGGAAAAAAAAATCCGGATAAAAAATCCAGAAAAAAAAATGAAGAAAAATCCGGAAAAAAAAATCCGGAAAAATCCGGAAAAAAAAATCCGGAAAAAAAAATCCGGGAAAAAAAATCCGGAAAAAAAAATCCGGAAAAAAAAATGAAGAAAAATCCGGAAAAAAATAATCTTGAAAAAAAATCCGGAAAAAAAAATCTGGAAAAAAAAATCAGGAAAAAATATCCAGACAAAAAAAATCCGAAAAAAAAATCCGGAAAAAAAAATCCGGAAAAATCCGGAAAAAAAAATCCGGAAAAAAAAATCCGGAAAAAAAAATCCGGAAAAATCCGGAGAAAAAAAATCCGGAAAAAAAAATCAGGAAAAAAAAAATCCAGAAAAATCTGGAAAAAAAAATCCGGAAAAAAAATCCGGAAAAAAAAATCCGGAAAAAAAAATCTGAAAAAAAAATCCTGAAAAAAAAATTCTGAAAAAAAAATCCGGAAAAAAAACATCTGGAAAAAAAAATCCGGAAAAAATATCCGGACAAAAAAAATCCGGAAAAAAAATCCAGAAAAAAAATCCGGAAAAATCCGGAAAAAAAAATGAAGAAAAATCCGGAAAAAAATCAGGAAAAATCTGGAAAAAAAATCTGGAAAAAAAATCCTGAAAAAAAAATCCGGAAAAAAAAATCCAGAAAAAAAAAACGGAAAAAAAAAATCCGGAAAAAAAAAATCCGGGAAAAAAAATCCGGAAAAAAAATCCAGAAAAATGCGGAAAAAAAAATCCGGAAAAAAAATCCAGAAAAAAAATCCAGAAAAAAAATCAGGAAAAAAAAATCCGGAAAAATCCGGAAAAGAAAAATCCTGAAAAAAAATCCTGAAAAAAAATCTGGAAAAAAAATCCGGAAAAAAAATCCGGAAAAAAAAAATCCGGAAAAATCCGGAAAAAAAAAAATCTGGAAAAAAAATCCTGAAAAAAAAATCCGGAAAAAAAAATCCTGAAAAAAAAATCCAGAAAAAAAAAACGGAAAAAAAATCCAGAAAAAAAATCCGGAAAAAAAATCCGAAAAAAAAAAATCCGGAAAAATCCGGAAAAAAAAATCTGGAAAAAAAATCCTGAAAAAAAAATCCTGAAAAAAAAATCCAGAAAAAAAAAACGGAAAAAAAAAATCCGGAAAAAAAAAATCCGGGAAAAAAAATCCGGAAAAAAAATCCAGAAAAATGCGGAAAAAAAAATCCGGAAAAAAAATCCAGAAAAAAAATCCAGAAAAAAAATCCGGAAAAAAAATCAGGAAAAAAAAATCCGGAAAAATCCGGAAAAGAAAAATCCTGAAAAAAAATCTGGAAAAAAAATCCGGAAAAAAAATCCGGAAAAAAAAAATCCGGAAAAATCCGGAAAAAAAAAAATCTGGAAAAAAAATCCTGAAAAAAAAATCCTGAAAAAAAAATCCAGAAAAAAAAAACGGAAAAAAAAAATCCGGAAAAAAAAAATCCGGGAAAAAAAATCCGGAAAAAAAATCCAGAAAAATGCGGAAAAAAAAAATCCAGAAAAAAAATCTGGAAAAAAAAATCCGGAAAAAAAAATCCGGAAAAAAAGAAATCCGGAAAAAAAAATCCGGAAAAAAAAATCCTGAAAAAAAATCCGGAAAAAAAAAATCCGGAAAAATCCGGAAAAAAAAATCTGGAAAAAAAATCCTGAAAAAAAAATCCTGAAAAAAAAATCCAGAAAAAAAAATCCAGAAAAAAAAAACGGAAAAAAAAAATCCGGAAAAAAAAAATCCGGGAAAAAAAATCCGGAAAAAAAATCCAGAAAAATGCGGAAAAAAAAAATCCAGAAAAAAAATCTGGAAAAAAAAATCCGGAAAAAAAAATCCGGAAAAAAAGAAATCCGGAAAAAAAAATCCGGAAAAAAAAATCCTGAAAAAAAATCCGGAAAAAAAATCCAGAAAAATCCGGAAAAAAAAAATCCAGAAAAAAAATCCGGAAAAAAAAATCTGGAAAAAAAATCCTGAAAAAAAAATCCGGAAAAAAAAATCTGGAAAAAAAAATCCGGAAAAAATATCCAGACAAAAAAAATCCGTGAAAAAAAATCCTGAAAAAAAATCTGGAAAAAAAATCCGGAAAAAAAAATCCGGAAAAAAAAAATCTGGAAAAAAAATCCTGAAAAAAAAATCCGTAAAAAAAAATCTGCAAAAAAAAATCCGGAAAAAATATCCAGACAAAAAAAATCCGTGAAAAAAAATCCGGGAAAAAAAATCTGGATAAAAAATCCGGAAAAAAAAATCCGGAAAAAAAAATCTGGAAAAAAAAATCCGGAAAAAATATCCAGACAAAAAAAATCCGTGAAAAAAAATCCGGAAAAAAAAATCCAGAAAAAAAATCCGGAAAAAAAAATCCTGAAAAAAAAATCCGGAAAAAAAATCCGGAAAAAAAAAATCCGGAAAAATCTGGAAAAAAAAATCTTGAAAAAAAATCCTGAAAAAAAAAAAATCCTGAAAAAAATCCTAAAAAAAAACATCTGGAAAAAAAAATCCGGAAAAAAAAAATATCCGGACAAAAAAAATCCGGAAAAAAAAAATCCGGAAAAAAAAATCCAGAAAAAAAAATCCGGAAAAATCCTGAAAAAAAAATGAAGAAAAATCCGGAAAAAAATCCGGAAAAATCTGGAAAAAAAATCTGAAAAAAAAATCCGGAAAAAAAATCTGGAAAAAGAAATCCGGAAAAAATATCCAGACAAAAAAAATCCAGAAAAAAAATCCAGAAAAAAAATCCTGAAAAAAAATCCAGAAAAAAAATCCGGAAAAAAAAATCCGGAAACAAAGAAATCCGGAAAAAAAATCCGGAAAAAAAAATCCTGAAAAAAAATCCGGAAAAAAAAATCCAGAAAAATGCGGAAAAAAAAAATCCAGAAAAAAAATCCGGAAAAAAAAATCTGGAAAAAAAATCCTGAAAAAAAAATCCGGAAAAAAAAATCTGGAAAAAAAAATCCGGAAAAAAAAATCCAGAAAAAAAAATCCAGAAAAAAAAAACGGAAAAAAAAAATCCGGAAAAAAAAAATCCGGGAAAAAAAATCCGGAAAAAAAATCCAGAAAAATGCGGAAAAAAAAAATCCAGAAAAAAAATCTGGAAAAAAAAATCCGGAAAAAAAAATCCGGAAAAAAAGAAATCCGGAAAAAAAAATCCGGAAAAAAAAATCCTGAAAAAAAATCCGGAAAAAAAATCCAGAAAAATGCGGAAAAAAAAAATCCAGAAAAAAAATCCGGAAAAAAAAATCTAAAAAAAAAATCCGGAAAAAAAAATCCGGAAAAAAAAATCTGGAAAAAAAAATCCGGAAAAAATATCCAGACAAAAAAAATCCGTGAAAAAAAATCCTGAAAAAAAATCTGGAAAAAAAATCCTGAAAAAAAAATCCTGAAAAAAAAAATCTGGAAAAAAAATCCTGAAAAAAAAATCCGGAAAAAAAAATCCGGAAAAAAAAATCCGGGAAAAAAAATCAGGAAAAAAAAATCCGGGAAAAAAAATCCTGAAAAAAAAATCCTGAAAAAAAAATCTGGAAAAAAAATCCTGAAAAAAAAATCCGGAAAAAAAAATCTGGAAAAAAAAATCCGGAAAAAATATCCAGACAAAAAAAATCCGTGAAAAAAAATCCTGAAAAAAAATCTGGAAAAAAAATCCGGAAAAAAAAATCCTGAAAAAAAAAATCTGGAAAAAAAATCCGGAAAAAAAAATCTGCAAAAAAAAATCCGGAAAAAATATCCAGACAAAAAAAATCCGTGAAAAAAAATCCGGAAAAAAAAATCCGGAAAAAAAAATCCGGGAAAAAAAAATCCGGAAAAAAAAATCCGGGAAAAAAAATCCGGAAAAAAAAATCCGGAAAAAAAATCCGGAAAAAAAAATCCTGAAAAATCCTGAAAAAAAAATCCTGAAAAAAAATCCTGAAAAAAAAATCCGGAAAAAAAAATCCGGAAAAAAAAAAATCTGGAAAAAAAAATCCGGAAAAAAAAATCTGGAAAAAAAAATCCGGAAAAAATATCCGGACAAAAAAAATCCGTGAAAAAAAATCCGGAAAAAAAAATCCGGATAAAAAATCCAGAAAAAAAAATGAAGAAAAATCCGGAAAAAAAAATCCGGAAAAATCCGGAAAAAAAAATCCGGAAAAAAAAATCCGGGAAAAAAAATCCGGAAAAAAAAATCCGGAAAAAAAAATGAAGAAAAATCCGGAAAAAAATAATCTTGAAAAAAAATCCGGAAAAAAAAATCTGGAAAAAAAAATCAGGAAAAAATATCCAGACAAAAAAAATCCGAAAAAAAAATCCGGAAAAAAAAATCCGGAAAAATCCGGAAAAAAAAATCCGGAAAAAAAAATCCGGAAAAAAAAATCCGGAAAAATCCGGAGAAAAAAAATCCGGAAAAAAAAATCAGGAAAAAAAAAATCCAGAAAAATCTGGAAAAAAAAATCCGGAAAAAAAATCCGGAAAAAAAAATCCGGAAAAAAAAATCTGAAAAAAAAATCCTGAAAAAAAAATTCTGAAAAAAAAATCCGGAAAAAAAACATCTGGAAAAAAAAATCCGGAAAAAATATCCGGACAAAAAAAATCCGGAAAAAAAATCCAGAAAAAAAATCCGGAAAAATCCGGAAAAAAAAATGAAGAAAAATCCGGAAAAAAATCAGGAAAAATCTGGAAAAAAAATCTGGAAAAAAAATCCTGAAAAAAAAATCCGGAAAAAAAAATCCAGAAAAAAAAAACGGAAAAAAAAAATCCGGAAAAAAAAAATCCGGGAAAAAAAATCCGGAAAAAAAATCCAGAAAAATGCGGAAAAAAAAATCCGGAAAAAAAATCCAGAAAAAAAATCCAGAAAAAAAATCAGGAAAAAAAAATCCGGAAAAATCCGGAAAAGAAAAATCCTGAAAAAAAATCCTGAAAAAAAATCTGGAAAAAAAATCCGGAAAAAAAATCCGGAAAAAAAAAATCCGGAAAAATCCGGAAAAAAAAAAATCTGGAAAAAAAATCCTGAAAAAAAAATCCGGAAAAAAAAATCCTGAAAAAAAAATCCAGAAAAAAAAAACGGAAAAAAAATCCAGAAAAAAAATCCGGAAAAAAAATCCGAAAAAAAAAAATCCGGAAAAATCCGGAAAAAAAAATCTGGAAAAAAAATCCTGAAAAAAAAATCCTGAAAAAAAAATCCAGAAAAAAAAAACGGAAAAAAAAAATCCGGAAAAAAAAAATCCGGGAAAAAAAATCCGGAAAAAAAATCCAGAAAAATGCGGAAAAAAAAATCCGGAAAAAAAATCCAGAAAAAAAATCCAGAAAAAAAATCCGGAAAAAAAATCAGGAAAAAAAAATCCGGAAAAATCCGGAAAAGAAAAATCCTGAAAAAAAATCTGGAAAAAAAATCCGGAAAAAAAATCCGGAAAAAAAAAATCCGGAAAAATCCGGAAAAAAAAAAATCTGGAAAAAAAATCCTGAAAAAAAAATCCTGAAAAAAAAATCCAGAAAAAAAAAACGGAAAAAAAAAATCCGGAAAAAAAAAATCCGGGAAAAAAAAATCCGGAAAAAAAATCCAGAAAAATGCGGAAAAAAAAAATCCAGAAAAAAAATCTGGAAAAAAAAATCCGGAAAAAAAAATCCGGAAAAAAAGAAATCCGGAAAAAAAAATCCGGAAAAAAAAATCCTGAAAAAAAATCCGGAAAAAAAAAATCCGGAAAAATCCGGAAAAAAAAATCTGGAAAAAAAATCCTGAAAAAAAAATCCTGAAAAAAAAATCCAGAAAAAAAAATCCAGAAAAAAAAAACGGAAAAAAAAAATCCGGAAAAAAAAAATCCGGGAAAAAAAATCCGGAAAAAAAATCCAGAAAAATGCGGAAAAAAAAAATCCAGAAAAAAAATCTGGAAAAAAAAATCCGGAAAAAAAAATCCGGAAAAAAAGAAATCCGGAAAAAAAAATCCGGAAAAAAAAATCCTGAAAAAAAATCCGGAAAAAAAAATCTGGAAAAAAAATCCTGAAAAAAAAATCCTGAAAAAAAAATCCTGAAAAAAAAACCAGAAAAAAAAATCCAGAAAAAAAAAAACGGAAAAAAAAAATCCGGAAAAAAAAAATCCGGGAAAAAAAATCCGGAAAAAAAATCCAGAAAAATGCGGAAAAAAAAAATCCAGAAAAAAAATCTGGAAAAAAAAATCCGGAAAAAAAAATCCGGAAAATAAGAAATCCGGAAAAAAAAATCCGGAAAAAAAAATCCTGAAAAAAAATCCGGAAAAAAAATCCAGAAAAATCCGGAAAAAAAAAATCCAGAAAAAAAATCCGGAAAAAAAAATCTGGAAAAAAAATCCTGAAAAAAAAATCCGGAAAAAAAAATCTGGAAAAAAAAATCCGGAAAAAATATCCAGACAAAAAAAATCCGTGAAAAAAAATCCTGAAAAAAAATCTGGAAAAAAAATCCGGAAAAAAAAATCCGGAAAAAAAAAATCTGGAAAAAAAATCCTGAAAAAAAAATCCGTAAAAAAAAATCTGCAAAAAAAAATCCGGAAAAAATATCCAGACAAAAAAAATCCGTGAAAAAAAATCCGGAAAAAAAAATCCGGGAAAAAAAATCCGGAAAAAAAAATCCGGGAAAAAAAATCCTGAAAAAAAAATCCGGAAAAAAAAATCTGGAAAAAAAAATCCGGAAAAAATATCCAGACAAAAAAAATCGTGAAAAAAAATCTGGAAAAAAAATCCGGAAAAAAAAATCCGGAAAAAATATCCAGACAAAAAAAATCGTGAAAAAAATCTGGAAAAAAAATCCGGAAAAAAAATCCGGAAAAAAAAAATCCTGAAAAAAAAATCCAGAAAAAAAAACGGAAAAAAAAAATCCGGAAAAAAAAAATCCGGGAAAAAAAATCCGGAAAAAAAATCCAGAAAAATGCGGAAAAAAAAAATCCAGAAAAAATATCTGGAAAAAAAAATCCAGAAAAAAAGAAATCCGGAAAAAAAAATCCGGAAAAAAAAATCCTGAAAAAAAATCCGGAAAAAAAATCCAGAAAAATGCGGGAAAAAAAATCTGGAAAAAAAAATCTGGAAAAAAAAATCCGGAAAAAATATCCAGACAAAAAAAATCCGTGAAAAAAAATCCTGAAAAAAAATCTGGAAAAAAAATCCGGAAAAAAAAATCCGGAAAAAAAAAATCTGGAAAAAAAATCCTGAAAAAAAAATCCGTAAAAAAAAATCTGCAAAAAAAAATCCGGAAAAAATATCCAGACAAAAAAAATCCGTGAAAAAAAATCCGGAAAAAAAAATCCGGAAAAAAAAATCCGGGAAAAAAAATCCGGAAAAAAAATCCGGAAAAAAAAATCCTGAAAAATCCTGAAAAAAAAATCCTGAAAAAAAATCCGGAAAAAAAAATCCGGAAAAAAAAATCCGGAAAAAAAAAAATCTGGAAAAAAAAATCCGGAAAAAAAAATCCAGAAAAAAAAATCTGGAAAAAAAAATCCGGAAAAAATATCCGGACAAAAAAAATCCGTGAAAAAAAATCCGGAAAAAAAAATCCGGAAAAAAAAATCCGGAAAAAAAAATCCGGGAAAAAAAATCCGGAAAAAAAAATCCGGAAAAAAAAATGAAGAAAAATCCGGAAAAAAATAATCTTGAAAAAAAATCCGGAAAAAAAATCCGGAAAAAAAAAATCCGGAAAAATCCGGAAAAAAAAATCTGGAAAAAAAATCCTGAAAAAAAAATCCTGAAAAAAAAATCCGGAAAAAAAAATCCAGAAAAAAAAAACGGAAAAAAAAATCCGGAAAAAAAAAATCCGGGAAAAAAAATCCGGAAAAAAAAAATCCGGAAAAATCCGGAAAAAAAAAATCCAGAAAAAAAATCTGGAAAAAAAAATCCGGAAAAAAAAATCCGGAAACAAAGAAATCCGGAAAAAAAAATCCGGAAAAAAAAATCCTGAAAAAAAATCCGGAAAAAAAAATCCAGAAAAATGCGGAAAAAAAAAATCCAGAAAAAAAATCCGGAAAAAAAAATCTGGAAAAAAAATCCTGAAAAAAAAATCCGGAAAAAAAAATCTGGAAAAAAAAATCCGGAAAAAAAAATCCAGAAAAAAAAATCCAGAAAAAAAAAACGGAAAAAAAAAATCCGGAAAAAAAAAATCCGGGAAAAAAAATCCGGAAAAAAAATCCAGAAAAATGCGGAAAAAAAAAATCCAGAAAAAAAATCTGGAAAAAAAAATCCGGAAAAAAAAATCCGGAAAAAAAGAAATCCGGAAAAAAAAATCCGGAAAAAAAAATCCTGAAAAAAAATCCGGAAAAAAAATCCAGAAAAATGCGGAAAAAAAAAATCCAGAAAAAAAATCCGGAAAAAAAAATCTAAAAAAAAAATCCGGAAAAAAAAATCCGGAAAAAAAAATCTGGAAAAAAAAATCCGGAAAAAATATCCAGACAAAAAAAATCCGTGAAAAAAAATCCTGAAAAAAAATCTGGAAAAAAAATCCTGAAAAAAAAATCCTGAAAAAAAAAATCCGGAAAAAATATCCAGACAAAAAAAATCCGTGAAAAAAAATCCGGAAAAAAAAATCCGGAAAAAAAAAATCCGGGAAAAAAAATCTGGAAAAAAAAATCCTGAAAAAAAAATCCGGAAAAAAAAATCTGGAAAAAAAAATCCGGAAAAAATATCCAGACAAAAAAAATCCGTGAAAAAAAATCCTGAAAAAAAATCTGGAAAAAAAATCCGGAAAAAAAAATCCTGAAAAAAAAAATCTGGAAAAAAAATCCTGAAAAAAAAATCCGGAAAAAAAAATCTGCAAAAAAAAATCCGGAAAAAATATCCAGACAAAAAAAATCCGTGAAAAAAAATCCGGAAAAAAAAATCCGGAAAAAAAAATCCGGGAAAAAAAAATCCGGAAAAAAAAATCCGGGAAAAAAAATCCGGAAAAAAAAATCCGGAAAAAAAATCCGGAAAAAAAAATCCTGAAAAATCCTGAAAAAAAAATCCTGAAAAAAAATCCTGAAAAAAAAATCCGGAAAAAAAAAAATCTGGAAAAAAAAATCCGGAAAAAAAAATCTGGAAAAAAAAATCCGGAAAAAATATCCGGACAAAAAAAATCCGTGAAAAAAAATCCGGAAAAAAAAATCCGGATAAAAAATCCAGAAAAAAAAATGAAGAAAAATCCGGAAAAAAAAATCCGGAAAAATCCGGAAAAAAAAATCCGGAAAAGAAAATCCGGAAAAAAAAATCCGGGAAAAAAAATCCGGAAAAAAAAATCCGGAAAAAAAAATGAAGAAAAATCCGGAAAAAAATAATCTTGAAAAAAAATCCGGAAAAAAAAATCTGGAAAAAAAAATCAGGAAAAAATATCCAGACAAAAAAAATCCGAAAAAAAAATCCGGAAAAAAAAATCCGGAAAAATCCGGAAAAAAAAATCCGGAAAAAAAAATCCGGAAAAAAAAATCCGGAAAAAAAAATCCGGAAAAATCCGGAGAAAAAAAATCCGGAAAAAAAAATCAGGAAAAAAAAAATCCAGAAAAATCTGGAAAAAAAAATCCGGAAAAAAAATCCGGAAAAAAAAATCCGGAAAAAAAAATCTGAAAAAAAAATCCTGAAAAAAAAATTCTGAAAAAAAAATCCGGAAAAAAAACATCTGGAAAAAAAAATCCGGAAAAAATATCCGGACAAAAAAAATCCGGAAAAAAAATCCAGAAAAAAAATCCGGAAAAATCCGGAAAAAAAAATGAAGAAAAATCCGGAAAAAAATCAGGAAAAATCTGGAAAAAAAATCTGGAAAAAAAATCCTGAAAAAAAAATCCGGAAAAAAAAATCCAGAAAAAAAAAACGGAAAAAAAAAATCCGGAAAAAAAAAATCCGGGAAAAAAAATCCGGAAAAAAAATCCAGAAAAATGCGGAAAAAAAAATCCGGAAAAAAAATCCAGAAAAAAAATCCAGAAAAAAAATCAGGAAAAAAAAATCCGGAAAAATCCGGAAAAGAAAAATCCTGAAAAAAAATCCTGAAAAAAAATCTGGAAAAAAAATCCGGAAAAAAAATCCGGAAAAAAAAAATCCGGAAAAATCCGGAAAAAAAAAAATCTGGAAAAAAAATCCTGAAAAAAAAATCCGGAAAAAAAAATCCTGAAAAAAAAATCCAGAAAAAAAAAACGGAAAAAAAATCCAGAAAAAAAATCCGGAAAAAAAATCCGAAAAAAAAAAATCCGGAAAAATCCGGAAAAAAAAATCTGGAAAAAAAATCCTGAAAAAAAAATCCTGAAAAAAAAATCCAGAAAAAAAAAACGGAAAAAAAAAATCCGGAAAAAAAAAATCCGGGAAAAAAAATCCGGAAAAAAAATCCAGAAAAATGCGGAAAAAAAAATCCGGAAAAAAAATCCAGAAAAAAAATCCAGAAAAAAAATCCGGAAAAATCCGGAAAAGAAAAATCCTGAAAAAAAATCTGGAAAAAAAATCCGGAAAAAAAATCCGGAAAAAAAAAATCCGGAAAAATCCGGAAAAAAAAAAATCTGGAAAAAAAATCCTGAAAAAAAAATCCTGAAAAAAAAATCCAGAAAAAAAAAACGGAAAAAAAAAATCCGGAAAAAAAAAATCCGGGAAAAAAAATCCGGAAAAAAAATCCAGAAAAATGCGGAAAAAAAAAATCCAGAAAAAAAATCTGGAAAAAAAAATCCGGAAAAAAAAATCCGGAAAAAAAGAAATCCGGAAAAAAAAATCCGGAAAAAAAAATCCTGAAAAAAAATCCGGAAAAAAAAAATCCGGAAAAATCCGGAAAAAAAAATCTGGAAAAAAAATCCTGAAAAAAAAATCCTGAAAAAAAAATCCGGAAAAAAAAATCCAGAAAAAAAAAACGGAAAAAAAAATCCGGAAAAAAAAAATCCGGGAAAAAAAATCCGGAAAAAAAAAATCCGGAAAAATCCGGAAAAAAAAAATCCAGAAAAAAAATCTGGAAAAAAAAATCCGGAAAAAAAAATCCGGAAACAAAGAAATCCGGAAAAAAAAATCCGGAAAAAAAAATCCTGAAAAAAAATCCGGAAAAAAAAATCCAGAAAAATGCGGAAAAAAAAAATCCAGAAAAAAAATCCGGAAAAAAAAATCTGGAAAAAAAATCCTGAAAAAAAAATCCGGAAAAAAAAATCTGGTAAAAAAAATCCGGAAAAAAAAATCCAGAAAAAAAAATCCAGAAAAAAAAAACGGAAAAAAAAAATCCGGAAAAAAAAAATCCGGGAAAAAAAATCCGGAAAAAAAATCCAGAAAAATGCGGAAAAAAAAAATCCAGAAAAAAAATCTGGAAAAAAAAATCCGGAAAAAAAAATCCGGAAAAAAAGAAATCCGGAAAAAAAAATCCGGAAAAAAAAATCCTGAAAAAAAATCCGGAAAAAAAATCCAGAAAAATGCGGAAAAAAAAAATCCAGAAAAAAAATCCGGAAAAAAAAATCTAAAAAAAAAATCCTGAAAAAAAAATCCGGAAAAAAAAATCTGGAAAAAAAAATCCGGAAAAAATATCCAGACAAAAAAAATCCGTGAAAAAAAATCCTGAAAAAAAATCTGGAAAAAAAATCCTGAAAAAAAAATCCTGAAAAAAAAAATCCGGAAAAAATATCCAGACAAAAAAAATCCGTGAAAAAAAATCCGGAAAAAAAAATCCGGAAAAAAAAAATCCGGGAAAAAAAATCTGGAAAAAAAAATCCTGAAAAAAAAATCCGGAAAAAAAAATCTGGAAAAAAAAATCCGGAAAAAATATCCAGACAAAAAAAATCCGTGAAAAAAAATCCTGAAAAAAAATCTGGAAAAAAAATCCGGAAAAAAAAATCCTGAAAAAAAAAATCTGGAAAAAAAATCCTGAAAAAAAAATCCGGAAAAAAAAATCTGCAAAAAAAAATCCGGAAAAAATATCCAGACAAAAAAAATCCGTGAAAAAAAATCCGGAAAAAAAAATCCGGAAAAAAAAATCCGGGAAAAAAAAATCCGGAAAAAAAAATCCGGGAAAAAAAATCCGGAAAAAAAAATCCGGAAAAAAAATCCGGAAAAAAAAATCCTGAAAAATCCTGAAAAAAAAATCCTGAAAAAAAATCCTGAAAAAAAAATCCGGAAAAAAAAAAATCTGGAAAAAAAAATCCGGAAAAAAAAATCTGGAAAAAAAAATCCGGAAAAAATATCCGGACAAAAAAAATCCGTGAAAAAAAATCCGGAAAAAAAAATCCGGATAAAAAATCCAGAAAAAAAAATGAAGAAAAATCCGGAAAAAAAAATCCGGAAAAATCCGGAAAAAAAAATCCGGAAAAGAAAATCCGGAAAAAAAAATCCGGGAAAAAAAATCCGGAAAAAAAAATCCGGAAAAAAAAATGAAGAAAAATCCGGAAAAAAATAATCTTGAAAAAAAATCCGGAAAAAAAAATCTGGAAAAAAAAATCAGGAAAAAATATCCAGACAAAAAAAATCCGAAAAAAAAATCCGGAAAAAAAAATCCGGAAAAATCCGGAAAAAAAAATCCGGAAAAAAAAATCCGGAAAAAAAAATCCGGAAAAATCCGGAGAAAAAAAATCCGGAAAAAAAAATCAGGAAAAAAAAAATCCAGAAAAATCTGGAAAAAAAAATCCGGAAAAAAAATCCGGAAAAAAAAATCCGGAAAAAAAAATCTGAAAAAAAAATCCTGAAAAAAAAATTCTGAAAAAAAAATCCGGAAAAAAAACATCTGGAAAAAAAAATCCGGAAAAAATATCCGGACAAAAAAAATCCGGAAAAAAAATCCAGAAAAAAAATCCGGAAAAAAATCAGGAAAAATCTGGAAAAAAAATCTGGAAAAAAAATCCTGAAAAAAAAATCCGGAAAAAAAAATCCAGAAAAAAAAAACGGAAAAAAAAAATCCGGAAAAAAAAAATCCGGGAAAAAAAATCCGGAAAAAAAATCCAGAAAAATGCGGAAAAAAAAATCCGGAAAAAAAATCCAGAAAAAAAATCCAGAAAAAAAATCAGGAAAAAAAAATCCGGAAAAATCCGGAAAAGAAAAATCCTGAAAAAAAATCCTGAAAAAAAATCTGGAAAAAAAATCCGGAAAAAAAATCCGGAAAAAAAAAATCCGGAAAAATCCGGAAAAAAAAAAATCTGGAAAAAAAATCCTGAAAAAAAAATCCGGAAAAAAAAATCCTGAAAAAAAAATCCAGAAAAAAAAAACGGAAAAAAAATCCAGAAAAAAAATCCGGAAAAAAAATCCGAAAAAAAAAAATCCGGAAAAATCCGGAAAAAAAAATCTGGAAAAAAAATCCTGAAAAAAAAATCCTGAAAAAAAAATCCAGAAAAAAAAAACGGAAAAAAAAAATCCGGAAAAAAAAAATCCGGGAAAAAAAATCCGGAAAAAAAATCCAGAAAAATGCGGAAAAAAAATCCGGAAAAAAAATCCAGAAAAAAAATCCAGAAAAAAAATCCGGAAAAATCCGGAAAAGAAAAATCCTGAAAAAAAATCTGGAAAAAAAATCCGGAAAAAAAATCCGGAAAAAAAAAATCCGGAAAAATCCGGAAAAAAAAAAATCTGGAAAAAAAATCCTGAAAAAAAAATCCTGAAAAAAAAATCCAGAAAAAAAAAACGGAAAAAAAAAATCCGGAAAAAAAAAATCCGGGAAAAAAAATCCGGAAAAAAAATCCAGAAAAATGCGGAAAAAAAAAATCCAGAAAAAAAATCTGGAAAAAAAAATCCGGAAAAAAAAATCCGGAAAAAAAGAAATCCGGAAAAAAAAATCCGGAAAAAAAAATCCTGAAAAAAAATCCGGAAAAAAAAAATCCGGAAAAATCCGGAAAAAAAAATCTGGAAAAAAAATCCTGAAAAAAAAATCCTGAAAAAAAAATCCAGAAAAAAAAATCCAGAAAAAAAAAACGGAAAAAAAAAATCCGGAAAAAAAAAATCCGGGAAAAAAAATCCGGAAAAAAAATCCAGAAAAATGCGGAAAAAAAAAATCCAGAAAAAAAATCTGGAAAAAAAAATCCGGAAAAAAAAATCCGGAAAAAAAGAAATCCGGAAAAAAAAATCCGGAAAAAAAAATCCTGAAAAAAAATCCGGAAAAAAAATCCAGAAAAATCCGGAAAAAAAAAATCCAGAAAAAAAATCCGGAAAAAAAAATCTGGAAAAAAAATCCTGAAAAAAAAATCCGGAAAAAAAAATCTGGAAAAAAAAATCCGGAAAAAATATCCAGACAAAAAAAATCCGTGAAAAAAAATCCTGAAAAAAAATCTGGAAAAAAAATCCGGAAAAAAAAATCCGGAAAAAAAAAATCTGGAAAAAAAATCCTGAAAAAAAAATCCGTAAAAAAAAATCTGCAAAAAAAAATCCGGAAAAAATATCCAGACAAAAAAAATCCGTGAAAAAAAATCCGGGAAAAAAAATCTGGATAAAAAATCCGGAAAAAAAAATCCGGAAAAAAAAATCTGGAAAAAAAAATCCGGAAAAAATATCCAGACAAAAAAAATCCGTGAAAAAAAATCCGGAAAAAAAAATCCAGAAAAAAAATCCGGAAAAAAAAATCCTGAAAAAAAAATCCGGAAAAAAAATCCGGAAAAAAAAAATCCGGAAAAATCTGGAAAAAAAAATCTTGAAAAAAAATCCTGAAAAAAAAAAAATCCTGAAAAAAATCCTAAAAAAAAACATCTGGAAAAAAAAATCCGGAAAAAAAAAATATCCGGACAAAAAAAATCCGGAAAAAAAAAATCCGGAAAAAAAAATCCAGAAAAAAAAATCCGGAAAAATCCTGAAAAAAAAATGAAGAAAAATCCGGAAAAAAATCCGGAAAAATCTGGAAAAAAAATCTGAAAAAAAAATCCGGAAAAAAAATCTGGAAAAAGAAATCCGGAAAAAATATCCAGACAAAAAAAATCCAGAAAAAAAATCCAGAAAAAAAATCCTGAAAAAAAATCCAGAAAAAAAATCCGGAAAAAAAAATCCGGAAACAAAGAAATCCGGAAAAAAAATCCGGAAAAAAAAATCCTGAAAAAAAATCCGGAAAAAAAAATCCAGAAAAATGCGGAAAAAAAAAATCCAGAAAAAAAATCCGGAAAAAAAAATCTGGAAAAAAAATCCTGAAAAAAAAATCCGGAAAAAAAAATCTGGAAAAAAAAATCCGGAAAAAAAAATCCAGAAAAAAAAATCCAGAAAAAAAAAACGGAAAAAAAAAATCCGGAAAAAAAAAATCCGGGAAAAAAAATCCGGAAAAAAAATCCAGAAAAATGCGGAAAAAAAAAATCCAGAAAAAAAATCTGGAAAAAAAAATCCGGAAAAAAAAATCCGGAAAAAAAGAAATCCGGAAAAAAAAATCCGGAAAAAAAAATCCTGAAAAAAAATCCGGAAAAAAAATCCAGAAAAATGCGGAAAAAAAAAATCCAGAAAAAAAATCCGGAAAAAAAAATCTAAAAAAAAAATCCGGAAAAAAAAATCCGGAAAAAAAAATCTGGAAAAAAAAATCCGGAAAAAATATCCAGACAAAAAAAATCCGTGAAAAAAAATCCTGAAAAAAAATCTGGAAAAAAAATCCTGAAAAAAAAATCCTGAAAAAAAAAATCTGGAAAAAAAATCCTGAAAAAAAAATCCGGAAAAAAAAATCCGGAAAAAAAAATCCGGGAAAAAAAATCAGGAAAAAAAAATCCGGGAAAAAAAATCCTGAAAAAAAAATCCTGAAAAAAAAATCTGGAAAAAAAATCCTGAAAAAAAAATCCGGAAAAAAAAATCTGGAAAAAAAAATCCGGAAAAAATATCCAGACAAAAAAAATCCGTGAAAAAAAATCCTGAAAAAAAATCTGGAAAAAAAATCCGGAAAAAAAAATCCTGAAAAAAAAAATCTGGAAAAAAAATCCGGAAAAAAAAATCTGCAAAAAAAAATCCGGAAAAAATATCCAGACAAAAAAAATCCGTGAAAAAAAATCCGGAAAAAAAAATCCGGAAAAAAAAATCCGGGAAAAAAAAATCCGGAAAAAAAAATCCGGGAAAAAAAATCCGGAAAAAAAAATCCGGAAAAAAAATCCGGAAAAAAAAATCCTGAAAAATCCTGAAAAAAAAATCCTGAAAAAAAATCCTGAAAAAAAAATCCGGAAAAAAAAATCCTGAAAAAAAAATCCGGAAAAAAAAATCCGGAAAAAAAAAAATCTGGAAAAAAAAATCCGGAAAAAAAAATCTGGAAAAAAAAATCCGGAAAAAATATCCGGACAAAAAAAATCCGTGAAAAAAAATCCGGAAAAAAAAATCCGGATAAAAAATCCAGAAAAAAAAATGAAGAAAAATCCGGAAAAAAAAATCCGGAAAAATCCGGAAAAAAAAATCCGGAAAAAAAAATCCGGGAAAAAAAATCCGGAAAAAAAAATCCGGAAAAAAAAATGAAGAAAAATCCGGAAAAAAATAATCTTGAAAAAAAATCCGGAAAAAAAAATCTGGAAAAAAAAATCAGGAAAAAATATCCAGACAAAAAAAATCCGAAAAAAAAATCCGGAAAAAAAAATCCGGAAAAATCCGGAAAAAAAAATCCGGAAAAAAAAATCCGGAAAAAAAAATCCGGAAAAATCCGGAGAAAAAAAATCCGGAAAAAAAAATCAGGAAAAAAAAAATCCAGAAAAATCTGGAAAAAAAAATCCGGAAAAAAAATCCGGAAAAAAAAATCCGGAAAAAAAAATCTGAAAAAAAAATCCTGAAAAAAAAATTCTGAAAAAAAAATCCGGAAAAAAAACATCTGGAAAAAAAAATCCGGAAAAAATATCCGGACAAAAAAAATCCGGAAAAAAAATCCAGAAAAAAAATCCGGAAAAAAAAATGAAGAAAAATCCGGAAAAAAATCAGGAAAAATCTGGAAAAAAAATCTGGAAAAAAAATCCTGAAAAAAAAATCCGGAAAAAAAAATCCAGAAAAAAAAAACGGAAAAAAAAAATCCGGAAAAAAAAAATCCGGGAAAAAAAATCCGGAAAAAAAATCCAGAAAAATGCGGAAAAAAAAATCCGGAAAAAAAATCCAGAAAAAAAATCCAGAAAAAAAATCAGGAAAAAAAAATCCGGAAAAATCCGGAAAAGAAAAATCCTGAAAAAAAATCCTGAAAAAAAATCTGGAAAAAAAATCCGGAAAAAAAATCCGGAAAAAAAAAATCCGGAAAAATCCGGAAAAAAAAAAATCTGGAAAAAAAATCCTGAAAAAAAAATCCTGAAAAAAAAATCCTGAAAAAAAAATCCAGAAAAAAAAAACGGAAAAAAAATCCAGAAAAAAAATCCGGAAAAAAAATCCGAAAAAAAAAAATCCGGAAAAATCCGGAAAAAAAAATCTGGAAAAAAAATCCTGAAAAAAAAATCCTGAAAAAAAAATCCAGAAAAAAAAAACGGAAAAAAAAAATCCGGAAAAAAAAAATCCGGGAAAAAAAATCCGGAAAAAAAATCCAGAAAAATGCGGAAAAAAAAATCCGGAAAAAAAATCCAGAAAAAAAATCCAGAAAAAAAATCCGGAAAAAAAATCAGGAAAAAAAAATCCGGAAAAATCCGGAAAAGAAAAATCCTGAAAAAAAATCTGGAAAAAAAATCCGGAAAAAAAATCCGGAAAAAAAAAATCCGGAAAAATCCGGAAAAAAAAAAATCTGGAAAAAAAATCCTGAAAAAAAAATCCTGAAAAAAAAATCCAGAAAAAAAAAACGGAAAAAAAAAATCCGGAAAAAAAAAATCCGGGAAAAAAAAATCCGGAAAAAAAATCCAGAAAAATGCGGAAAAAAAAAATCCAGAAAAAAAATCTGGAAAAAAAAATCCGGAAAAAAAAATCCGGAAAAAAAGAAATCCGGAAAAAAAAATCCGGAAAAAAAAATCCTGAAAAAAAATCCGGAAAAAAAAAATCCGGAAAAATCCGGAAAAAAAAATCTGGAAAAAAAATCCTGAAAAAAAAATCCTGAAAAAAAAATCCAGAAAAAAAAATCCAGAAAAAAAAAACGGAAAAAAAAAATCCGGAAAAAAAAAATCCGGGAAAAAAAATCCGGAAAAAAAATCCAGAAAAATGCGGAAAAAAAAAATCCAGAAAAAAAATCTGGAAAAAAAAATCCGGAAAAAAAAATCCGGAAAAAAAGAAATCCGGAAAAAAAAATCCGGAAAAAAAAATCCTGAAAAAAAATCCGGAAAAAAAATCCAGAAAAATCCGGAAAAAAAAAATCCAGAAAAAAAATCCGGAAAAAAAAAATCTGGAAAAAAAATCCTGAAAAAAAAATCCGGAAAAAAAAATCTGGAAAAAAAAATCCGGAAAAAATATCCAGACAAAAAAAATCCGTGAAAAAAAATCCTGAAAAAAAATCTGGAAAAAAAATCCTGAAAAAAAAATCCGGAAAAAAAAAATCTGGAAAAAAAATCCTGAAAAAAAAATCCGTAAAAAAAAATCTGCAAAAAAAAATCCGGAAAAAATATCCAGACAAAAAAAATCCGTGAAAAAAAATCCGGAAAAAAAAATCCGGAAAAAAAAATCCGGGAAAAAAAATCCGGAAAAAAAAATCCGGGAAAAAAAATCCTGAAAAAAAAATCCGGAAAAAAAAATCTGGAAAAAAAATCCTAAAAAAAAATCCGGAAAAAAAAATCTGGAAAAAAAAATCCGGAAAAAATATCCAGACAAAAAAAATCCGTGAAAAAAAAAATCTGGAAAAAAAATCCTGAAAAAAAAATCCGTAAAAAAAAATCTGCAAAAAAAAATCCGGAAAAAATATCCAGACAAAAAAAATCCGTGAAAAAAAATCCGGAAAAAAAAATCCGGGAAAAAAAATCCGGGAAAAAAAATCCGGAAAAAAAATCCGGAAAAAAAAATCCTGAAAAATCCTGAAAAAAAAATCCGGAAAAAAAATCCGGAAAAAAAAAATCCGGAAAAAAAAATCCAGAAAAAAAAATCCAGAAAAAAAAAAACGGAAAAAAAAATCCGGAAAAAAAAAATCTGGAAAAAAAAATCCGGAAAAAATATCCAGACAAAAAAAAACCGTGAAAAAAAATCCGGAAAAAAAAATCCAGAAAAAAAAATCCAGAAAAAAAAAAACGGAAAAAAAAAATCCGGAAAAAAAAAATCCGGGAAAAAAAATCCGGAAAAAAAATCCAGAAAAATGCGGAAAAAAAAAATCCAGAAAAAAAATCTGGAAAAAAAAACCAGAAAAAAAAATCCAGAAAAAAAAAAACGGAAAAAAAAACCCGGAAAAATCCTGAAAAAAAAATGAAGAAAAATCCGGAAAAAAATCCGGAAAAATCTGGAAAAAAAATCTGAAAAAAAAATCCGGAAAAAAAAATCCAGAAAAAAAATCCGGAAAAAAAAATCCGGAAAAAAAATCCGGAAAAATCCGGAAAAAAAAAACCGGAAAAATCCTGAAAAAAAAATGAAGAAAAATCCGGAAAAAAATCCGGAAAAATCTGGAAAAAAAATCTGAAAAAAAAATCCGGAAAAAAAAATCTGGAAAAAGAAATCCGGAAAAAATATCCAGACAAAAAAAATCCAGAAAAAAAATCCAGAAAAAAAATCCGGAAAAAAAATCCAGAAAAAAAATCCGGAAAAAAAAATCTGGAAAAAAAATCCGGAAAAAAAATCCGAAAAAATCCGAAAAAAAAATCCAGAAAAATACGGAAAAAAAATCCGGAAAAAAAAAATCCGGAAAAATCCGGAAAAAAAAATCCTGAAAAAAAAATCCTGAAAAAAAAATCCGGAAAAAAAAATCCGGAAAAAAAAATCCAGAAAAAAAAAACGGAAAAAAAAAATCCGGAAAAAAAAAATCCGGGAAAAAAAATCCGGAAAAAAAATCCAGAAAAATGCGGAAAAAAAAATCCGGAAAAAAAATCCAGAAAAAAAATCCAGAAAAAAAATCCGGAAAAAAAATCCGGAAAAAAAATCCGGAAAAAAAATCAGGAAAAAAAAATCCGGAAAAATCCGGAAAAGAAAAATCCTGAAAAAAAATCGTGAAAAAAAATCTGGAAAAAAAATCCGGAAAAAAAATCCGGAAAAAAAAAATCCTGAAAAAAAAATCCAGAAAAAAAAACGGAAAAAAAAAATCCGGAAAAAAAAAATCCGGGAAAAAAAATCCGGAAAAAAAATCCAGAAAAATGCGGAAAAAAAAAATCCAGAAAAAATATCTGGAAAAAAAAATCCAGAAAAAAAGAAATCCGGAAAAAAAAATCCGGAAAAAAAAATCCTGAAAAAAAATCCGGAAAAAAAATCCAGAAAAATGCGGGAAAAAAAATCTGGAAAAAAAAATCTGGAAAAAAAAATCCGGAAAAAATATCCAGACAAAAAAAATCCGTGAAAAAAAATCCTGAAAAAAAATCTGGAAAAAAAATCCGGAAAAAAAAATCCGGAAAAAAAAAATCTGGAAAAAAAATCCTGAAAAAAAAATCCGTAAAAAAAAATCTGCAAAAAAAAATCCGGAAAAAATATCCAGACAAAAAAAATCCGTGAAAAAAAATCCGGAAAAAAAAATCCGGAAAAAAAAATCCGGGAAAAAAAATCCGGAAAAAAAAATCTGGAAAAAAAAATCCGGAAAAAATATCCAGACAAAAAAAATCCGTGAAAAAAAATCCTGAAAAAAAATCTGGAAAAAAAATCCGGAAAAAAAAATCCTGAAAAAAAAAATCTGGAAAAAAAATCCTGAAAAAAAAATCCGTAAAAAAAAATCTGCAAAAAAAAATCCGGAAAAAATATCCAGACAAAAAAAATCCGTGAAAAAAAATCCGGAAAAAAAAATCCGGAAAAAAAAATCCGGGAAAAAAAATCCGGAAAAAAAAATCCGGGAAAAAAAATCCGGAAAAAAAAATCCGGAAAAAAAATCCTGAAAAAAAAATCCTGAAAAATCCTGAAAAAAAATCTGGAAAAAAAATCCGGAAAAAAAATCCGGAAAAAAAAATCCGGAAAAATCCGGAAAAAAAAATCTGGAAAAAAAATCCTGAAAAAAAAATCCTGAAAAAAAAATCCTGAAAAAAAAACCAGAAAAAAAAATCCAGAAAAAAAAAAACGGAAAAAAAAAATCCGGAAAAAAAAAATCCGGGAAAAAAAATCCGGAAAAAAAATCCAGAAAAATGCGGAAAAAAAAAATCCAGAAAAAAAATCTGGAAAAAAAAATCCGGAAAAAAAAATCCGGAAAATAAGAAATCCGGAAAAAAAAATCCGGAAAAAAAAATCCTGAAAAAAAATCCGGAAAAAAAATCCAGAAAAATCCGAAAAAAAAAAATCCAGAAAAAAAATCCGGAAAAAAAAATCTGGAAAAAAAATCCTGAAAAAAAAATCCGGAAAAAAAAATCTGGAAAAAAAAATCCGGAAAAAATATCCAGACAAAAAAAATCCGTGAAAAAAAATCCTGAAAAAAAATCTGGAAAAAAAATCCGGAAAAAAAAATCCGGAAAAAAAAAATCTGGAAAAAAAATCCTGAAAAAAAAATCCGTAAAAAAAAATCTGCAAAAAAAAATCCGGAAAAAATATCCAGACAAAAAAAATCCGTGAAAAAAAATCCGGAAAAAAAAATCCGGAAAAAAAAATCCGGGAAAAAAAATCCGGAAAAAAAAATCCGGGAAAAAAAATCCTGAAAAAAAAATCCGGAAAAAAAAATCTGGAAAAAAAAATCCGGAAAAAATATCCAGACAAAAAAAATCGTGAAAAAAAATCTGGAAAAAAAATCCGGAAAAAAAAATCCGGAAAAAATATCCAGACAAAAAAAATCGTGAAAAAAAATCTGGAAAAAAAATCCGGAAAAAAAATCCGGAAAAAAAAAATCCTGAAAAAAAAATCCAGAAAAAAAAACGGAAAAAAAAAATCCGGAAAAAAAAAATCCGGGAAAAAAAATCCGGAAAAAAAATCCAGAAAAATGCGGAAAAAAAAAATCCAGAAAAAATATCTGGAAAAAAAAATCCAGAAAAAAAGAAATCCGGAAAAAAAAATCCGGAAAAAAAAATCCGGAAAAAAAATCCGGAAAAAAAATCCAGAAAAATGCGGGAAAAAAAATCTGGAAAAAAAAATCCGGAAAAAATATCCAGACAAAAAAAATCCGTGAAAAAAAATCCTGAAAAAAAATCTGGAAAAAAAATCCGGAAAAAAAAATCCGGAAAAAAAAAATCTGGAAAAAAAATCCTGAAAAAAAAATCCGTAAAAAAAAATCTGCAAAAAAAAATCCGGAAAAAATATCCAGACAAAAAAAATCCGTGAAAAAAAATCCGGAAAAAAAAATCCGGAAAAAAAAATCCGGGAAAAAAAATCCGGAAAAAAAAATCTGGAAAAAAAAATCCGGAAAAAATATCCAGACAAAAAAAATCCGTGAAAAAAAATCCTGAAAAAAAATCTGGAAAAAAAATCCGGAAAAAAAAATCCTGAAAAAAAAAATCTGGAAAAAAAATCCTGAAAAAAAAATCCGTAAAAAAAAATCTGCAAAAAAAAATCCGGAAAAAATATCCAGACAAAAAAAATCCGTGAAAAAAAATCCGGAAAAAAAATCCGGAAAAAAAAATCCGGGAAAAAAAATCCGGAAAAAAAAATCCGGGAAAAAAAATCCGGAAAAAAAAATCCGGAAAAAAAATCCTGAAAAAAAAATCCTGAAAAATCCTGAAAAAAAATCTGGAAAAAAAATCCGGAAAAAAAATCCGGAAAAAAAAAATCCGGAAAAATCCGGAAAAAAAAATCTGGAAAAAAAATCCTGAAAAAAAAATCCTGAAAAAAAAATCCTGAAAAAAAAACCAGAAAAAAAAATCCAGAAAAAAAAAAACGGAAAAAAAAAATCCGGAAAAAAAAAATCCGGGAAAAAAAATCCGGAAAAAAAATCCAGAAAAATGCGGAAAAAAAAAATCCAGAAAAAAAATCTGGAAAAAAAAATCCGGAAAAAAAAATCCGGAAAATAAGAAATCCGGAAAAAAAAATCCGGAAAAAAAAATCCTGAAAAAAAATCCGGAAAAAAAATCCAGAAAAATCCGGAAAAAAAAAATCCAGAAAAAAAATCCGGAAAAAAAAATCTGGAAAAAAAATCCTGAAAAAAAAATCCGGAAAAAAAAATCTGGAAAAAAAAATCCGGAAAAAATATCCAGACAAAAAAAATCCGTGAAAAAAAATCCTGAAAAAAAATCTGGAAAAAAAATCCGGAAAAAAAAATCCGGAAAAAAAAAATCTGGAAAAAAAATCCTGAAAAAAAAATCCGTAAAAAAAAATCTGCAAAAAAAAATCCGGAAAAAATATCCAGACAAAAAAAATCCGTGAAAAAAAATCCGGAAAAAAAAATCCGGGAAAAAAAATCCGGAAAAAAAAATCCGGGAAAAAAAATCCTGAAAAAAAAATCCGGAAAAAAAAATCTGGAAAAAAAAATCCGGAAAAAATATCCAGACAAAAAAAATCGTGAAAAAAAATCTGGAAAAAAAATCCGGAAAAAAAAATCCGGAAAAAATATCCAGACAAAAAAAATCGTGAAAAAAATCTGGAAAAAAAATCCGGAAAAAAAATCCGGAAAAAAAAAATCCTGAAAAAAAAATCCAGAAAAAAAAACGGAAAAAAAAAATCCGGAAAAAAAAAATCCGGGAAAAAAAATCCGGAAAAAAAATCCAGAAAAATGCGGAAAAAAAAAATCCAGAAAAAATATCTGGAAAAAAAAATCCAGAAAAAAAGAAATCCGGAAAAAAAAATCCGGAAAAAAAAATCCTGAAAAAAAATCCGGAAAAAAAATCCAGAAAAATGCGGGAAAAAAAATCTGGAAAAAAAAATCTGGAAAAAAAAATCCGGAAAAAATATCCAGACAAAAAAAATCCGTGAAAAAAAATCCTGAAAAAAAATCTGGAAAAAAAATCCGGAAAAAAAAATCCGGAAAAAAAAAATCTGGAAAAAAAATCCTGAAAAAAAAATCCGTAAAAAAAAATCTGCAAAAAAAAATCCGGAAAAAATATCCAGACAAAAAAAATCCGTGAAAAAAAATCCGGAAAAAAAAATCCGGAAAAAAAAATCCGGGAAAAAAAATCCGGAAAAAAAATCCGGAAAAAAAAATCCTGAAAAATCCTGAAAAAAAAATCCTGAAAAAAAATCCGGAAAAAAAAATCCGGAAAAAAAAATCCGGAAAAAAAAAAATCTGGAAAAAAAAATCCGGAAAAAAAAATCCAGAAAAAAAAATCTGGAAAAAAAAATCCGGAAAAAATATCCGGACAAAAAAAATCCGTGAAAAAAAATCCGGAAAAAAAAATCCGGAAAAAAAAATCCGGAAAAAAAAATCCGGGAAAAAAAATCCGGAAAAAAAAATCCGGAAAAAAAAATGAAGAAAAATCCGGAAAAAAATAATCTTGAAAAAAAATCCGGAAAAAAAATCCGGAAAAAAAAATCCGGAAAAATCCGGAAAAAAAAATCTGGAAAAAAAATCCTGAAAAAAAAATCCTGAAAAAAAAATCCGGAAAAAAAAATCCAGAAAAAAAAAACGGAAAAAAAAATCCGGAAAAAAAAAATCCGGGAAAAAAAATCCGGAAAAAAAAAATCCGGAAAAATCCGGAAAAAAAAAATCCAGAAAAAAAATCTGGAAAAAAAAATCCGGAAAAAAAAATCCGGAAACAAAGAAATCCGGAAAAAAAAATCCGGAAAAAAAAATCCTGAAAAAAAATCCGGAAAAAAAAATCCAGAAAAATGCGGAAAAAAAAAATCCAGAAAAAAAATCCGGAAAAAAAAATCTGGAAAAAAAATCCTGAAAAAAAAATCCGGAAAAAAAAATCTGGAAAAAAAAATCCGGAAAAAAAAATCCAGAAAAAAAAATCCAGAAAAAAAAAACGGAAAAAAAAAATCCGGAAAAAAAAAATCCGGGAAAAAAAATCCGGAAAAAAAATCCAGAAAAATGCGGAAAAAAAAAATCCAGAAAAAAAATCTGGAAAAAAAAATCCGGAAAAAAAAATCCGGAAAAAAAGAAATCCGGAAAAAAAAATCCGGAAAAAAAAATCCTGAAAAAAAATCCGGAAAAAAAATCCAGAAAAATGCGGAAAAAAAAAATCCAGAAAAAAAATCCGGAAAAAAAAATCTAAAAAAAAAATCCGGAAAAAAAAATCCGGAAAAAAAAATCTGGAAAAAAAAATCCGGAAAAAATATCCAGACAAAAAAAATCCGTGAAAAAAAATCCTGAAAAAAAATCTGGAAAAAAAATCCTGAAAAAAAAATCCTGAAAAAAAAAATCCGGAAAAAATATCCAGACAAAAAAAATCCGTGAAAAAAAATCCGGAAAAAAAAATCCGGAAAAAAAAAATCCGGGAAAAAAAATCTGGAAAAAAAAATCCTGAAAAAAAAATCCGGAAAAAAAAATCTGGAAAAAAAAATCCGGAAAAAATATCCAGACAAAAAAAATCCGTGAAAAAAAATCCTGAAAAAAAATCTGGAAAAAAAATCCGGAAAAAAAAATCCTGAAAAAAAAAATCTGGAAAAAAAATCCTGAAAAAAAAATCCGGAAAAAAAAATCTGCAAAAAAAAATCCGGAAAAAATATCCAGACAAAAAAAATCCGTGAAAAAAAATCCGGAAAAAAAAATCCGGAAAAAAAAATCCGGGAAAAAAAAATCCGGAAAAAAAAATCCGGGAAAAAAAATCCGGAAAAAAAAATCCGGAAAAAAAATCCGGAAAAAAAAATCCTGAAAAATCCTGAAAAAAAAATCCTGAAAAAAAATCCTGAAAAAAAAATCCGGAAAAAAAAAAATCTGGAAAAAAAAATCCGGAAAAAAAAATCTGGAAAAAAAAATCCGGAAAAAATATCCGGACAAAAAAAATCCGTGAAAAAAAATCCGGAAAAAAAAATCCGGATAAAAAATCCAGAAAAAAAAATGAAGAAAAATCCGGAAAAAAAAATCCGGAAAAATCCGGAAAAAAAAATCCGGAAAAGAAAATCCGGAAAAAAAAATCCGGGAAAAAAAATCCGGAAAAAAAAATCCGGAAAAAAAAATGAAGAAAAATCCGGAAAAAAATAATCTTGAAAAAAAATCCGGAAAAAAAAATCTGGAAAAAAAAATCAGGAAAAAATATCCAGACAAAAAAAATCCGAAAAAAAAATCCGGAAAAAAAAATCCGGAAAAATCCGGAAAAAAAAATCCGGAAAAAAAAATCCGGAAAAAAAAATCCGGAAAAATCCGGAGAAAAAAAATCCGGAAAAAAAAATCAGGAAAAAAAAAATCCAGAAAAATCTGGAAAAAAAAATCCGGAAAAAAAATCCGGAAAAAAAAATCCGGAAAAAAAAATCTGAAAAAAAAATCCTGAAAAAAAAATTCTGAAAAAAAAATCCGGAAAAAAAACATCTGGAAAAAAAAATCCGGAAAAAATATCCGGACAAAAAAAATCCGGAAAAAAAATCCAGAAAAAAAATCCGGAAAAATCCGGAAAAAAAAATGAAGAAAAATCCGGAAAAAAATCAGGAAAAATCTGGAAAAAAAATCTGGAAAAAAAATCCTGAAAAAAAAATCCGGAAAAAAAAATCCAGAAAAAAAAAACGGAAAAAAAAAATCCGGAAAAAAAAAATCCGGGAAAAAAAATCCGGAAAAAAAATCCAGAAAAATGCGGAAAAAAAAATCCGGAAAAAAAATCCAGAAAAAAAATCCAGAAAAAAAATCAGGAAAAAAAAATCCGGAAAAATCCGGAAAAGAAAAATCCTGAAAAAAAATCCTGAAAAAAAATCTGGAAAAAAAATCCGGAAAAAAAATCCGGAAAAAAAAAATCCGGAAAAATCCGGAAAAAAAAAAATCTGGAAAAAAAATCCTGAAAAAAAAATCCGGAAAAAAAAATCCTGAAAAAAAAATCCAGAAAAAAAAAACGGAAAAAAAATCCAGAAAAAAAATCCGGAAAAAAAATCCGAAAAAAAAAAATCCGGAAAAATCCGGAAAAAAAAATCTGGAAAAAAAATCCTGAAAAAAAAATCCTGAAAAAAAAATCCAGAAAAAAAAAACGGAAAAAAAAAATCCGGAAAAAAAAAATCCGGGAAAAAAAATCCGGAAAAAAAATCCAGAAAAATGCGGAAAAAAAATCCGGAAAAAAAATCCAGAAAAAAAATCCAGAAAAAAAATCCGGAAAAATCCGGAAAAGAAAAATCCTGAAAAAAAATCTGGAAAAAAAATCCGGAAAAAAAATCCGGAAAAAAAAAATCCGGAAAAATCCGGAAAAAAAAAAATCTGGAAAAAAAATCCTGAAAAAAAAATCCTGAAAAAAAAATCCAGAAAAAAAAAACGGAAAAAAAAAATCCGGAAAAAAAAAATCCGGGAAAAAAAATCCGGAAAAAAAATCCAGAAAAATGCGGAAAAAAAAAATCCAGAAAAAAAATCTGGAAAAAAAAATCCGGAAAAAAAAATCCGGAAAAAAAGAAATCCGGAAAAAAAAATCCGGAAAAAAAAATCCTGAAAAAAAATCCGGAAAAAAAAAATCCGGAAAAATCCGGAAAAAAAAATCTGGAAAAAAAATCCTGAAAAAAAAATCCTGAAAAAAAAATCCGGAAAAAAAAATCCAGAAAAAAAAAACGGAAAAAAAAATCCGGAAAAAAAAAATCCGGGAAAAAAAATCCGGAAAAAAAAAATCCGGAAAAATCCGGAAAAAAAAAATCCAGAAAAAAAATCTGGAAAAAAAAATCCGGAAAAAAAAATCCGGAAACAAAGAAATCCGGAAAAAAAAATCCGGAAAAAAAAATCCTGAAAAAAAATCCGGAAAAAAAAATCCAGAAAAATGCGGAAAAAAAAAATCCAGAAAAAAAATCCGGAAAAAAAAATCTGGAAAAAAAATCCTGAAAAAAAAATCCGGAAAAAAAAATCTGGTAAAAAAAATCCGGAAAAAAAAATCCAGAAAAAAAAATCCAGAAAAAAAAAACGGAAAAAAAAAATCCGGAAAAAAAAAATCCGGGAAAAAAAATCCGGAAAAAAAATCCAGAAAAATGCGGAAAAAAAAAATCCAGAAAAAAAATCTGGAAAAAAAAATCCGGAAAAAAAAATCCGGAAAAAAAGAAATCCGGAAAAAAAAATCCGGAAAAAAAAATCCTGAAAAAAAATCCGGAAAAAAAATCCAGAAAAATGCGGAAAAAAAAAATCCAGAAAAAAAATCCGGAAAAAAAAATCTAAAAAAAAAATCCTGAAAAAAAAATCCGGAAAAAAAAATCTGGAAAAAAAAATCCGGAAAAAATATCCAGACAAAAAAAATCCGTGAAAAAAAATCCTGAAAAAAAATCTGGAAAAAAAATCCTGAAAAAAAAATCCTGAAAAAAAAAATCCGGAAAAAATATCCAGACAAAAAAAATCCGTGAAAAAAAATCCGGAAAAAAAAATCCGGAAAAAAAAAATCCGGGAAAAAAAATCTGGAAAAAAAAATCCTGAAAAAAAAATCCGGAAAAAAAAATCTGGAAAAAAAAATCCGGAAAAAATATCCAGACAAAAAAAATCCGTGAAAAAAAATCCTGAAAAAAAATCTGGAAAAAAAATCCGGAAAAAAAAATCCTGAAAAAAAAAATCTGGAAAAAAAATCCTGAAAAAAAAATCCGGAAAAAAAAATCTGCAAAAAAAAATCCGGAAAAAATATCCAGACAAAAAAAATCCGTGAAAAAAAATCCGGAAAAAAAAATCCGGAAAAAAAAATCCGGGAAAAAAAAATCCGGAAAAAAAAATCCGGGAAAAAAAATCCGGAAAAAAAAATCCGGAAAAAAAATCCGGAAAAAAAAATCCTGAAAAATCCTGAAAAAAAAATCCTGAAAAAAAATCCTGAAAAAAAAATCCGGAAAAAAAAAAATCTGGAAAAAAAAATCCGGAAAAAAAAATCTGGAAAAAAAAATCCGGAAAAAATATCCGGACAAAAAAAATCCGTGAAAAAAAATCCGGAAAAAAAAATCCGGATAAAAAATCCAGAAAAAAAAATGAAGAAAAATCCGGAAAAAAAAATCCGGAAAAATCCGGAAAAAAAAATCCGGAAAAGAAAATCCGGAAAAAAAAATCCGGGAAAAAAAATCCGGAAAAAAAAATCCGGAAAAAAAAATGAAGAAAAATCCGGAAAAAAATAATCTTGAAAAAAAATCCGGAAAAAAAAATCTGGAAAAAAAAATCAGGAAAAAATATCCAGAAAAAAAAAATCCGAAAAAAAAATCCGGAAAAAAAAATCCGGAAAAATCCGGAAAAAAAAATCCGGAAAAAAAAATCCGGAAAAAAAAATCCGGAAAAATCCGGAGAAAAAAAATCCGGAAAAAAAAATCAGGAAAAAAAAAATCCAGAAAAATCTGGAAAAAAAAATCCGGAAAAAAAATCCGGAAAAAAAAATCCGGAAAAAAAAATCTGAAAAAAAAATCCTGAAAAAAAAATTCTGAAAAAAAAATCCGGAAAAAAAACATCTGGAAAAAAAAATCCGGAAAAAATATCCGGACAAAAAAAATCCGGAAAAAAAATCCAGAAAAAAAATCCGGAAAAAAATCAGGAAAAATCTGGAAAAAAAATCTGGAAAAAAAATCCTGAAAAAAAAATCCGGAAAAAAAAATCCAGAAAAAAAAAACGGAAAAAAAAAATCCGGAAAAAAAAAATCCGGGAAAAAAAATCCGGAAAAAAAATCCAGAAAAATGCGGAAAAAAAAATCCGGAAAAAAAATCCAGAAAAAAAATCCAGAAAAAAAATCAGGAAAAAAAAATCCGGAAAAATCCGGAAAAGAAAAATCCTGAAAAAAAATCCTGAAAAAAAATCTGGAAAAAAAATCCGGAAAAAAAATCCGGAAAAAAAAAATCCGGAAAAATCCGGAAAAAAAAAAATCTGGAAAAAAAATCCTGAAAAAAAAATCCGGAAAAAAAAATCCTGAAAAAAAAATCCAGAAAAAAAAAACGGAAAAAAAATCCAGAAAAAAAATCCGGAAAAAAAATCCGAAAAAAAAAAATCCGGAAAAATCCGGAAAAAAAAATCTGGAAAAAAAATCCTGAAAAAAAAATCCTGAAAAAAAAATCCAGAAAAAAAAAACGGAAAAAAAAAATCCGGAAAAAAAAAATCCGGGAAAAAAAATCCGGAAAAAAAATCCAGAAAAATGCGGAAAAAAAATCCGGAAAAAAAATCCAGAAAAAAAATCCAGAAAAAAAATCCGGAAAAATCCGGAAAAGAAAAATCCTGAAAAAAAATCTGGAAAAAAAATCCGGAAAAAAAATCCGGAAAAAAAAAATCCGGAAAAATCCGGAAAAAAAAAAATCTGGAAAAAAAATCCTGAAAAAAAAATCCTGAAAAAAAAATCCAGAAAAAAAAAACGGAAAAAAAAAATCCGGAAAAAAAAAATCCGGGAAAAAAAATCCGGAAAAAAAATCCAGAAAAATGCGGAAAAAAAAAATCCAGAAAAAAAATCTGGAAAAAAAAATCCGGAAAAAAAAATCCGGAAAAAAAGAAATCCGGAAAAAAAAATCCGGAAAAAAAAATCCTGAAAAAAAATCCGGAAAAAAAAAATCCGGAAAAATCCGGAAAAAAAAATCTGGAAAAAAAATCCTGAAAAAAAAATCCTGAAAAAAAAATCCAGAAAAAAAAATCCAGAAAAAAAAAACGGAAAAAAAAAATCCGGAAAAAAAAAATCCGGGAAAAAAAATCCGGAAAAAAAATCCAGAAAAATGCGGAAAAAAAAAATCCAGAAAAAAAATCTGGAAAAAAAAATCCGGAAAAAAAAATCCGGAAAAAAAGAAATCCGGAAAAAAAAATCCGGAAAAAAAAATCCTGAAAAAAAATCCGGAAAAAAAATCCAGAAAAATCCGGAAAAAAAAAATCCAGAAAAAAAATCCGGAAAAAAAAATCTGGAAAAAAAATCCTGAAAAAAAAATCCGGAAAAAAAAATCTGGAAAAAAAAATCCGGAAAAAATATCCAGACAAAAAAAATCCGTGAAAAAAAATCCTGAAAAAAAATCTGGAAAAAAAATCCGGAAAAAAAAATCCGGAAAAAAAAAATCTGGAAAAAAAATCCTGAAAAAAAAATCCGTAAAAAAAAATCTGCAAAAAAAAATCCGGAAAAAATATCCAGACAAAAAAAATCCGTGAAAAAAAATCCGGGAAAAAAAATCTGGATAAAAAATCCGGAAAAAAAAATCCGGAAAAAAAAATCTGGAAAAAAAAATCCGGAAAAAATATCCAGACAAAAAAAATCCGTGAAAAAAAATCCGGAAAAAAAAATCCAGAAAAAAAATCCGGAAAAAAAAATCCTGAAAAAAAAATCCGGAAAAAAAATCCGGAAAAAAAAAATCCGGAAAAATCTGGAAAAAAAAATCTTGAAAAAAAATCCTGAAAAAAAAAAAATCCTGAAAAAAATCCTAAAAAAAAACATCTGGAAAAAAAAATCCGGAAAAAAAAAATATCCGGACAAAAAAAATCCGGAAAAAAAAAATCCGGAAAAAAAAATCCAGAAAAAAAAATCTGGAAAAATCCTGAAAAAAAAATGAAGAAAAATCCGGAAAAAAATCCGGAAAAATCTGGAAAAAAAATCTGAAAAAAAAATCCGGAAAAAAAATCTGGAAAAAGAAATCCGGAAAAAATATCCAGACAAAAAAAATCCAGAAAAAAAATCCAGAAAAAAAATCCTGAAAAAAAATCCAGAAAAAAAATCCGGAAAAAAAAATCCGGAAACAAAGAAATCCGGAAAAAAAATCCGGAAAAAAAAATCCTGAAAAAAAATCCGGAAAAAAAAATCCAGAAAAATGCGGAAAAAAAAAATCCAGAAAAAAAATCCGGAAAAAAAAATCTGGAAAAAAAATCCTGAAAAAAAAATCCGGAAAAAAAAATCTGGAAAAAAAAATCCGGAAAAAAAAATCCAGAAAAAAAAATCCAGAAAAAAAAAACGGAAAAAAAAAATCCGGAAAAAAAAAATCCGGGAAAAAAAATCCGGAAAAAAAATCCAGAAAAATGCGGAAAAAAAAAATCCAGAAAAAAAATCTGGAAAAAAAAATCCGGAAAAAAAAATCCGGAAAAAAAGAAATCCGGAAAAAAAAATCCGGAAAAAAAAATCCTGAAAAAAAATCCGGAAAAAAAATCCAGAAAAATGCGGAAAAAAAAAATCCAGAAAAAAAATCCGGAAAAAAAAATCTAAAAAAAAAATCCGGAAAAAAAAATCCGGAAAAAAAAATCTGGAAAAAAAAATCCGGAAAAAATATCCAGACAAAAAAAATCCGTGAAAAAAAATCCTGAAAAAAAATCTGGAAAAAAAATCCTGAAAAAAAAATCCTGAAAAAAAAAATCTGGAAAAAAAATCCTGAAAAAAAAATCCGGAAAAAAAAATCCGGAAAAAAAAATCCGGGAAAAAAAATCAGGAAAAAAAAATCCGGGAAAAAAAATCCTGAAAAAAAAATCCTGAAAAAAAAATCTGGAAAAAAAATCCTGAAAAAAAAATCCGGAAAAAAAAATCTGGAAAAAAAAATCCGGAAAAAATATCCAGACAAAAAAAATCCGTGAAAAAAAATCCTGAAAAAAAATCTGGAAAAAAAATCCGGAAAAAAAAATCCTGAAAAAAAAAATCTGGAAAAAAAATCCGGAAAAAAAAATCTGCAAAAAAAAATCCGGAAAAAATATCCAGACAAAAAAAATCCGTGAAAAAAAATCCGGAAAAAAAAATCCGGAAAAAAAAATCCGGGAAAAAAAATCCGGAAAAAAAAATCCGGAAAAAAAATCCGGAAAAAAAAATCCTGAAAAATCCTGAAAAAAAAATCCTGAAAAAAAATCCTGAAAAAAAAATCCGGAAAAAAAAATCCGGAAAAAAAAAAATCTGGAAAAAAAAATCCGGAAAAAAAAATCTGGAAAAAAAAATCCGGAAAAAATATCCGGACAAAAAAAATCCGTGAAAAAAAATCCGGAAAAAAAAATCCGGATAAAAAATCCAGAAAAAAAAATGAAGAAAAATCCGGAAAAAAAAATCCGGAAAAATCCGGAAAAAAAAATCCGGAAAAAAAAATCCGGGAAAAAAAATCCGAAAAAAAAAATCCGGAAAAAAAAATGAAGAAAAATCCGGAAAAAAATAATCTTGAAAAAAAATCCGGAAAAAAAAATCTGGAAAAAAAAATCAGGAAAAAATATCCAGACAAAAAAAATCCGAAAAAAAAATCCGGAAAAAAAAATCCGGAAAAATCCGGAAAAAAAAATCCGGAAAAAAAAATCCGGAAAAAAAAATCCGGAAAAATCCGGAGAAAAAAAATCCGGAAAAAAAAATCAGGAAAAAAAAAATCCAGAAAAATCTGGAAAAAAAAATCCGGAAAAAAAATCCGGAAAAAAAAATCCGGAAAAAAAAATCTGAAAAAAAAATCCTGAAAAAAAAATTCTGAAAAAAAAATCCGGAAAAAAAACATCTGGAAAAAAAAATCCGGAAAAAATATCCGGACAAAAAAAATCCGGAAAAAAAATCCAGAAAAAAAATCCGGAAAAATCCGGAAAAAAAAATGAAGAAAAATCCGGAAAAAAATCAGGAAAAATCTGGAAAAAAAATCTGGAAAAAAAATCCTGAAAAAAAAATCCGGAAAAAAAAATCCAGAAAAAAAAAACGGAAAAAAAAAATCCGGAAAAAAAAAATCCGGGAAAAAAAATCCGGAAAAAAAATCCAGAAAAATGCGGAAAAAAAAATCCGGAAAAAAAATCCAGAAAAAAAATCCAGAAAAAAAATCAGGAAAAAAAAATCCGGAAAAATCCGGAAAAGAAAAATCCTGAAAAAAAATCCTGAAAAAAAATCTGGAAAAAAAATCCGGAAAAAAAATCCGGAAAAAAAAAATCCGGAAAAATCCGGAAAAAAAAAAATCTGGAAAAAAAATCCTGAAAAAAAAATCCGGAAAAAAAAATCCTGAAAAAAAAATCCAGAAAAAAAAAACGGAAAAAAAATCCAGAAAAAAAATCCGGAAAAAAAATCCGAAAAAAAAAAATCCGGAAAAATCCGGAAAAAAAAATCTGGAAAAAAAATCCTGAAAAAAAAATCCTGAAAAAAAAATCCAGAAAAAAAAAACGGAAAAAAAAAATCCGGAAAAAAAAAATCCGGGAAAAAAAATCCGGAAAAAAAATCCAGAAAAATGCGGAAAAAAAAATCCGGAAAAAAAATCCAGAAAAAAAATCCAGAAAAAAAATCCGGAAAAAAAATCAGGAAAAAAAAATCCGGAAAAATCCGGAAAAGAAAAATCCTGAAAAAAAATCTGGAAAAAAAATCCGGAAAAAAAATCCGGAAAAAAAAAATCCGGAAAAATCCGGAAAAAAAAAAATCTGGAAAAAAAATCCTGAAAAAAAAATCCTGAAAAAAAAATCCAGAAAAAAAAAACGGAAAAAAAAAATCCGGAAAAAAAAAATCCGGGAAAAAAAAATCCGGAAAAAAAATCCAGAAAAATGCGGAAAAAAAAAATCCAGAAAAAAAATCTGGAAAAAAAAATCCGGAAAAAAAAATCCGGAAAAAAAGAAATCCGGAAAAAAAAATCCGGAAAAAAAAATCCTGAAAAAAAATCCGGAAAAAAAAAATCCGGAAAAATCCGGAAAAAAAAATCTGGAAAAAAAATCCTGAAAAAAAAATCCTGAAAAAAAAATCCAGAAAAAAAAATCCAGAAAAAAAAAACGGAAAAAAAAAATCCGGAAAAAAAAAATCCGGGAAAAAAAATCCGGAAAAAAAATCCAGAAAAATGCGGAAAAAAAAAATCCAGAAAAAAAATCTGGAAAAAAAAATCCGGAAAAAAAAATCCGGAAAAAAAGAAATCCGGAAAAAAAAATCCGGAAAAAAAAATCCTGAAAAAAAATCCGGAAAAAAAATCCAGAAAAATCCGGAAAAAAAAAATCCAGAAAAAAAATCCGGAAAAAAAAAATCTGGAAAAAAAATCCTGAAAAAAAAATCCGGAAAAAAAAATCTGGAAAAAAAAATCCGGAAAAAATATCCAGACAAAAAAAATCCGTGAAAAAAAATCCTGAAAAAAAATCTGGAAAAAAAATCCGGAAAAAAAAATCCGGAAAAAAAAAATCTGGAAAAAAAATCCTGAAAAAAAAATCCGTAAAAAAAAATCTGCAAAAAAAAATCCGGAAAAAATATCCAGACAAAAAAAATCCGTGAAAAAAAATCCGGAAAAAAAAATCCGGAAAAAAAAATCTGGGAAAAAAAATCCGGAAAAAAAAATCCGGGAAAAAAAATCCTGAAAAAAAAATCCGGAAAAAAAAATCTGGAAAAAAAATCCTAAAAAAAAATCCGGAAAAAAAAATCTGGAAAAAAAAATCCGGAAAAAATATCCAGACAAAAAAAATCCGTGAAAAAAAAAATCTGGAAAAAAAATCCTGAAAAAAAAATCCGTAAAAAAAAATCTGCAAAAAAAAATCCGGAAAAAATATCCAGACAAAAAAAATCCGTGAAAAAAAATCCGGAAAAAAAAATCCGGAAAAAAAGAAATCCGGAAAAAAAAATCCGGAAAAAAAAATCCTGAAAAAAAATCCGGAAAAAAAAAATCCGGAAAAATCCGGAAAAAAAAATCTGGAAAAAAAATCCTGAAAAAAAAATCCTGAAAAAAAAATCCAGAAAAAAAAATCCAGAAAAAAAAAACGGAAAAAAAAAATCCGGAAAAAAAAAATCCGGGAAAAAAAATCCGGAAAAAAAATCCAGAAAAATGCGGAAAAAAAAAATCCAGAAAAAAAATCTGGAAAAAAAAATCCGGAAAAAAAAATCCGGAAAAAAAGAAATCCGGAAAAAAAAATCCGGAAAAAAAAATCCTGAAAAAAAATCCGGAAAAAAAATCCAGAAAAATCCGGAAAAAAAAAATCCAGAAAAAAAATCCGGAAAAAAAAAATCTGGAAAAAAAATCCTGAAAAAAAAATCCGGAAAAAAAAATCTGGAAAAAAAAATCCGGAAAAAATATCCAGACAAAAAAAATCCGTGAAAAAAAATCCTGAAAAAAAATCTGGAAAAAAAATCCGGAAAAAAAAATCCGGAAAAAAAAAATCTGGAAAAAAAATCCTGAAAAAAAAATCCGTAAAAAAAAATCTGCAAAAAAAAATCCGGAAAAAATATCCAGACAAAAAAAATCCGTGAAAAAAAATCCGGAAAAAAAAATCCGGAAAAGAAAATCCGGGAAAAAAAATCCGGAAAAAAAAATCCGGGAAAAAAAATCCTGAAAAAAAAATCCGGAAAAAAAAATCTGGAAAAAAAATCCTAAAAAAAAATCCGGAAAAAAAAATCTGGAAAAAAAAATCCGGAAAAAATATCCAGACAAAAAAAATCTGTGAAAAAAAAAATCTGGAAAAAAAATCCTGAAAAAAAAATCCGTAAAAAAAAATCTGCAAAAAAAAATCCGGAAAAAATATCCAGACAAAAAAAATCCGTGAAAAAAAATCCGGAAAAAAAAATCCGGGAAAAAAAATCCGGGAAAAAAAATCCGGAAAAAAAATCCGGAAAAAAAAATCCTGAAAAATCCTGAAAAAAAAATCCTGAAAAAAAATCCGGAAAAAAAAATCCAGAAAAAAAAATCCGGAAAAAAAAAAATCTGGAAAAAAAAATCCGGAAAAAAAAATCCGGAAAAAAAAATCTGGAAAAAAAAATCCGGAAAAAATATCCGGACAAAAAAAATCCGTGAAAAAAAATCCGGAAAAAAAAATCCGGATAAAAAATCCGGAAAAAAAAATGAAGAAAAATCCGGAAAAAAAAATCTGGAAAAAAAATCCTGAAAAAAAAATCCGGAAAAAAAAATCTGGAAAAAAAAATCCAGAAAAAAAATCAAGAAAAATGCGGAAAAAAAAAATCCAGAAAAAAAATCTGGAAAAAAAAATCCGGAAAAAAAAATCCGGAAAAAAAAATCCGGAAAAAAAAATCTGGAAAAAAAATCCTGAAAAAAAAATCCGGGAAAAAAAATCCAGAAAAAAAATCCAGAAAAATGCGGAAAAAAAAAATCCAGAAAAAAAATCTGGAAAAAAAAATCCGGAAAAAAAAATCCCGAAAAAAAAATCCGGAAAAAAAAATCCGGAAAAAAAAATCTGGAAAAAAAATCCTGAAAAAAAAATCTGGAAAAAAAAATCTGGAAAAAAAAATCCGGAAAAAATATCCAGGCAAAAAAAATCCGTGAAAAAAAATCCTGAAAAAAAATCTGGAAAAAAAATCCGGAAAAAAAAATCCGGAAAAAAAAATCTGGATAAAAAATCCGGAAAAAAAAATCCGGAAAAAAAATCCGGAAAAAAAAATCCGGAAAAAAAAATCTGAAAAAAAAATCCTGAAAAAAAAATTCTGAAAAAAAAATCCGGAAAAAAAACATCTGGAAAAAAAAATCCGGAAAAAATATCCGGACAAAAAAAATCCGGAAAAAAAATCCAGAAAAAAAATCCGGAAAAATCCGGAAAAAAAAATGAAGAAAAATCCGGAAAAAAATCAGGAAAAATCTGGAAAAAAAATCTGGAAAAAAAATCCTGAAAAAAAAATCCGGAAAAAAAAATCCAGAAAAAAAAAACGGAAAAAAAAAATCCGGAAAAAAAAAATCCGGGAAAAAAAATCCGGAAAAAAAATCCAGAAAAATGCGGAAAAAAAAATCCGGAAAAAAAATCCAGAAAAAAAATCCAGAAAAAAAATCAGGAAAAAAAAATCCGGAAAAATCCGGAAAAGAAAAATCCTGAAAAAAAATCCTGAAAAAAAATCTGGAAAAAAAATCCGGAAAAAAAATCCGGAAAAAAAAAATCCGGAAAAATCCGGAAAAAAAAAAATCTGGAAAAAAAATCCTGAAAAAAAAATCCGGAAAAAAAAATCCTGAAAAAAAAATCCAGAAAAAAAAAACGGAAAAAAAATCCAGAAAAAAAATCCGGAAAAAAAATCCGAAAAAAAAAAATCCGGAAAAATCCGGAAAAAAAAATCTGGAAAAAAAATCCTGAAAAAAAAATCCTGAAAAAAAAATCCAGAAAAAAAAAACGGAAAAAAAAAATCCGGGAAAAAAAAATCCGGGAAAAAAAATCCGGAAAAAAAATCCAGAAAAATGCGGAAAAAAAAATCCGGAAAAAAAATCCAGAAAAAAAATCCAGAAAAAAAATCCGGAAAAAAAATCAGGAAAAAAAAATCCGGAAAAATCCGGAAAAGAAAAATCCTGAAAAAAAATCTGGAAAAAAAATCCGGAAAAAAAATCCGGAAAAAAAAAATCCGGAAAAATCCGGAAAAAAAAAAATCTGGAAAAAAAATCCTGAAAAAAAAATCCTGAAAAAAAAATCCAGAAAAAAAAAACGGAAAAAAAAAATCCGGAAAAAAAAAATCCGGGAAAAAAAATCCGGAAAAAAAATCCAGAAAAATGCGGAAAAAAAAAATCCAGAAAAAAAATCTGGAAAAAAAAATCCGGAAAAAAAAATCCGGAAAAAAAGAAATCCGGAAAAAAAAATCCGGAAAAAAAAATCCTGAAAAAAAATCCGGAAAAAAAAAATCCGGAAAAATCCGGAAAAAAAAATCTGGAAAAAAAATCCTGAAAAAAAAATCCTGAAAAAAAAATCCAGAAAAAAAAATCCAGAAAAAAAAAACGGAAAAAAAAAATCCGGAAAAAAAAAATCCGGGAAAAAAAATCCGGAAAAAAAATCCAGAAAAATGCGGAAAAAAAAAATCCAGAAAAAAAATCTGGAAAAAAAAATCCGGAAAAAAAAATCCGGAAAAAAAGAAATCCGGAAAAAAAAATCCTGAAAAAAAAATCCGGAAAAAAAAATCTGGAAAAAAAAATCCGGAAAAAATATCCGGACAAAAAAAATCCGTGAAAAAAAATCCGGAAAAAAAAATCCGGATAAAAAATCCAGAAAAAAAAATGAAGAAAAATCCGGAAAAAAAAATCCGGAAAAATCCGGAAAAAAAAATCCGGAAAAAAAAATCCGGAAAAAAAAATCCGGGAAAAAAAATCCGGAAAAAAAAATCCGGAAAAAAAAATGAAGAAAAATCCGGAAAAAAATAATCTTGAAAAAAAATCCGGAAAAAAAAATCTGGAAAAAAAAATCAGGAAAAAATATCCAGACAAAAAAAATCCGAAAAAAAAATCCGGAAAAAAAAATCCGGAAAAATCCGGAAAAAAAAATCCGGAAAAAAAAATCCGGAAAAAAAAATCCGGAAAAATCCGGAGAAAAAAAATCCGGAAAAAAAAATCAGGAAAAAAAAAATCCAGAAAAATCTGGAAAAAAAAATCCGGAAAAAAAATCCGGAAAAAAAAATCCGGAAAAAAAAATCTGAAAAAAAAATCCTGAAAAAAAAATTCTGAAAAAAAAATCCGGAAAAAAAACATCTGGAAAAAAAAATCCGGAAAAAATATCCGGACAAAAAAAATCCGGAAAAAAAATCCAGAAAAAAAATCCGGAAAAATCCGGAAAAAAAAATGAAGAAAAATCCGGAAAAAAATCAGGAAAAATCTGGAAAAAAAATCTGGAAAAAAAATCCTGAAAAAAAAATCCGGAAAAAAAAATCCAGAAAAAAAAAACGGAAAAAAAAATCCGGAAAAAAAAAATCCGGGAAAAAAAATCCGGAAAAAAAATCCAGAAAAATGCGGAAAAAAAAATCCGGAAAAATCCGGAAAAGAAAAATCCTGAAAAAAAATCCTGAAAAAAAATCTGGAAAAAAAATCCGGAAAAAAAATCCGGAAAAAAAAAATCCGGAAAAATCCGGAAAAAAAAAAATCTGGAAAAAAAATCCTGAAAAAAAAATCCGGAAAAAAAAATCCTGAAAAAAAAATCCAGAAAAAAAAAACGGAAAAAAAATCCAGAAAAAAAATCCGGAAAAAAAATCCGAAAAAAAAAAATCCGGAAAAATCCGGAAAAAAAAATCTGGAAAAAAAATCCTGAAAAAAAAATCCTGAAAAAAAAATCCAGAAAAAAAAAACGGAAAAAAAAAATCCGGAAAAAAAAAATCCGGGAAAAAAAATCCGGAAAAAAAATCCAGAAGAATGCGGAAAAAAAAATCCGGAAAAAAAATCCAGAAAAAAAATCCAGAAAAAAAATCCGGAAAAAAAATCAGGAAAAAAAATCCGGAAAAATCCGGAAAAGAAAAATCCTGAAAAAAAATCTGGAAAAAAAATCCGGAAAAAAAATCCGGAAAAAAAAAATCCGGAAAAATCCGGAAAAAAAAAAATCTGGAAAAAAAATCCTGAAAAAAAAATCCTGAAAAAAAAATCCAGAAAAAAAAAACGGAAAAAAAAATCCGGAAAAAAAAAATCCGGGAAAAAAAAATCCGGAAAAAAAATCCAGAAAAATGCGGAAAAAAAAAATCCAGAAAAAAAATCTGGAAAAAAAAATCCGGAAAAAAAAATCCGGAAAAAAAGAAATCCGGAAAAAAAAATCCGGAAAAAAAAATCCTGAAAAAAAATCCGGAAAAAAAAAATCCGGAAAAATCCGGAAAAAAAAATCTGGAAAAAAAATCCTGAAAAAAAAATCCTGAAAAAAAAATCCAGAAAAAACAATCCAGAAAAAAAAAACGGAAAAAAAAAATCCGGAAAAAAAAAATCCGGGAAAAAAAATCCGGAAAAAAAATCCAGAAAAATGCGGAAAAAAAAATCCGGAAAAAAAATCCAGAAAAAAAATCCAGAAAAAAAATCAGGAAAAAAAAATCCGGAAAAATCCGGAAAAGAAAAATCCTGAAAAAAAATCCTGAAAAAAAATCTGGAAAAAAAATCCGGAAAAAAAATCCGGAAAAAAAAAATCCGGAAAAATCCGGAAAAAAAAAAATCTGGAAAAAAAATCCTGAAAAAAAAATCCGGAAAAAAAAATCCTGAAAAAAAAATCCAGAAAAAAAAAACGGAAAAAAAATCCAGAAAAAAAATCCGGAAAAAAAATCCGAAAAAAAAAAATCCGGAAAAATCCGGAAAAAAAAATCTGGAAAAAAAATCCTGAAAAAAAAATCCTGAAAAAAAAATCCAGAAAAAAAAAACGGAAAAAAAAAATCCGGAAAAAAAAAATCCGGGAAAAAAAATCCGGAAAAAAAATCCAGAAAAATGCGGAAAAAAAAATCCGGAAAAAAAATCCAGAAAAAAAATCCAGAAAAAAAATCCGGAAAAAAAATCAGGAAAAAAAAATCCGGAAAAATCCGGAAAAGAAAAATCCTGAAAAAAAATCTGGAAAAAAAATCCGGAAAAAAAATCCGGAAAAAAAAAATCCGGAAAAATCCGGAAAAAAAAAAATCTGGAAAAAAAATCCTGAAAAAAAAATCCTGAAAAAAAAATCCAGAAAAAAAAAACGGAAAAAAAAAATCCGGAAAAAAAAAATCCGGGAAAAAAAATCCGGAAAAAAAATCCAGAAAAATGCGGAAAAAAAAAATCCAGAAAAAAAATCTGGAAAAAAAAATCCGGAAAAAAAAATCCGGAAAAAAAGAAATCCGGAAAAAAAAATCCGGAAAAAAAAATCCTGAAAAAAAATCCGGAAAAAAAAAATCCGGAAAAATCCGGAAAAAAAAATCTGGAAAAAAAATCCTGAAAAAAAAATCCTGAAAAAAAAATCCAGAAAAAAAAATCCAGAAAAAAAAAACGGAAAAAAAAAATCCGGAAAAAAAAAATCCGGGAAAAAAAATCCGGAAAAAAAATCCAGAAAAATGCGGAAAAAAAAAATCCAGAAAAAAAATCTGGAAAAAAAAATCCGGAAAAAAAAATCCGGAAAAAAAGAAATCCGGAAAAAAAAATCCTGAAAAAAAAATCCGGAAAAAAAAATCTGGAAAAAAAAATCCGGAAAAAATATCCGGACAAAAAAAATCCGTGAAAAAAAATCCGGAAAAAAAAATCCGGATAAAAAATCCAGAAAAAAAAATGAAGAAAAATCCGGAAAAAAAAATCCGGAAAAATCCGGAAAAAAAAATCCGGAAAAAAAAATCCGGAAAAAAAAATCCGGGAAAAAAAATCCGGAAAAAAAAATCCGGAAAAAAAAATGAAGAAAAATCCGGAAAAAAATAATCTTGAAAAAAAATCCGGAAAAAAAAATCTGGAAAAAAAAATCAGGAAAAAATATCCAGACAAAAAAAATCCGAAAAAAAAATCCGGAAAAAAAAATCCGGAAAAATCCGGAAAAAAAAATCCGGAAAAAAAAATCCGGAAAAAAAAATCCGGAAAAATCCGGAGAAAAAAAATCCGGAAAAAAAAATCAGGAAAAAAAAAATCCAGAAAAATCTGGAAAAAAAAATCCGGAAAAAAAATCCGGAAAAAAAAATCCGGAAAAAAAAATCTGAAAAAAAAATCCTGAAAAAAAAATTCTGAAAAAAAAATCCGGAAAAAAAACATCTGGAAAAAAAAATCCGGAAAAAATATCCGGACAAAAAAAATCCGGAAAAAAAATCCAGAAAAAAAATCCGGAAAAATCCGGAAAAAAAAATGAAGAAAAATCCGGAAAAAAATCAGGAAAAATCTGGAAAAAAAATCTGGAAAAAAAATCCTGAAAAAAAAATCCGGAAAAAAAAATCCAGAAAAAAAAAACGGAAAAAAAAAATCCGGAAAAAAAAAATCCGGGAAAAAAAATCCGGAAAAAAAATCCAGAAAAATGCGGAAAAAAAAATCCGGAAAAATCCGGAAAAGAAAAATCCTGAAAAAAAATCCTGAAAAAAAATCTGGAAAAAAAATCCGGAAAAAAAATCCGGAAAAAAAAAATCCGGAAAAATCCGGAAAAAAAAAAATCTGGAAAAAAAATCCTGAAAAAAAAATCCGGAAAAAAAAATCCTGAAAAAAAAATCCAGAAAAAAAAAACGGAAAAAAAATCCAGAAAAAAAATCCGGAAAAAAAATCCGAAAAAAAAAAATCCGGAAAAATCCGGAAAAAAAAATCTGGAAAAAAAATCCTGAAAAAAAAATCCTGAAAAAAAAATCCAGAAAAAAAAAACGGAAAAAAAAAATCCGGAAAAAAAAAATCCGGGAAAAAAAATCCGGAAAAAAAATCCAGAAAAATGCGGAAAAAAAAATCCGGAAAAAAAATCCAGAAAAAAAATCCAGAAAAAAAATCCGGAAAAAAAATCAGGAAAAAAAATCCGGAAAAATCCGGAAAAGAAAAATCCTGAAAAAAAATCTGGAAAAAAAATCCGGAAAAAAAATCCGGAAAAAAAAAATCCGGAAAAATCCGGAAAAAAAAAAATCTGGAAAAAAAATCCTGAAAAAAAAATCCTGAAAAAAAAATCCAGAAAAAAAAAACGGAAAAAAAAATCCGGAAAAAAAAAATCCGGGAAAAAAAAATCCGGAAAAAAAATCCAGAAAAATGCGGAAAAAAAAAATCCAGAAAAAAAATCTGGAAAAAAAAATCCGGAAAAAAAAATCCGGAAAAAAAGAAATCCGGAAAAAAAAATCCGGAAAAAAAAATCCTGAAAAAAAATCCGGAAAAAAAAAATCCGGAAAAATCCGGAAAAAAAAATCTGGAAAAAAAATCCTGAAAAAAAAATCCTGAAAAAAAAATCCAGAAAAAAAAATCCAGAAAAAAAAAACGGAAAAAAAAAATCCGGAAAAAAAAAATCCGGGAAAAAAAATCCGGAAAAAAAATCCAGAAAAATGCGGAAAAAAAAAATCCAGAAAAAAAATCTGGAAAAAAAAATCCGGAAAAAAAAATCCGGAAAAAAAGAAATCCGGAAAAAAAAATCCGGAAAAAAAAATCCTGAAAAAAAATCCGGAAAAAAAATCCAGAAAAATCCGGAAAAAAAAAATCCAGAAAAAAAATCCGGAAAAAAAAAATCTGGAAAAAAAATCCTGAAAAAAAAATCCGGAAAAAAAAATCTGGAAAAAAAAATCCGGAAAAAATATCCAGACAAAAAAAATCCGTGAAAAAAAATCCTGAAAAAAAATCTGGAAAAAAAATCCGGAAAAAAAAATCCGGAAAAAAAAAATCTGGAAAAAAAATCCTGAAAAAAAAATCCGTAAAAAAAAATCTGCAAAAAAAAATCCGGAAAAAATATCCAGACAAAAAAAATCCGTGAAAAAAAATCCGGAAAAAAAAATCCGGAAAAAAAAATCCGGGAAAAAAAATCCGGAAAAAAAAATCCGGGAAAAAAAATCCTGAAAAAAAAATCCGGAAAAAAAAATCTGGAAAAAAAATCCTAAAAAAAAATCCGGAAAAAAAAATCTGGAAAAAAAAATCCGGAAAAAATATCCAGACAAAAAAAATCCGTGAAAAAAAATCCTGAAAAAAAATCTGGAAAAAAAATCCGGAAAAAAAATCCGAAAAAAAAAAATCCGGAAAAATCCGGAAAAAAAAATCTGGAAAAAAAATCCTGAAAAAAAAATCCTGAAAAAAAAATCCAGAAAAAAAAAACGGAAAAAAAAAATCCGGAAAAAAAAATCCGGGAAAAAAAATCCGGAAAAAAAATCCAGAAAAATGCGGAAAAAAAAATCCGGAAAAAAAATCCAGAAAAAAAATCCAGAAAAAAAATCCGGAAAAAAAATCAGGAAAAAAAAATCCGGAAAAATCCGGAAAAGAAAAATCCTGAAAAAAAATCTGGAAAAAAAATCCGGAAAAAAAATCCGGAAAAAAAAAATCCGGAAAAATCCGGAAAAAAAAAAATCTGGAAAAAAAATCCTGAAAAAAAAATCCTGAAAAAAAAATCCAGAAAAAAAAAACGGAAAAAAAAATCCGGAAAAAAAAAATCCGGGAAAAAAAATCCGGAAAAAAAATCCAGAAAAATGCGGAAAAAAAAAATCCAGAAAAAAAATCTGGAAAAAAAAATCCGGAAAAAAAAATCCGGAAAAAAAGAAATCCGGAAAAAAAAATCCGGAAAAAAAAATCCTGAAAAAAAATCCGGAAAAAAAAAATCCGGAAAAATCCGGAAAAAAAAATCTGGAAAAAAAATCCTGAAAAAAAAATCCTGAAAAAAAAATCCAGAAAAAAAAATCCAGAAAAAAAAAACGGAAAAAAAAAATCCGGAAAAAAAAAATCCGGGAAAAAAAATCCGGAAAAAAAATCCAGAAAAATGCGGAAAAAAAAAATCCAGAAAAAAAATCTGGAAAAAAAAATCCGGAAAAAAAAATCCGGAAAAAAAGAAATCCGGAAAAAAAAATCCGGAAAAAAAAATCCTGAAAAAAAATCCGGAAAAAAAATCCAGAAAAATCCGGAAAAAAAAAATCCAGAAAAAAAATCCGGAAAAAAAAAATCTGGAAAAAAAATCCTGAAAAAAAAATCCGGAAAAAAAAATCTGGAAAAAAAATCCGGAAAAAATATCCAGACAAAAAAAATCCGTGAAAAAAAATCCTGAAAAAAAATCTGGAAAAAAAATCCGGAAAAAAAAATCCGGAAAAAAAAAATCTGGAAAAAAAATCCTGAAAAAAAAATCCGTAAAAAAAAATCTGCAAAAAAAAATCCGGAAAAAATATCCAGACAAAAAAAATCCGTGAAAAAAAATCCGGAAAAAAAAATCCGGAAAAAAAAATCCGGGAAAAAAAATCCGGAAAAAAAAATCCGGGAAAAAAAATCCTGAAAAAAAAATCCGGAAAAAAAAATCTGGAAAAAAAATCCTAAAAAAAAATCCGGAAAAAAAAATCTGGAAAAAAAAATCCGGAAAAAATATCCAGACAAAAAAAATCCGTGAAAAAAAATCCTGAAAAAAAATCTGGAAAAAAAATCCGGAAAAAAAAAACCGGAAAAAAAAAATCTGGAAAAAAAATCCTGAAAAAAAAATCCGTAAAAAAAAATCTGCAAAAAAAAATCCGGAAAAAATATCCAGACAAAAAAAATCCGTGAAAAAAAATCCGGAAAAAAAAATCCGGAAAAAAAAATCCGGGAAAAAAAATCCGGGAAAAAAAATCCGGAAAAAAAATCCGGAAAAAAAAATCCTGAAAAATCCTGAAAAAAAAATCCTGAAAAAAAATCCGGAAAAAAAAATCCGGAAAAAAAAATCCGGAAAAAAAAAAATCTGGAAAAAAAAATCCGGAAAAAAAAATCCGGAAAAAAAAATCTGGAAAAAAAAATCCGGAAAAAATATCCGGACAAAAAAAATCCGTGAAAAAAAATCCGGAAAAAAAAATCCGGATAAAAAATCCGGAAAAAAAAATGAAGAAAAATCCGGAAAAAAAAATCTGGAAAAAAAATCCTGAAAAAAAAATCCGGAAAAAAAAATCTGGAAAAAAAAATCCAGAAAAAAAATCAAGAAAAATGCGGAAAAAAAAAATCCAGAAAAAAAATCTGGAAAAAAAAATCCGGAAAAAAAAATCCGGAAAAAAAAATCCGGAAAAAAAAATCCGGAAAAAAAAATCTGGAAAAAAAATCCTGAAAAAAAAATCCGGGAAAAAAAATCCAGAAAAAAAATCCAGAAAAATGCGGAAAAAAAAAATCCAGAAAAAAAATCTGGAAAAAAAAATCCGGAAAAAAAAATCCCGAAAAAAAAATCCGGAAAAAAAAATCCGGAAAAAAAAATCTGGAAAAAAAATCCTGAAAAAAAAATCTGGAAAAAAAAATCTGGAAAAAAAAATCCGGAAAAAATATCCAGGCAAAAAAAATCCGTGAAAAAAAATCCTGAAAAAAAATCTGGAAAAGAAATCCGGAAAAAAAAATCCGGAAAAAAAAATCTGGATAAAAAATCCGGAAAAAAAAATCCGGAAAAAAAATCCGGAAAAAAAAATCCGGAAAAAAAAATCTGAAAAAAAAATCCTGAAAAAAAAATTCTGAAAAAAAAATCCGGAAAAAAAACATCTGGAAAAAAAAATCCGGAAAAAATATCCGGACAAAAAAAATCCGGAAAAAAAATCCAGAAAAAAAATCCGGAAAAATCCGGAAAAAAAAATGAAGAAAAATCCGGAAAAAAATCAGGAAAAATCTGGAAAAAAAATCTGGAAAAAAAATCCTGAAAAAAAAATCCGGAAAAAAAAATCCAGAAAAAAAAAACGGAAAAAAAAAATCCGGAAAAAAAAAATCCGGGAAAAAAAATCCGGAAAAAAAATCCAGAAAAATGCGGAAAAAAAAATCCGGAAAAAAAATCCAGAAAAAAAATCCAGAAAAAAAATCAGGAAAAAAAAATCCGGAAAAATCCGGAAAAGAAAAATCCTGAAAAAAAATCCTGAAAAAAAATCTGGAAAAAAAATCCGGAAAAAAAATCCGGAAAAAAAAAATCCGGAAAAATCCGGAAAAAAAAAAATCTGGAAAAAAAATCCTGAAAAAAAAATCCGGAAAAAAAAATCCTGAAAAAAAAATCCAGAAAAAAAAAACGGAAAAAAAATCCAGAAAAAAAATCCGGAAAAAAAATCCGAAAAAAAAAAATCCGGAAAAATCCGGAAAAAAAAATCTGGAAAAAAAATCCTGAAAAAAAAATCCTGAAAAAAAAATCCAGAAAAAAAAAACGGAAAAAAAAAATCCGGAAAAAAAAAATCCGGGAAAAAAAATCCGGAAAAAAAATCCAGAAAAATGCGGAAAAAAAAATCCGGAAAAAAAATCCAGAAAAAAAATCCAGAAAAAAAATCCGGAAAAAAAATCAGGAAAAAAAAATCCGGAAAAATCCGGAAAAGAAAAATCCTGAAAAAAAATCTGGAAAAAAAATCCGGAAAAAAAATCCGGAAAAAAAAAATCCGGAAAAATCCGGAAAAAAAAAAATCTGGAAAAAAAATCCTGAAAAAAAAATCCTGAAAAAAAAAACGGAAAAAAAAAATCCGGAAAAAAAAAATCCGGGAAAAAAAATCCGGAAAAAAAATCCAGAAAAATGCGGAAAAAAAAAATCCAGAAAAAAAATCTGGAAAAAAAAATCCGGAAAAAAAAATCCGGAAAAAAAGAAATCCGGAAAAAAAAATCCGGAAAAAAAAATCCTGAAAAAAAATCCGGAAAAAAAAAATCCGGAAAAATCCGGAAAAAAAAATCTGGAAAAAAAATCCTGAAAAAAAAATCCTGAAAAAAAAATCCAGAAAAAAAAATCCAGAAAAAAAAAACGGAAAAAAAAAATCCGGAAAAAAAAAATCCGGGAAAAAAAATCCGGAAAAAAAATCCAGAAAAATGCGGAAAAAAAAAATCCAGAAAAAAAATCTGGAAAAAAAAATCCGGAAAAAAAAATCCGGAAAAAAAGAAATCCGGAAAAAAAAATCCTGAAAAAAAAATCCTGAAAAAAAATCCGGAAAAAAAATCCAGAAAAATCCGGAAAAAAAAAATCCAGAAAAAAAATCCGGAAAAAAAAATCTGGAAAAAAAATCCTGAAAAAAAAATCCGGAAAAAAAAATCTGGAAAAAAAAATCCGGAAAAAATATCCAGACAAAAAAAATCCGTGAAAAAAAATCCTGAAAAAAAATCTGGAAAAAAAATCCGGAAAAAAAAATCCGGAAAAAAAAAATCTGGAAAAAAAATCCTGAAAAAAAAATCCGTAAAAAAAAATCTGCAAAAAAAAATCCGGAAAAAATATCCAGACAAAAAAAATCCGTGAAAAAAAATCCGGAAAAAAAAATCCGGAAAAAAAAATCCGGGAAAAAAAATCCGGAAAAAAAAATCTGGAAAAAAAAATCCGGAAAAAATATCCAGACAAAAAAAATCCGTGAAAAAAAATCCTGAAAAAAAATCTGGAAAAAAAATCCGGAAAAAAAAATCCTGAAAAAAAAAATCTGGAAAAAAAATCCTGAAAAAAAAATCCGTAAAAAAAAATCTGCAAAAAAAAATCCGGAAAAAATATCCAGACAAAAAAAATCCGTGAAAAAAAATCCGGAAAAAAAATCCGGAAAAAAAAATCCGGGAAAAAAAATCCGGAAAAAAAAATCCGGGAAAAAAAATCCGGAAAAAAAATCCTGAAAAAAAATCCGGAAAAAAAAAATCCGGAAAAATCCGGAAAAAAAAATCTGGAAAAAAAATCCTGAAAAAAAAATCCTGAAAAAAAAATCCAGAAAAAAAAATCCAGAAAAAAAAAACGGAAAAAAAAAATCCGGAAAAAAAAAATCCGGGAAAAAAAATCCGGAAAAAAAATCCAGAAAAATGCGGAAAAAAAAAATCCAGAAAAAAAATCTGGAAAAAAAAAATCCGGAAAAAAAAATCCGGAAAAAAAGAAATCCGGAAAAAAAAATCCTGAAAAAAAAATCCGGAAAAAAAAATCTGGAAAAAAAAATCCGGAAAAAATATCCGGACAAAAAAAATCCGTGAAAAAAAATCCGGAAAAAAAAATCCGGATAAAAAATCCAGAAAAAAAAATGAAGAAAAATCCGGAAAAAAAAATCCGGAAAAATCCGGAAAAAAAAATCCGGAAAAAAAAATCCGGAAAAAAAAATCCGGGAAAAAAAATCCGGAAAAAAAAATCCGGAAAAAAAAATGAAGAAAAATCCGGAAAAAAATAATCTTGAAAAAAAATCCGGAAAAAAAAATCTGGAAAAAAAAATCAGGAAAAAATATCCAGACAAAAAAAATCCGAAAAAAAAATCCGGAAAAAAAAATCCGGAAAAATCCGGAAAAAAAAATCCGGAAAAAAAAATCCGGAAAAATCCGGAGAAAAAAAATCCGGAAAAAAAAATCAGGAAAAAAAAAATCCAGAAAAATCTGGAAAAAAAAATCCGGAAAAAAAATCCGGAAAAAAAAATCCGGAAAAAAAAATCTGAAAAAAAAATCCTGAAAAAAAAATTCTGAAAAAAAAATCCGGAAAAAAAACATCTGGAAAAAAAAATCCGGAAAAAATATCCGGACAAAAAAAATCCGGAAAAAAAATCCAGAAAAAAAATCCGGAAAAATCCGGAAAAAAAAATGAAGAAAAATCCGGAAAAAAATCAGGAAAAATCTGGAAAAAAAATCTGGAAAAAAAATCCTGAAAAAAAAATCCGGAAAAAAAAATCCAGAAAAAAAAAACGGAAAAAAAAAATCCGGAAAAAAAAAATCCGGGAAAAAAAATCCGGAAAAAAAATCCAGAAAAATGCGGAAAAAAAAATCCGGAAAAATCCGGAAAAGAAAAATCCTGAAAAAAAATCCTGAAAAAAAATCTGGAAAAAAAATCCGGAAAAAAAATCCGGAAAAAAAAAATCCGGAAAAATCCGGAAAAAAAAAAATCTGGAAAAAAAATCCTGAAAAAAAAATCCGGAAAAAAAAATCCTGAAAAAAAAATCCAGAAAAAAAAAACGGAAAAAAAATCCAGAAAAAAAATCCGGAAAAAAAATCCGAAAAAAAAAAATCCGGAAAAATCCGGAAAAAAAAATCTGGAAAAAAAATCCTGAAAAAAAAATCCTGAAAAAAAAATCCAGAAAAAAAAAACGGAAAAAAAAAATCCGGAAAAAAAAAATCCGGGAAAAAAAATCCGGAAAAAAAATCCAGAAAAATGCGGAAAAAAAAATCCGGAAAAAAAATCCAGAAAAAAAATCCAGAAAAAAAATCCGGAAAAAAAATCCGGAAAAAAAAAATCCGGAAAAATCCGGAAAAAAAAAAATCTGGAAAAAAAATCCTGAAAAAAAAATCCTGAAAAAAAAATCCAGAAAAAAAAAACGGAAAAAAAAATCCGGAAAAAAAAAATCCGGGAAAAAAAAATCCGGAAAAAAAATCCAGAAAAATGCGGAAAAAAAAAATCCAGAAAAAAAATCTGGAAAAAAAAATCCGGAAAAAAAAATCCGGAAAAAAAGAAATCCGGAAAAAAAAATCCGGAAAAAAAAATCCGGAAAAAAAATCCGGAAAAAAAAAATCCGGAAAAATCCTGAAAAAAAAATCTGGAAAAAAAATCCTGAAAAAAAAATCCTGAAAAAAAAATCCAGAAAAAAAAATCCAGAAAAAAAAAACGGAAAAAAAAAATCCGGAAAAAAAAAATCCGGGAAAAAAAATCCGGAAAAAAAATCCAGAAAAATGCGGAAAAAAAAATCCGGAAAAAAAATCCAGAAAAAAAATCCAGAAAAAAAATCAGGAAAAAAAAATCCGGAAAAATCCGGAAAAGAAAAATCCTGAAAAAAAATCCTGAAAAAAAATCTGGAAAAAAAATCCGGAAAAAAAATCCGGAAAAAAAAAATCCGGAAAAATCCGGAAAAAAAAAAATCTGGAAAAAAAATCCTGAAAAAAAAATCCGGAAAAAAAAATCCTGAAAAAAAAATCCAGAAAAAAAAAACGGAAAAAAAATCCAGAAAAAAAATCCGGAAAAAAAATCCGAAAAAAAAAAATCCGGAAAAATCCGGAAAAAAAAATCTGGAAAAAAAATCCTGAAAAAAAAATCCTGAAAAAAAAATCCAGAAAAAAAAAACGGAAAAAAAAAATCCGGAAAAAAAAAATCCGGGAAAAAAAATCCGGAAAAAAAATCCAGAAAAATGCGGAAAAAAAAATCCGGAAAAAAAATCCAGAAAAAAAATCCAGAAAAAAAATCCGGAAAAAAAATCAGGAAAAAAAAATCCGGAAAAATCCGGAAAAGAAAAATCCTGAAAAAAAATCTGGAAAAAAAATCCGGAAAAAAAATCCGGAAAAAAAAAATCCGGAAAAATCCGGAAAAAAAAAAATCTGGAAAAAAAATCCTGAAAAAAAAATCCTGAAAAAAAAATCCAGAAAAAAAAAACGGAAAAAAAAAATCCGGAAAAAAAAAATCCGGGAAAAAAAATCCGGAAAAAAAATCCAGAAAAATGCGGAAAAAAAAAATCCAGAAAAAAAATCTGGAAAAAAAAATCCGGAAAAAAAAATCCGGAAAAAAAGAAATCCGGAAAAAAAAATCCGGAAAAAAAAATCCTGAAAAAAAATCCGGAAAAAAAAAATCCGGAAAAATCCGGAAAAAAAAATCTGGAAAAAAAATCCTGAAAAAAAAATCCTGAAAAAAAAATCCAGAAAAAAAAAACGGAAAAAAAAAATCCGGAAAAAAAAAATCCGGGAAAAAAAATCCGGAAAAAAAATCCAGAAAAATGCGGAAAAAAAAAATCCAGAAAAAAAATCTGGAAAAAAAAATCCGGAAAAAAAAATCCGGAAAAAAAGAAATCCTGAAAAAAAAATCCGGAAAAAAAAATCTGGAAAAAAAAATCCGGAAAAAATATCCGGACAAAAAAAATCCGTGAAAAAAAATCCGGAAAAAAAAATCCGGATAAAAAATCCAGAAAAAAAAATGAAGAAAAATCCGGAAAAAAAAATCCGGAAAAATCCGGAAAAAAAAATCCGGAAAAAAAAATCCGGAAAAAAAAATCCGGGAAAAAAAATCCGGAAAAAAAAATCCGGAAAAAAAAATGAAGAAAAATCCGGAAAAAAATAATCTTGAAAAAAAATCCGGAAAAAAAAATCTGGAAAAAAAAATCAGGAAAAAATATCCAGACAAAAAAAATCCGAAAAAAAAATCCGGAAAAAAAAATCCGGAAAAATCCGGAAAAAAAAATCCGGAAAAAAAAATCCGGAAAAAAAAATCCGGAAAAATCCGGAGAAAAAAAATCCGGAAAAAAAAATCAGGAAAAAAAAAATCCAGAAAAATCTGGAAAAAAAAATCCGGAAAAAAAATCCGGAAAAAAAAATCCGGAAAAAAAAATCTGAAAAAAAAATCCTGAAAAAAAAATTCTGAAAAAAAAATCCGGAAAAAAAACATCTGGAAAAAAAAATCCGGAAAAAATATCCGGACAAAAAAAATCCGGAAAAAAAATCCAGAAAAAAAATCCGGAAAAATCCGGAAAAAAAAATGAAGAAAAATCCGGAAAAAAATCAGGAAAAATCTGGAAAAAAAATCTGGAAAAAAAATCCTGAAAAAAAAATCCGGAAAAAAAAATCCAGAAAAAAAAAACGGAAAAAAAAAATCCAGAAAAAAAAAATCCGGGAAAAAAAATCCGGAAAAAAAATCCAGAAAAATGCGGAAAAAAAAATCCGGAAAAATCCGGAAAAGAAAAATCCTGAAAAAAAATCCTGAAAAAAAATCTGGAAAAAAAATCCGGAAAAAAAATCCGGAAAAAAAAAATCCGGAAAAATCCGGAAAAAAAAAAATCTGGAAAAAAAATCCTGAAAAAAAAATCCGGAAAAAAAAATCCTGAAAAAAAAATCCAGAAAAAAAAAACGGAAAAAAAATCCAGAAAAAAAATCCGGAAAAAAAATCCGAAAAAAAAAAATCCGGAAAAATCCGGAAAAAAAAATCTGGAAAAAAAATCCTGAAAAAAAAATCCTGAAAAAAAAATCCAGAAAAAAAAAACGGAAAAAAAAAATCCGGAAAAAAAAAATCCGGGAAAAAAAATCCGGAAAAAAAATCCAGAAAAATGCGGAAAAAAAAATGCGGAAAAAAAATCCAGAAAAAAAATCCAGAAAAAAAATCCGGAAAAAAAATCAGGAAAAAAAATCCGGAAAAATCCGGAAAAGAAAAATCCTGAAAAAAAATCTGGAAAAAAAATCCGGAAAAAAAATCCGGAAAAAAAAAATCCGGAAAAATCCGGAAAAAAAAAAATCTGGAAAAAAAATCCTGAAAAAAAAATCCTGAAAAAAAAATCCAGAAAAAAAAAACGGAAAAAAAAATCCGGAAAAAAAAAATCCGGGAAAAAAAAATCCGGAAAAAAAATCCAGAAAAATGCGGAAAAAAAAAATCCAGAAAAAAAATCTGGAAAAAAAAATCCGGAAAAAAAAATCCGGAAAAAAAGAAATCCGGAAAAAAAAATCCGGAAAAAAAAATCCTGAAAAAAAATCCGGAAAAAAAAAATCCGGAAAAATCCGGAAAAAAAAATCTGGAAAAAAAATCCTGAAAAAAAAATCCTGAAAAAAAAATCCAGAAAAAAAAATCCAGAAAAAAAAAACGGAAAAAAAAAATCCGGAAAAAAAAAATCCGGGAAAAAAAATCCGGAAAAAAAATCCAGAAAAATGCGGAAAAAAAAAATCCAGAAAAAAAATCTGGAAAAAAAAATCCGGAAAAAAAAATCCGGAAAAAAAGAAATCCGGAAAAAAAAATCCGGAAAAAAAAATCCTGAAAAAAAATCCGGAAAAAAAATCCAGAAAAATCCGGAAAAAAAAAATCCAGAAAAAAAATCCGGAAAAAAAAAATCTGGAAAAAAAATCCTGAAAAAAAAATCCGGAAAAAAAAATCTGGAAAAAAAAATCCGGAAAAAATATCCAGACAAAAAAAATCCGTGAAAAAAAATCCTGAAAAAAAATCTGGAAAAAAAATCCGGAAAAAAAAATCCGGAAAAAAAAAATCTGGAAAAAAAATCCTGAAAAAAAAATCCGTAAAAAAAAATCTGCAAAAAAAAATCCGGAAAAAATATCCAGACAAAAAAAATCCGTGAAAAAAAATCCGGAAAAAAAAATCCGGAAAAAAAAATCCGGGAAAAAAAATCCGGAAAAAAAAATCCGGGAAAAAAAATCCTGAAAAAAAAATCCGGAAAAAAAAATCTGGAAAAAAAATCCTAAAAAAAAATCCGGAAAAAAAAATCTGGAAAAAAAAATCCGGAAAAAATATCCAGACAAAAAAAATCCGTGAAAAAAAATCCTGAAAAAAAATCTGGAAAAAAAATCCGGAAAAAAAATCCGAAAAAAAAAAATCCGGAAAAATCCGGAAAAAAAAATCTGGAAAAAAAATCCTGAAAAAAAAATCCTGAAAAAAAAATCCAGAAAAAAAAAACGGAAAAAAAAAATCCGGAAAAAAAAAATCCGGGAAAAAAAATCCGGAAAAAAAATCCAGAAAAATGCGGAAAAAAAAATCCGGAAAAAAAATCCAGAAAAAAAATCCAGAAAAAAAATCCGGAAAAAAAATCAGGAAAAAAAAATCCGGAAAAATCCGGAAAAGAAAAATCCTGAAAAAAAATCTGGAAAAAAAATCCGGAAAAAAAATCCGGAAAAAAAAAATCCGGAAAAATCCGGAAAAAAAAAAATCTGGAAAAAAAATCCTGAAAAAAAAATCCTGAAAAAAAAATCCAGAAAAAAAAAACGGAAAAAAAAATCCGGAAAAAAAAAATCCGGGAAAAAAAATCCGGAAAAAAAATCCAGAAAAATGCGGAAAAAAAAAATCCAGAAAAAAAATCTGGAAAAAAAAATCCGGAAAAAAAAATCCGGAAAAAAAGAAATCCGGAAAAAAAAATCCGGAAAAAAAAATCCTGAAAAAAAATCCGGAAAAAAAAAATCCGGAAAAATCCGGAAAAAAAAATCTGGAAAAAAAATCCTGAAAAAAAAATCCTGAAAAAAAAATCCAGAAAAAAAAATCCAGAAAAAAAAAACGGAAAAAAAAAATCCGGAAAAAAAAAATCCGGGAAAAAAAATCCGGAAAAAAAATCCAGAAAAATGCGGAAAAAAAAAATCCAGAAAAAAAATCTGGAAAAAAAAATCCGGAAAAAAAAATCCGGAAAAAAAGAAATCCGGAAAAAAAAATCCGGAAAAAAAAATCCTGAAAAAAAATCCGGAAAAAAAATCCAGAAAAATCCGGAAAAAAAAAATCCAGAAAAAAAATCCGGAAAAAAAAAATCTGGAAAAAAAATCCTGAAAAAAAAATCCGGAAAAAAAAATCTGGAAAAAAAAATCCGGAAAAAATATCCAGACAAAAAAAATCCGTGAAAAAAAATCCTGAAAAAAAATCTGGAAAAAAAATCCGGAAAAAAAAATCCGGAAAAAAAAAATCTGGAAAAAAAATCCTGAAAAAAAAATCCGTAAAAAAAAATCTGCAAAAAAAAATCCGGAAAAAATATCCAGACAAAAAAAATCCGTGAAAAAAAATCCGGAAAAAAAAATCCGGAAAAAAAAATCCGGGAAAAAAAATCCGGAAAAAAAAATCCGGGAAAAAAAATCCTGAAAAAAAAATCCGGAAAAAAAAATCTGGAAAAAAAATCCTAAAAAAAAATCCGGAAAAAAAAATCTGGAAAAAAAAATCCGGAAAAAATATCCAGACAAAAAAAATCCGTGAAAAAAAATCCTGAAAAAAAATCTGGAAAAAAAATCCGGAAAAAAAAAACCGGAAAAAAAAAATCTGGAAAAAAAATCCTGAAAAAAAAATCCGTAAAAAAAAATCTGCAAAAAAAAATCCGGAAAAAATATCCAGACAAAAAAAATCCGTGAAAAAAAATCCGGAAAAAAAAATCCGGAAAAAAAAATCCGGGAAAAAAAATCCGGGAAAAAAAATCCGGAAAAAAAATCCGGAAAAAAAAATCCTGAAAAATCCTGAAAAAAAAATCCTGAAAAAAAATCCGGAAAAAAAAATCCGGAAAAAAAAATCCGGAAAAAAAAAAATCTGGAAAAAAAAATCCGGAAAAAAAAATCCGGAAAAAAAAATCTGGAAAAAAAAATCCGGAAAAAATATCCGGACAAAAAAAATCCGTGAAAAAAAATCCGGAAAAAAAAATCCGGATAAAAAATCCGGAAAAAAAAATGAAGAAAAATCCGGAAAAAAAAATCTGGAAAAAAAATCCTGAAAAAAAAATCCGGAAAAAAAAATCTGGAAAAAAAAATCCAGAAAAAAAATCAAGAAAAATGCGGAAAAAAAAAATCCAGAAAAAAAATCTGGAAAAAAAAATCCGGAAAAAAAAATCCGGAAAAAAAAATCCGGAAAAAAAAATCCGGAAAAAAAAATCTGGAAAAAAAATCCTGAAAAAAAAATCCGGGAAAAAAAATCCAGAAAAAAAATCCAGAAAAATGCGGAAAAAAAAAATCCAGAAAAAAAATCTGGAAAAAAAAATCCGGAAAAAAAAATCCCGAAAAAAAAATCCGGAAAAAAAAATCCGGAAAAAAAAATCTGGAAAAAAAATCCTGAAAAAAAAATCTGGAAAAAAAAATCTGGAAAAAAAAATCCGGAAAAAATATCCAGGCAAAAAAAATCCGTGAAAAAAAATCCTGAAAAAAAATCTGGAAAAGAAATCCGGAAAAAAAAATCCGGAAAAAAAAATCTGGATAAAAAATCCGGAAAAAAAAATCCGGAAAAAAAATCCGGAAAAAAAAATCCGGAAAAAAAAATCTGAAAAAAAAATCCTGAAAAAAAAATTCTGAAAAAAAAATCCGGAAAAAAAACATCTGGAAAAAAAAATCCGGAAAAAATATCCGGACAAAAAAAATCCGGAAAAAAAATCCAGAAAAAAAATCCGGAAAAATCCGGAAAAAAAAATGAAGAAAAATCCGGAAAAAAATCAGGAAAAATCTGGAAAAAAAATCTGGAAAAAAAATCCTGAAAAAAAAATCCGGAAAAAAAAATCCAGAAAAAAAAAACGGAAAAAAAAAATCCGGAAAAAAAAAATCCGGGAAAAAAAATCCGGAAAAAAAATCCAGAAAAATGCGGAAAAAAAAATCCGGAAAAAAAATCCAGAAAAAAAATCCAGAAAAAAAATCAGGAAAAAAAAATCCGGAAAAATCCGGAAAAGAAAAATCCTGAAAAAAAATCCTGAAAAAAAATCTGGAAAAAAAATCCGGAAAAAAAATCCGGAAAAAAAAAATCCGGAAAAATCCGGAAAAAAAAAAATCTGGAAAAAAAATCCTGAAAAAAAAATCCGGAAAAAAAAATCCTGAAAAAAAAATCCAGAAAAAAAAAACGGAAAAAAAATCCAGAAAAAAAATCCGGAAAAAAAATCCGAAAAAAAAAAATCCGGAAAAATCCGGAAAAAAAAATCTGGAAAAAAAATCCTGAAAAAAAAATCCTGAAAAAAAAATCCAGAAAAAAAAAACGGAAAAAAAAAATCCGGAAAAAAAAAATCCGGGAAAAAAAATCCGGAAAAAAAATCCAGAAAAATGCGGAAAAAAAAATCCGGAAAAAAAATCCAGAAAAAAAATCCAGAAAAAAAATCCGGAAAAAAAATCAGGAAAAAAAAATCCGGAAAAGAAAAATCCTGAAAAAAAATCTGGAAAAAAAATCCGGAAAAAAAATCCGGAAAAAAAAAATCCGGAAAAATCCGGAAAAAAAAAAATCTGGAAAAAAAATCCTGAAAAAAAAATCCTGAAAAAAAAAACGGAAAAAAAAAATCCGGAAAAAAAAAATCCGGGAAAAAAAATCCGGAAAAAAAATCCAGAAAAATGCGGAAAAAAAAAATCCAGAAAAAAAATCTGGAAAAAAAAATCCGGAAAAAAAAATCCGGAAAAAAAGAAATCCGGAAAAAAAAATCCGGAAAAAAAAATCCTGAAAAAAAATCCGGAAAAAAAAAATCCGGAAAAATCCGGAAAAAAAAATCTGGAAAAAAAATCCTGAAAAAAAAATCCTGAAAAAAAAATCCAGAAAAAAAAATCCAGAAAAAAAAAACGGAAAAAAAAAATCCGGAAAAAAAAAATCCGGGAAAAAAAATCCGGAAAAAAAATCCAGAAAAATGCGGAAAAAAAAAATCCAGGAAAAAAATCTGGAAAAAAAAATCCGGAAAAAAAAATCCGGAAAAAAAGAAATCCGGAAAAAAAAATCCGGAAAAAAAAATCCTTAAAAAAAATCCGGAAAAAAAATCCAGAAAAATCCGGAAAAAAAAAATCCAGAAAAAAAATCCGGAAAAAAAAATCTGGAAAAAAAATCCTGAAAAAAAAATCCGTAAAAAAAAATCTGCAAAAAAAAATCCGGAAAAAATATCCAGACAAAAAAAATCCGTGAAAAAAAATCCGGAAAAAAAAATCCGGAAAAAAAAATCCGGGAAAAAAAATCCGGAAAAAAAAATCTGGAAAAAAAAATCCGGAAAAAATATCCAGACAAAAAAAATCCGTGAAAAAAAATCCTGAAAAAAAATCTGGAAAAAAAATCCGGAAAAAAAAATCCTGAAAAAAAAAATCTGGAAAAAAAATCCTGAAAAAAAAATCCGTAAAAAAAAATCTGCAAAAAAAAATCCGGAAAAAATATCCAGACAAAAAAAATCCGTGAAAAAAAATCCGGAAAAAAAATCCGGAAAAAAAAATCCGGGAAAAAAAATCCGGAAAAAAAAATCCGGGAAAAAAAATCCGGAAAAAAAAATCCGGAAAAAAAAATCCAGAAAAAAAAAACGGAAAAAAAAAATCCAGAAAAAAAAAATCCGGGAAAAAAAATCCGGAAAAAAAATCCAGAAAAATGCGGAAAAAAAAATCCGGAAAAATCCGGAAAAGAAAAATCCTGAAAAAAAATCCTGAAAAAAAATCTGGAAAAAAAATCCGGAAAAAAAATCCGGAAAAAAAAAATCCGGAAAAATCCGGAAAAAAAAAAATCTGGAAAAAAAATCCTGAAAAAAAAATCCGGAAAAAAAAATCCTGAAAAAAAAATCCAGAAAAAAAAAACGGAAAAAAAATCCAGAAAAAAAATCCGGAAAAAAAATCCGAAAAAAAAAAATCCGGAAAAATCCGGAAAAAAAAATCTGGAAAAAAAATCCTGAAAAAAAAATCCTGAAAAAAAAATCCAGAAAAAAAAAACGGAAAAAAAAAATCCGGAAAAAAAAAATCCGGGAAAAAAAATCCGGAAAAAAAATCCAGAAAAATGCGGAAAAAAAAATGCGGAAAAAAAATCCAGAAAAAAAATCCAGAAAAAAAATCCGGAAAAAAAATCAGGAAAAAAAATCCGGAAAAATCCGGAAAAGAAAAATCCTGAAAAAAAATCTGGAAAAAAAATCCGGAAAAAAAATCCGGAAAAAAAAAATCCGGAAAAATCCGGAAAAAAAAAAATCTGGAAAAAAAATCCTGAAAAAAAAATCCTGAAAAAAAAATCCAGAAAAAAAAAACGGAAAAAAAAATCCGGAAAAAAAAAATCCGGGAAAAAAAAATCCGGAAAAAAAATCCAGAAAAATGCGGAAAAAAAAAATCCAGAAAAAAAATCTGGAAAAAAAAATCCGGAAAAAAAAATCCGGAAAAAAAGAAATCCGGAAAAAAAAATCCGGAAAAAAAAATCCTGAAAAAAAATCCGGAAAAAAAAAATCCGGAAAAATCCGGAAAAAAAAATCTGGAAAAAAAATCCTGAAAAAAAAATCCTGAAAAAAAAATCCAGAAAAAAAAATCCAGAAAAAAAAAACGGAAAAAAAAAATCCGGAAAAAAAAAATCCGGGAAAAAAAATCCGGAAAAAAAATCCAGAAAAATGCGGAAAAAAAAAATCCAGAAAAAAAATCTGGAAAAAAAAATCCGGAAAAAAAAATCCGGAAAAAAAGAAATCCGGAAAAAAAAATCCGGAAAAAAAAATCCTGAAAAAAAATCCGGAAAAAAAATCCAGAAAAATCCGGAAAAAAAAAATCCAGAAAAAAAATCCGGAAAAAAAAAATCTGGAAAAAAAATCCTGAAAAAAAAATCCGGAAAAAAAAATCTGGAAAAAAAAATCCGGAAAAAATATCCAGACAAAAAAAATCCGTGAAAAAAAATCCTGAAAAAAAATCTGGAAAAAAAATCCGGAAAAAAAAATCCGGAAAAAAAAAATCTGGAAAAAAAATCCTGAAAAAAAAATCCGTAAAAAAAAATCTGCAAAAAAAAATCCGGAAAAAATATCCAGACAAAAAAAATCCGTGAAAAAAAATCCGGAAAAAAAAATCCGGAAAAAAAAATCCGGGAAAAAAAATCCGGAAAAAAAAATCCGGGAAAAAAAATCCTGAAAAAAAAATCCGGAAAAAAAAATCTGGAAAAAAAATCCTAAAAAAAAATCCGGAAAAAAAAATCTGGAAAAAAAAATCCGGAAAAAATATCCAGACAAAAAAAATCCGTGAAAAAAAATCCTGAAAAAAAATCTGGAAAAAAAATCCGGAAAAAAAATCCGAAAAAAAAAAATCCGGAAAAATCCGGAAAAAAAAATCTGGAAAAAAAATCCTGAAAAAAAAATCCTGAAAAAAAAATCCAGAAAAAAAAAACGGAAAAAAAAAATCCGGAAAAAAAAAATCCGGGAAAAAAAATCCGGAAAAAAAATCCAGAAAAATGCGGAAAAAAAAATCCGGAAAAAAAATCCAGAAAAAAAATCCAGAAAAAAAATCCGGAAAAAAAATCAGGAAAAAAAAATCCGGAAAAATCCGGAAAAGAAAAATCCTGAAAAAAAATCTGGAAAAAAAATCCGGAAAAAAAATCCGGAAAAAAAAAATCCGGAAAAATCCGGAAAAAAAAAAATCTGGAAAAAAAATCCTGAAAAAAAAATCCTGAAAAAAAAATCCAGAAAAAAAAAACGGAAAAAAAAATCCGGAAAAAAAAAATCCGGGAAAAAAAATCCGGAAAAAAAATCCAGAAAAATGCGGAAAAAAAAAATCCAGAAAAAAAATCTGGAAAAAAAAATCCGGAAAAAAAAATCCGGAAAAAAAGAAATCCGGAAAAAAAAATCCGGAAAAAAAAATCCTGAAAAAAAATCCGGAAAAAAAAAATCCGGAAAAATCCGGAAAAAAAAATCTGGAAAAAAAATCCTGAAAAAAAAATCCTGAAAAAAAAATCCAGAAAAAAAAATCCAGAAAAAAAAAACGGAAAAAAAAAATCCGGAAAAAAAAAATCCGGGAAAAAAAATCCGGAAAAAAAATCCAGAAAAATGCGGAAAAAAAAAATCCAGAAAAAAAATCTGGAAAAAAAAATCCGGAAAAAAAAATCCGGAAAAAAAGAAATCCGGAAAAAAAAATCCGGAAAAAAAAATCCTGAAAAAAAATCCGGAAAAAAAATCCAGAAAAATCCGGAAAAAAAAAATCCAGAAAAAAAATCCGGAAAAAAAAAATCTGGAAAAAAAATCCTGAAAAAAAAATCCGGAAAAAAAAATCTGGAAAAAAAAATCCGGAAAAAATATCCAGACAAAAAAAATCCGTGAAAAAAAATCCTGAAAAAAAATCTGGAAAAAAAATCCGGAAAAAAAAATCCGGAAAAAAAAAATCTGGAAAAAAAATCCTGAAAAAAAAATCCGTAAAAAAAAATCTGCAAAAAAAAATCCGGAAAAAATATCCAGACAAAAAAAATCCGTGAAAAAAAATCCGGAAAAAAAAATCCGGAAAAAAAAATCCGGGAAAAAAAATCCGGAAAAAAAAATCCGGGAAAAAAAATCCTGAAAAAAAAATCCGGAAAAAAAAATCTGGAAAAAAAATCCTAAAAAAAAATCCGGAAAAAAAAATCTGGAAAAAAAAATCCGGAAAAAATATCCAGACAAAAAAAATCCGTGAAAAAAAATCCTGAAAAAAAATCTGGAAAAAAAATCCGGAAAAAAAAAACCGGAAAAAAAAAATCTGGAAAAAAAATCCTGAAAAAAAAATCCGTAAAAAAAAATCTGCAAAAAAAAATCCGGAAAAAATATCCAGACAAAAAAAATCCGTGAAAAAAAATCCGGAAAAAAAAATCCGGAAAAAAAAATCCGGGAAAAAAAATCCGGGAAAAAAAATCCGGAAAAAAAATCCGGAAAAAAAAATCCTGAAAAATCCTGAAAAAAAAATCCTGAAAAAAAATCCGGAAAAAAAAATCCGGAAAAAAAAATCCGGAAAAAAAAAAATCTGGAAAAAAAAATCCGGAAAAAAAAATCCGGAAAAAAAAATCTGGAAAAAAAAATCCGGAAAAAATATCCGGACAAAAAAAATCCGTGAAAAAAAATCCGGAAAAAAAAATCCGGATAAAAAATCCGGAAAAAAAAATGAAGAAAAATCCGGAAAAAAAAATCTGGAAAAAAAATCCTGAAAAAAAAATCCGGAAAAAAAAATCTGGAAAAAAAAATCCAGAAAAAAAATCAAGAAAAATGCGGAAAAAAAAAATCCAGAAAAAAAATCTGGAAAAAAAAATCCGGAAAAAAAAATCCGGAAAAAAAAATCCGGAAAAAAAAATCCGGAAAAAAAAATCTGGAAAAAAAATCCTGAAAAAAAAATCCGGGAAAAAAAATCCAGAAAAAAAATCCAGAAAAATGCGGAAAAAAAAAATCCAGAAAAAAAATCTGGAAAAAAAAATCCGGAAAAAAAAATCCCGAAAAAAAAATCCGGAAAAAAAAATCCGGAAAAAAAAATCTGGAAAAAAAATCCTGAAAAAAAAATCTGGAAAAAAAAATCTGGAAAAAAAAATCCGGAAAAAATATCCAGGCAAAAAAAATCCGTGAAAAAAAATCCTGAAAAAAAATCTGGAAAAGAAATCCGGAAAAAAAAATCCGGAAAAAAAAATCTGGATAAAAAATCCGGAAAAAAAAATCCGGAAAAAAAATCCGGAAAAAAAAATCCGGAAAAAAAAATCTGAAAAAAAAATCCTGAAAAAAAAATTCTGAAAAAAAAATCCGGAAAAAAAACATCTGGAAAAAAAAATCCGGAAAAAATATCCGGACAAAAAAAATCCGGAAAAAAAATCCAGAAAAAAAATCCGGAAAAATCCGGAAAAAAAAATGAAGAAAAATCCGGAAAAAAATCAGGAAAAATCTGGAAAAAAAATCTGGAAAAAAAATCCTGAAAAAAAAATCCGGAAAAAAAAATCCAGAAAAAAAAAACGGAAAAAAAAAATCCGGAAAAAAAAAATCCGGGAAAAAAAATCCGGAAAAAAAATCCAGAAAAATGCGGAAAAAAAAATCCGGAAAAAAAATCCAGAAAAAAAATCCAGAAAAAAAATCAGGAAAAAAAAATCCGGAAAAATCCGGAAAAGAAAAATCCTGAAAAAAAATCCTGAAAAAAAATCTGGAAAAAAAATCCGGAAAAAAAATCCGGAAAAAAAAAATCCGGAAAAATCCGGAAAAAAAAAAATCTGGAAAAAAAATCCTGAAAAAAAAATCCGGAAAAAAAAATCCTGAAAAAAAAATCCAGAAAAAAAAAACGGAAAAAAAATCCAGAAAAAAAATCCGGAAAAAAAATCCGAAAAAAAAAAATCCGGAAAAATCCGGAAAAAAAAATCTGGAAAAAAAATCCTGAAAAAAAAATCCTGAAAAAAAAATCCAGAAAAAAAAAACGGAAAAAAAAAATCCGGAAAAAAAAAATCCGGGAAAAAAAATCCGGAAAAAAAATCCAGAAAAATGCGGAAAAAAAAATCCGGAAAAAAAATCCAGAAAAAAAATCCAGAAAAAAAATCCGGAAAAAAAATCAGGAAAAAAAAATCCGGAAAAGAAAAATCCTGAAAAAAAATCTGGAAAAAAAATCCGGAAAAAAAATCCGGAAAAAAAAAATCCGGAAAAATCCGGAAAAAAAAAAATCTGGAAAAAAAATCCTGAAAAAAAAATCCTGAAAAAAAAAACGGAAAAAAAAAATCCGGAAAAAAAAAATCCGGGAAAAAAAATCCGGAAAAAAAATCCAGAAAAATGCGGAAAAAAAAAATCCAGAAAAAAAATCTGGAAAAAAAAATCCGGAAAAAAAAATCCGGAAAAAAAGAAATCCGGAAAAAAAAATCCGGAAAAAAAAATCCTGAAAAAAAATCCGGAAAAAAAAAATCCGGAAAAATCCGGAAAAAAAAATCTGGAAAAAAAATCCTGAAAAAAAAATCCTGAAAAAAAAATCCAGAAAAAAAAATCCAGAAAAAAAAAACGGAAAAAAAAAATCCGGAAAAAAAAAATCCGGGAAAAAAAATCCGGAAAAAAAATCCAGAAAAATGCGGAAAAAAAAAATCCAGGAAAAAAATCTGGAAAAAAAAATCCGGAAAAAAAAATCCGGAAAAAAAGAAATCCGGAAAAAAAAATCCGGAAAAAAAAATCCTTAAAAAAAATCCGGAAAAAAAATCCAGAAAAATCCGGAAAAAAAAAATCCAGAAAAAAAATCCGGAAAAAAAAATCTGGAAAAAAAATCCTGAAAAAAAAATCCGTAAAAAAAAATCTGCAAAAAAAAATCCGGAAAAAATATCCAGACAAAAAAAATCCGTGAAAAAAAATCCGGAAAAAAAAATCCGGAAAAAAAAATCCGGGAAAAAAAATCCGGAAAAAAAAATCTGGAAAAAAAAATCCGGAAAAAATATCCAGACAAAAAAAATCCGTGAAAAAAAATCCTGAAAAAAAATCTGGAAAAAAAATCCGGAAAAAAAAATCCTGAAAAAAAAAATCTGGAAAAAAAATCCTGAAAAAAAAATCCGTAAAAAAAAATCTGCAAAAAAAAATCCGGAAAAAATATCCAGACAAAAAAAATCCGTGAAAAAAAATCCGGAAAAAAAATCCGGAAAAAAAAATCCGGGAAAAAAAATCCGGAAAAAAAAATCCGGGAAAAAAAATCCGGAAAAAAAAATCCGGAAAAAAAATCCTGAAAAAAAAATCCTGAAAAATCCTGAAAAAAAATCTGGAAAAAAAATCCGGAAAAAAAATCCGGAAAAAAAAAATCCGGAAAAATCCGGAAAAAAAAATCTGGAAAAAAAATCCTGAAAAAAAAATCCTGAAAAAAAAATCCTGAAAAAAAAACCAGAAAAAAAAATCCAGAAAAAAAAAAACGGAAAAAAAAAATCCGGAAAAAAAAAATCCGGGAAAAAAAATCCGGAAAAAAAATCCAGAAAAATCCGGAAAAAAAAAATCCAGAAAAAAAATCCGGAAAAAAAAATCTGGAAAAAAAATCCGGAAAAAAAAATCCGGAAAAAAAAATCTGGAAAAAAAAATCCGGAAAAAATATCCAGACAAAAAAAATCCGTGAAAAAAAATCCTGAAAAAAAATCTGGAAAAAAAATCCGGAAAAAAAAATCCGGAAAAAAAAAATCTGGAAAAAAAATCCTGAAAAAAAAATCCGTAAAAAAAAATCTGCAAAAAAAAATCCGGAAAAAATATCCAGACAAAAAAAATCCGTGAAAAAAAATCCGGAAAAAAAAATCCGGGAAAAAAAATCCGGAAAAAAAAATCCGGGAAAAAAAATCCTGAAAAAAAAATCCGGAAAAAAAAATCTGGAAAAAAAAATCCGGAAAAAATATCCAGACAAAAAAAATCGTGAAAAAAAATCTGGAAAAAAAATCCGGAAAAAAAAATCCGGAAAAAATATCCAGACAAAAAAAATCGTGAAAAAAAATCTGGAAAAAAAATCCGGAAAAAAAATCCGGAAAAAAAAAATCCTGAAAAAAAAATCCAGAAAAAAAAACGGAAAAAAAAAATCCGGAAAAAAAAAATCCGGGAAAAAAAATCCGGAAAAAAAATCCAGAAAAATGCGGAAAAAAAAAATCCAGAAAAAATATCTGGAAAAAAAAATCCAGAAAAAAAGAAATCCGGAAAAAAAAATCCGGAAAAAAAAATCCTGAAAAAAAATCCGGAAAAAAAATCCAGAAAAATGCGGGAAAAAAAATCTGGAAAAAAAAATCTGGAAAAAAAAATCCGGAAAAAATATCCAGACAAAAAAAATCCGTGAAAAAAAATCCTGAAAAAAAATCTGGAAAAAAAATCCGGAAAAAAAAATCCGGAAAAAAAAAATCTGGAAAAAAAATCCTGAAAAAAAAATCCGTAAAAAAAAATCTGCAAAAAAAAATCCGGAAAAAATATCCAGACAAAAAAAATCCGTGAAAAAAAATCCGGAAAAAAAAATCCGGAAAAAAAAATCCGGGAAAAAAAATCCGGAAAAAAAATCCGGAAAAAAAAATCCTGAAAAATCCTGAAAAAAAAATCCTGAAAAAAAATCCGGAAAAAAAAATCCGGAAAAAAAAATCCGGAAAAAAAAAAATCTGGAAAAAAAAATCCGGAAAAAAAAATCCAGAAAAAAAAATCTGGAAAAAAAAATCCGGAAAAAATATCCGGACAAAAAAAATCCGTGAAAAAAAATCCGGAAAAAAAAATCCGGAAAAAAAAATCCGGAAAAAAAAATCCGGGAAAAAAAATCCGGAAAAAAAAATCCGGAAAAAAAAATGAAGAAAAATCCGGAAAAAAATAATCTTGAAAAAAAATCCGGAAAAAAAATCCGGAAAAAAAAAATCCGGAAAAAAAAAATCCGGAAAAATCCGGAAAAAAAAATCTGGAAAAAAAATCCTGAAAAAAAAATCCTGAAAAAAAAATCCGGAAAAAAAAATCCAGAAAAAAAAAACGGAAAAAAAAATCCGGAAAAAAAAAATCCGGGAAAAAAAATCCGGAAAAAAAAAATCCGGAAAAATCCGGAAAAAAAAAATCCAGAAAAAAAATCTGGAAAAAAAAATCCGGAAAAAAAAATCCGGAAACAAAGAAATCCGGAAAAAAAAATCCGGAAAAAAAAATCCTGAAAAAAAATCCGGAAAAAAAAATCCAGAAAAATGCGGAAAAAAAAAATCCAGAAAAAAAATCCGGAAAAAAAAATCTGGAAAAAAAATCCTGAAAAAAAAATCCGGAAAAAAAAATCTGGAAAAAAAAATCCGGAAAAAAAAATCCAGAAAAAAAAATCCAGAAAAAAAAAACGGAAAAAAAAAATCCGGAAAAAAAAAATCCGGGAAAAAAAATCCGGAAAAAAAATCCAGAAAAATGCGGAAAAAAAAAATCCAGAAAAAAAATCTGGAAAAAAAAATCCGGAAAAAAAAATCCGGAAAAAAAGAAATCCGGAAAAAAAAATCCGGAAAAAAAAATCCTGAAAAAAAATCCGGAAAAAAAATCCAGAAAAATGCGGAAAAAAAAAATCCAGAAAAAAAATCCGGAAAAAAAAATCTAAAAAAAAAATCCGGAAAAAAAAATCCGGAAAAAAAAATCTGGAAAAAAAAATCCGGAAAAAATATCCAGACAAAAAAAATCCGTGAAAAAAAATCCTGAAAAAAAATCTGGAAAAAAAATCCTGAAAAAAAAATCCTGAAAAAAAAAATCCGGAAAAAATATCCAGACAAAAAAAATCCGTGAAAAAAAATCCGGAAAAAAAAATCCGGAAAAAAAAAATCCGGGAAAAAAAATCTGGAAAAAAAAATCCTGAAAAAAAAATCCGGAAAAAAAAATCTGGAAAAAAAAATCCGGAAAAAATATCCAGACAAAAAAAATCCGTGAAAAAAAATCCTGAAAAAAAATCTGGAAAAAAAATCCGGAAAAAAAAATCCTGAAAAAAAAAATCTGGAAAAAAAATCCTGAAAAAAAAATCCGGAAAAAAAAATCTGCAAAAAAAAATCCGGAAAAAATATCCAGACAAAAAAAATCCGTGAAAAAAAATCCGGAAAAAAAAATCCGGAAAAAAAAATCCGGGAAAAAAAAATCCGGAAAAAAAAATCCGGGAAAAAAAATCCGGAAAAAAAAATCCGGAAAAAAAATCCGGAAAAAAAAATCCTGAAAAATCCTGAAAAAAAAATCCTGAAAAAAAATCCTGAAAAAAAAATCCGGAAAAAAAAAAATCTGGAAAAAAAAATCCGGAAAAAAAAATCTGGAAAAAAAAATCCGGAAAAAATATCCGGACAAAAAAAATCCGTGAAAAAAAATCCGGAAAAAAAAATCCGGATAAAAAATCCAGAAAAAAAAATGAAGAAAAATCCGGAAAAAAAAATCCGGAAAAATCCGGAAAAAAAAATCCGGAAAAGAAAATCCGGAAAAAAAAATCCGGGAAAAAAAATCCGGAAAAAAAAATCCGGAAAAAAAAATGAAGAAAAATCCGGAAAAAAATAATCTTGAAAAAAAATCCGGAAAAAAAAATCTGGAAAAAAAAATCAGGAAAAAATATCCAGACAAAAAAAATCCGAAAAAAAAATCCGGAAAAAAAAATCCGGAAAAATCCGGAAAAAAAAATCCGGAAAAAAAAATCCGGAAAAAAAAATCCGGAAAAATCCGGAGAAAAAAAATCCGGAAAAAAAAATCAGGAAAAAAAAAATCCAGAAAAATCTGGAAAAAAAAATCCGGAAAAAAAATCCGGAAAAAAAAATCCGGAAAAAAAAATCTGAAAAAAAAATCCTGAAAAAAAAATTCTGAAAAAAAAATCCGGAAAAAAAACATCTGGAAAAAAAAATCCGGAAAAAATATCCGGACAAAAAAAATCCGGAAAAAAAATCCAGAAAAAAAATCCGGAAAAATCCGGAAAAAAAAATGAAGAAAAATCCGGAAAAAAATCAGGAAAAATCTGGAAAAAAAATCTGGAAAAAAAATCCTGAAAAAAAAATCCGGAAAAAAAAATCCAGAAAAAAAAAACGGAAAAAAAAAATCCGGAAAAAAAAAATCCGGGAAAAAAAATCCGGAAAAAAAATCCAGAAAAATGCGGAAAAAAAAATCCGGAAAAAAAATCCAGAAAAAAAATCCAGAAAAAAAATCAGGAAAAAAAAATCCGGAAAAATCCGGAAAAGAAAAATCCTGAAAAAAAATCCTGAAAAAAAATCTGGAAAAAAAATCCGGAAAAAAAATCCGGAAAAAAAAAATCCGGAAAAATCCGGAAAAAAAAAAATCTGGAAAAAAAATCCTGAAAAAAAAATCCGGAAAAAAAAATCCTGAAAAAAAAATCCAGAAAAAAAAAACGGAAAAAAAATCCAGAAAAAAAATCCGGAAAAAAAATCCGAAAAAAAAAAATCCGGAAAAATCCGGAAAAAAAAATCTGGAAAAAAAATCCTGAAAAAAAAATCCTGAAAAAAAAATCCAGAAAAAAAAAACGGAAAAAAAAAATCCGGAAAAAAAAAATCCGGGAAAAAAAATCCGGAAAAAAAATCCAGAAAAATGCGGAAAAAAAAATCCGGAAAAAAAATCCAGAAAAAAAATCCAGAAAAAAAATCCGGAAAAATCCGGAAAAGAAAAATCCTGAAAAAAAATCTGGAAAAAAAATCCGGAAAAAAAATCCGGAAAAAAAAAATCCGGAAAAATCCGGAAAAAAAAAAATCTGGAAAAAAAATCCTGAAAAAAAAATCCTGAAAAAAAAATCCAGAAAAAAAAAACGGAAAAAAAAAATCCGGAAAAAAAAAATCCGGGAAAAAAAATCCGGAAAAAAAATCCAGAAAAATGCGGAAAAAAAAAATCCAGAAAAAAAATCTGGAAAAAAAAATCCGGAAAAAAAAATCCGGAAAAAAAGAAATCCGGAAAAAAAAATCCGGAAAAAAAAATCCTGAAAAAAAATCCGGAAAAAAAAAATCCGGAAAAATCCGGAAAAAAAAATCTGGAAAAAAAATCCTGAAAAAAAAATCCTGAAAAAAAAATCCAGAAAAAAAAATCCAGAAAAAAAAAACGGAAAAAAAAAATCCGGAAAAAAAAAATCCGGGAAAAAAAATCCGGAAAAAAAATCCAGAAAAATGCGGAAAAAAAAAATCCAGAAAAAAAATCTGGAAAAAAAAATCCGGAAAAAAAAATCCGGAAAAAAAGAAATCCGGAAAAAAAAATCCGGAAAAAAAAATCCTGAAAAAAAATCCGGAAAAAAAATCCAGAAAAATCCGGAAAAAAAAATCCAGAAAAAAAATCCGGAAAAAAAAATCTGGAAAAAAAATCCTGAAAAAAAAATCCGGAAAAAAAAATCTGGAAAAAAAAATCCGGAAAAAATATCCAGACAAAAAAAATCCGTGAAAAAAAATCCTGAAAAAAAATCTGGAAAAAAAATCCGGAAAAAAAAATCCGGAAAAAAAAAATCTGGAAAAAAAATCCTGAAAAAAAATCCGTAAAAAAAAATCTGCAAAAAAAAATCCGGAAAAAATATCCAGACAAAAAAAATCCGTGAAAAAAAATCCGGGAAAAAAAATCTGGATAAAAAATCCGGAAAAAAAAATCCGGAAAAAAAAATCTGGAAAAAAAAATCCGGAAAAAATATCCAGACAAAAAAAATCCGTGAAAAAAAATCCGGAAAAAAAAATCCAGAAAAAAAATCCGGAAAAAAAAATCCTGAAAAAAAAATCCGGAAAAAAAATCCGGAAAAAAAAAATCCGGAAAAATCTGGAAAAAAAAATCTTGAAAAAAAATCCTGAAAAAAAAAAAATCCTGAAAAAAAAATCCTAAAAAAAACATCTGGAAAAAAAAATCCGGAAAAAAAAAATATCCGGACAAAAAAAATCCGGAAAAAAAAAATCCGGAAAAAAAAATCCAGAAAAAAAAATCCGGAAAAATCCTGAAAAAAAAATGAAGAAAAATCCGGAAAAAAATCCGGAAAAATCTGGAAAAAAAATCTGAAAAAAAAATCCGGAAAAAAAATCTGGAAAAAGAAATCCGGAAAAAATATCCAGACAAAAAAAATCCAGAAAAAAAATCCAGAAAAAAAATCCTGAAAAAAAATCCAGAAAAAAAATCCGGAAAAAAAAATCCGGAAACAAAGAAATCCGGAAAAAAAATCCGGAAAAAAAAATCCTGAAAAAAAATCCGGAAAAAAAAATCCAGAAAAATGCGGAAAAAAAAAATCCAGAAAAAAAATCCGGAAAAAAAAATCTGGAAAAAAAATCCTGAAAAAAAAATCCGGAAAAAAAAATCTGGAAAAAAAAATCCGGAAAAAAAAATCCAGAAAAAAAAATCCAGAAAAAAAAAACGGAAAAAAAAAATCCGGAAAAAAAAAATCCGGGAAAAAAAATCCGGAAAAAAAATCCAGAAAAATGCGGAAAAAAAAAATCCAGAAAAAAAATCTGGAAAAAAAAATCCGGAAAAAAAAATCCGGAAAAAAAGAAATCCGGAAAAAAAAATCCGGAAAAAAAAATCCTGAAAAAAAATCCGGAAAAAAAATCCAGAAAAATGCGGAAAAAAAAAATCCAGAAAAAAAATCCGGAAAAAAAAATCTAAAAAAAAAATCCGGAAAAAAAAATCCGGAAAAAAAAATCTGGAAAAAAAAATCCGGAAAAAATATCCAGACAAAAAAAATCCGTGAAAAAAAATCCTGAAAAAAAATCTGGAAAAAAAATCCTGAAAAAAAAATCCTGAAAAAAAAAATCTGGAAAAAAAATCCTGAAAAAAAAATCCGGAAAAAAAAATCCGGAAAAAAAAATCCGGGAAAAAAAATCAGGAAAAAAAAATCCGGGAAAAAAAATCCTGAAAAAAAAATCCTGAAAAAAAAATCTGGAAAAAAAATCCTGAAAAAAAAATCCGGAAAAAAAAATCTGGAAAAAAAAATCCGGAAAAAATATCCAGACAAAAAAAATCCGTGAAAAAAAATCCTGAAAAAAAATCTGGAAAAAAAATCCGGAAAAAAAAATCCTGAAAAAAAAAATCTGGAAAAAAAATCCGGAAAAAAAAATCTGCAAAAAAAAATCCGGAAAAAATATCCAGACAAAAAAAATCCGTGAAAAAAAATCCGGAAAAAAAAATCCGGAAAAAAAAATCCGGGAAAAAAAAATCCGGAAAAAAAAATCCGGGAAAAAAAATCCGGAAAAAAAAATCCGGAAAAAAAATCCGGAAAAAAAAATCCTGAAAAATCCTGAAAAAAAAATCCTGAAAAAAAATCCTGAAAAAAAAATCCGGAAAAAAAAATCCGGAAAAAAAAAAATCTGGAAAAAAAAATCCGGAAAAAAAAATCTGGAAAAAAAAATCCGGAAAAAATATCCGGACAAAAAAAATCCGTGAAAAAAAATCCGGAAAAAAAAATCCGGATAAAAAATCCAGAAAAAAAAATGAAGAAAAATCCGGAAAAAAAAATCCGGAAAAATCCGGAAAAAAAAATCCGGAAAAAAAAATCCGGGAAAAAAAATCCGGAAAAAAAAATCCGGAAAAAAAAATGAAGAAAAATCCGGAAAAAAATAATCTTGAAAAAAAATCCGGAAAAAAAAATCTGGAAAAAAAAATCAGGAAAAAATATCCAGACAAAAAAAATCCGAAAAAAAAATCCGGAAAAAAAAATCCGGAAAAATCCGGAAAAAAAAATCCGGAAAAAAAAATCCGGAAAAAAAAATCCGGAAAAATCCGGAGAAAAAAAATCCGGAAAAAAAAATCAGGAAAAAAAAAATCCAGAAAAATCTGGAAAAAAAAATCCGGAAAAAAAATCCGGAAAAAAAAATCCGGAAAAAAAAATCTGAAAAAAAAATCCTGAAAAAAAAATTCTGAAAAAAAAATCCGGAAAAAAAACATCTGGAAAAAAAAATCCGGAAAAAATATCCGGACAAAAAAAATCCGGAAAAAAAATCCAGAAAAAAAATCCGGAAAAATCCGGAAAAAAAAATGAAGAAAAATCCGGAAAAAAATCAGGAAAAATCTGGAAAAAAAATCTGGAAAAAAAATCCTGAAAAAAAAATCCGGAAAAAAAAATCCAGAAAAAAAAAACGGAAAAAAAAAATCCGGAAAAAAAAAATCCGGGAAAAAAAATCCGGAAAAAAAATCCAGAAAAATGCGGAAAAAAAAATCCGGAAAAAAAATCCAGAAAAAAAATCCAGAAAAAAAATCAGGAAAAAAAAATCCGGAAAAATCCGGAAAAGAAAAATCCTGAAAAAAAATCCTGAAAAAAAATCTGGAAAAAAAATCCGGAAAAAAAATCCGGAAAAAAAAAATCCGGAAAAATCCGGAAAAAAAAAAATCTGGAAAAAAAATCCTGAAAAAAAAATCCGGAAAAAAAAATCCTGAAAAAAAAATCCAGAAAAAAAAAACGGAAAAAAAATCCAGAAAAAAAATCCGGAAAAAAAATCCGAAAAAAAAAAATCCGGAAAAATCCGGAAAAAAAAATCTGGAAAAAAAATCCTGAAAAAAAAATCCTGAAAAAAAAATCCAGAAAAAAAAAACGGAAAAAAAAAATCCGGAAAAAAAAAATCCGGGAAAAAAAATCCGGAAAAAAAATCCAGAAAAATGCGGAAAAAAAAATCCGGAAAAAAAATCCAGAAAAAAAATCCAGAAAAAAAATCCGGAAAAAAAATCAGGAAAAAAAAATCCGGAAAAATCCGGAAAAGAAAAATCCTGAAAAAAAATCTGGAAAAAAAATCCGGAAAAAAAATCCGGAAAAAAAAAATCCGGAAAAATCCGGAAAAAAAAAAATCTGGAAAAAAAATCCTGAAAAAAAAATCCTGAAAAAAAAATCCAGAAAAAAAAAACGGAAAAAAAAAATCCGGAAAAAAAAAATCCGGGAAAAAAAAATCCGGAAAAAAAATCCAGAAAAATGCGGAAAAAAAAAATCCAGAAAAAAAATCTGGAAAAAAAAATCCGGAAAAAAAAATCCGGAAAAAAAGAAATCCGGAAAAAAAAATCCGGAAAAAAAAATCCTGAAAAAAAATCCGGAAAAAAAAAATCCGGAAAAATCCGGAAAAAAAAATCTGGAAAAAAAATCCTGAAAAAAAAATCCTGAAAAAAAAATCCAGAAAAAAAAATCCAGAAAAAAAAAACGGAAAAAAAAAATCCGGAAAAAAAAAATCCGGGAAAAAAAATCCGGAAAAAAAATCCAGAAAAATGCGGAAAAAAAAAATCCAGAAAAAAAATCTGGAAAAAAAAATCCGGAAAAAAAAATCCGGAAAAAAAGAAATCCGGAAAAAAAAATCCGGAAAAAAAAATCCTGAAAAAAAATCCGGAAAAAAAATCCAGAAAAATCCGGAAAAAAAAAATCCAGAAAAAAAATCCGGAAAAAAAAAATCTGGAAAAAAAATCCTGAAAAAAAAATCCGGAAAAAAAAATCTGGAAAAAAAAATCCGGAAAAAATATCCAGACAAAAAAAATCCGTGAAAAAAAATCCTGAAAAAAAATCTGGAAAAAAAATCCGGAAAAAAAAATCCGGAAAAAAAAAATCTGGAAAAAAAATCCTGAAAAAAAAATCCGTAAAAAAAAATCTGCAAAAAAAAATCCGGAAAAAATATCCAGACAAAAAAAATCCGTGAAAAAAAATCCGGAAAAAAAAATCCGGAAAAAAAAATCCGGGAAAAAAAATCCGGAAAAAAAAATCCGGGAAAAAAAATCCTGAAAAAAAAATCCGGAAAAAAAAATCTGGAAAAAAAATCCTAAAAAAAAATCCGGAAAAAAAAATCTGGAAAAAAAAATCCGGAAAAAATATCCAGACAAAAAAAATCCGTGAAAAAAAAAATCTGGAAAAAAAATCCTGAAAAAAAAATCCGTAAAAAAAAATCTGCAAAAAAAAATCCGGAAAAAATATCCAGACAAAAAAAATCCGTGAAAAAAAATCCGGAAAAAAAAATCCGGGAAAAAAAATCCGGGAAAAAAAATCCGGAAAAAAAATCCGGAAAAAAAAATCCTGAAAAATCCTGAAAAAAAAATCCTGAAAAAAAATCCGGAAAAAAAAATCCGGAAAAAAAAATCCGGAAAAAAAAAAATCTGGAAAAAAAAATCCGGAAAAAAAAATCCGGAAAAAAAAATCTGGATAAAAAATCCGGAAAAAAAAATGAAGAAAAATCCGGAAAAAAAAATCTGGAAAAAAAATCCTGAAAAAAAAATCCGGAAAAAAAAATCTGGAAAAAAAAATCCAGAAAAAAAATCAAGAAAAATGCGGAAAAAAAAAATCCAGAAAAAAAATCTGGAAAAAAAAATCCGGAAAAAAAATCCGGAAAAAAAAATCCGGAAAAAAAAATCCGGAAAAAAAAATCTGGAAAAAAAATCCTGAAAAAAAAATCCGGGAAAAAAAATCCAGAAAAAAAATCCAGAAAAATGCGGAAAAAAAAAATCCAGAAAAAAAATCTGGAAAAAAAAATCCGGAAAAAAAAATCCCGAAAAAAAAATCCGGAAAAAAAAATCCGGAAAAAAAAATCTGGAAAAAAAATCCTGAAAAAAAAATCTGGAAAAAAAAATCTGGAAAAAAAAATCCGGAAAAAATATCCAGGCAAAAAAAATCCGTGAAAAAAAATCCTGAAAAAAAATCTGGAAAAAAAATCCGGAAAAAAAAATCCGGAAAAAAAAATCTGGATAAAAAATCCGGAAAAAAAAATCCGGAAAAAAAATCCGGAAAAAAAAATCCGGAAAAAAAAATCTGAAAAAAAAATCCTGAAAAAAAAATTCTGAAAAAAAAATCCGGAAAAAAAACATCTGGAAAAAAAAATCCGGAAAAAATATCCGGACAAAAAAAATCCGGAAAAAAAATCCAGAAAAAAAATCCGGAAAAATCCGGAAAAAAAAATGAAGAAAAATCCGGAAAAAAATCAGGAAAAATCTGGAAAAAAAATCTGGAAAAAAAATCCTGAAAAAAAAATCCGGAAAAAAAAAATCCAGAAAAAAAAAACGGAAAAAAAAAATCCGGAAAAAAAAAATCCGGGAAAAAAAATCCGGAAAAAAAATCCAGAAAAATGCGGAAAAAAAAATCCGGAAAAAAAATCCAGAAAAAAAATCCAGAAAAAAAATCAGGAAAAAAAAATCCGGAAAAATCCGGAAAAGAAAAATCCTGAAAAAAAATCCTGAAAAAAAATCTGGAAAAAAAATCCGGAAAAAAAATCCGGAAAAAAAAAATCCGGAAAAATCCGGAAAAAAAAAAATCTGGAAAAAAAATCCTGAAAAAAAAATCCGGAAAAAAAAATCCTGAAAAAAAAATCCAGAAAAAAAAAACGGAAAAAAAATCCAGAAAAAAAATCCGGAAAAAAAATCCGAAAAAAAAAAATCCGGAAAAATCCGGAAAAAAAAATCTGGAAAAAAAATCCTGAAAAAAAAATCCTGAAAAAAAAATCCAGAAAAAAAAAACGGAAAAAAAAAATCCGGAAAAAAAAAATCCGGGAAAAAAAATCCGGAAAAAAAATCCAGAAAAATGCGGAAAAAAAAATCCGGAAAAAAAATCCAGAAAAAAAATCCAGAAAAAAAATCCGGAAAAAAAATCAGGAAAAAAAAATCCGGAAAAATCCGGAAAAGAAAAATCCTGAAAAAAAATCTGGAAAAAAAATCCGGAAAAAAAATCCGGAAAAAAAAAATCCGGAAAAATCCGGAAAAAAAAAAATCTGGAAAAAAAATCCTGAAAAAAAAATCCTGAAAAAAAAATCCAGAAAAAAAAACGGAAAAAAAAAATCCGGAAAAAAAAAATCCGGGAAAAAAAATCCGGAAAAAAAATCCAGAAAAATGCGGAAAAAAAAAATCCAGAAAAAAAAATCCGGAAAAAAAGAAATCCGGAAAAAAAAATCCGGAAAAAAAATCCTGAAAAAAAATCCGGAAAAAAAAAATCCGGAAAAATCCGGAAAAAAAAATCTGGAAAAAAAATCCTGAAAAAAAAATCCTGAAAAAAAAATCCAGAAAAAAAAATCCAGAAAAAAAAAACGGAAAAAAAAAATCCGGAAAAAAAAAATCCGGGAAAAAAAATCCGGAAAAAAAATCCAGAAAAATGCGGAAAAAAAAAATCCAGAAAAAAAATCTGGAAAAAAAAATCCGGAAAAAAAAATCCGGAAAAAAAGAAATCCGGAAAAAAAAATCCGGGAAAAAAAAATCCGGAAAAAAAATCCAGAAAAATGCGGAAAAAAAAAATCCAGAAAAAAAATCTGGAAAAAAAAATCCGGAAAAAAAAATCCGGAAAAAAAGAAATCCGGAAAAAAAAATCCGGAAAAAAAAATCCTGAAAAAAAATCCGGAAAAAAAAAATCCGGAAAAATCCGGAAAAAAAAATCTGGAAAAAAAATCCTGAAAAAAAAATCCTGAAAAAAAAATCCAGAAAAAAAAATCCAGAAAAAAAAAACGGAAAAAAAAAATCCGGAAAAAAAAAATCCGGGAAAAAAAATCCGGAAAAAAAATCCAGAAAAATGCGGAAAAAAAAAATCCAGAAAAAAAATCTGGAAAAAAAAATCCGGAAAAAAAAATCCGGAAAAAAAGAAATCCGGAAAAAAAAATCCGGAAAAAAAAATCCTGAAAAAAAATCCGGAAAAAAAATCCAGAAAAATCCGGAAAAAAAAAATCCAGAAAAAAAATCCGGAAAAAAAAAATCTGGAAAAAAAATCCTGAAAAAAAAATCCGGAAAAAAAAATCTGGAAAAAAAAATCCGGAAAAAATATCCAGACAAAAAAAATCCGTGAAAAAAAATCCTGAAAAAAAATCTGGAAAAAAAATCCGGAAAAAAAAATCCGGAAAAAAAAAATCTGGAAAAAAAATCCTGAAAAAAAAATCCGTAAAAAAAAATCTGCAAAAAAAAATCCGGAAAAAATATCCAGACAAAAAAAATCCGTGAAAAAAAATCCGGAAAAAAAAATCCGGAAAAAAAAATCCGGGAAAAAAAATCCGGAAAAAAAAATCCGGAAAAAAAAATCTGGAAAAAAAAATCCGGAAAAAATATCCAGACAAAAAAAATCCGTGAAAAAAAAAATCTGGAAAAAAAATCCTGAAAAAAAAATCCGTAAAAAAAAATCTGCAAAAAAAAATCCGGAAAAAATATCCAGACAAAAAAAATCCGTGAAAAAAAATCCGGAAAAAAAAATCCGGGAAAAAAAATCCGGGAAAAAAAATCCGGAAAAAAAATCCGGAAAAAAAAATCCTGAAAAATCCTGAAAAAAAAATCCTGAAAAAAAATCCGGAAAAAAAAATCCGGAAAAAAAAATCCGGAAAAAAAAAAATCTGGAAAAAAAAATCCGGAAAAAAAAATCCGGAAAAAAAAATCTGGAAAAAAAAATCCGGAAAAAATATCCCGAAAAAAAAAATCCGTGAAAAAAAATCCGGAAAAAAAAATCCGGATAAAAAATCCGGAAAAAAAAATGAAGAAAAATCCGGAAAAAAAAATCTGGAAAAAAAATCCTGAAAAAAAAATCCGGAAAAAAAAATCTGGAAAAAAAAATCCAGAAAAAAAATCAAGAAAAATGCGGAAAAAAAAAATCCAGAAAAAAAATCTGGAAAAAAAAATCCGGAAAAAAAATCCGGAAAAAAAAATCCGGAAAAAAAAATCCGGAAAAAAAAATCTGGAAAAAAAATCCTGAAAAAAAAATCCGGGAAAAAAAATCCAGAAAAAAAATCCAGAAAAATGCGGAAAAAAAAAATCCAGAAAAAAAATCTGGAAAAAAAAATCCGGAAAAAAAAATCCCGAAAAAAAAATCCGGAAAAAAAAATCCGGAAAAAAAAATCTGGAAAAAAAATCCTGAAAAAAAAATCTGGAAAAAAAAATCTGGAAAAAAAAATCCGGAAAAAATATCCAGGCAAAAAAAATCCGTGAAAAAAAATCCTGAAAAAAAATCTGGAAAAAAAATCCGGAAAAAAAAATCCGGAAAAAAAAATCTGGATAAAAAATCCGGAAAAAAAAATCCGGAAAAAAAATCCGGAAAAAAAAATCCGGAAAAAAAAATCTGAAAAAAAAATCCTGAAAAAAAAATTCTGAAAAAAAAATCCGGAAAAAAAACATCTGGAAAAAAAAATCCGGAAAAAATATCCGGACAAAAAAAATCCGGAAAAAAAATCCAGAAAAAAAATCCGGAAAAATCCGGAAAAAAAAATGAAGAAAAATCCGGAAAAAAATCAGGAAAAATCTGGAAAAAAAATCTGGAAAAAAAATCCTGAAAAAAAAATCCGGAAAAAAAAAATCCAGAAAAAAAAAACGGAAAAAAAAAATCCGGAAAAAAAAAATCCGGGAAAAAAAATCCGGAAAAAAAATCCAGAAAAATGCGGAAAAAAAAATCCGGAAAAAAAATCCAGAAAAAAAATCCAGAAAAAAAATCAGGAAAAAAAAATCCGGAAAAATCCGGAAAAGAAAAATCCTGAAAAAAAATCCTGAAAAAAAATCTGGAAAAAAAATCCGGAAAAAAAATCCGGAAAAAAAAAATCCGGAAAAATCCGGAAAAAAAAAAATCTGGAAAAAAAATCCTGAAAAAAAAATCCGGAAAAAAAAATCCTGAAAAAAAAATCCAGAAAAAAAAAACGGAAAAAAAATCCAGAAAAAAAATCCGGAAAAAAAATCCGAAAAAAAAAAATCCGGAAAAATCCGGAAAAAAAAATCTGGAAAAAAAATCCTGAAAAAAAAATCCTGAAAAAAAAATCCAGAAAAAAAAAACGGAAAAAAAAAATCCGGAAAAAAAAAATCCGGGAAAAAAAATCCGGAAAAAAAATCCAGAAAAATGCGGAAAAAAAAATCCGGAAAAAAAATCCAGAAAAAAAATCCAGAAAAAAAATCCGGAAAAAAAATCAGGAAAAAAAAATCCGGAAAAATCCGGAAAAGAAAAATCCTGAAAAAAAATCTGGAAAAAAAATCCGGAAAAAAAATCCGGAAAAAAAAAATCCGGAAAAATCCGGAAAAAAAAAAATCTGGAAAAAAAATCCTGAAAAAAAAATCCTGAAAAAAAAATCCAGAAAAAAAAACGGAAAAAAAAAATCCGGAAAAAAAAAATCCGGGAAAAAAAATCCGGAAAAAAAATCCAGAAAAATGCGGAAAAAAAAAATCCAGAAAAAAAATCTGGAAAAAAAAATCCGGAAAAAAAAATCCGGAAAAAAAGAAATCCGGAAAAAAAAATCCGGAAAAAAAATCCTGAAAAAAAATCCGGAAAAAAAAAATCCGGAAAAATCCGGAAAAAAAAATCTGGAAAAAAAATCCTGAAAAAAAAATCCTGAAAAAAAAAATCCAGAAAAAAAAATCCAGAAAAAAAAAACGGAAAAAAAAAATCCGGAAAAAAAAAATCCGGGAAAAAAAATCCGGAAAAAAAATCCAGAAAAATGCGGAAAAAAAAAATCCAGAAAAAAAATCTGGAAAAAAAAATCCGGAAAAAAAAATCCGGAAAAAAAGAAATCCGGAAAAAAAAATCCTGAAAAAAAAATCCGGAAAAAAAAATCTGGAAAAAAAAATCCGGAAAAAATATCCGGACAAAAAAAATCCGTGAAAAAAAATCCGGAAAAAAAAATCCGGATAAAAAATCCAGAAAAAAAAATGAAGAAAAATCCGGAAAAAAAAATCCGGAAAAATCCGGAAAAAAAAATCCGGAAAAAAAAATCCGGAAAAAAAAATCCGGGAAAAAAAATCCGGAAAAAAAAATCCGGAAAAAAAAATGAAGAAAAATCCGGAAAAAAATAATCTTGAAAAAAAATCCGGAAAAAAAAATCTGGAAAAAAAAATCAGGAAAAAATATCCAGACAAAAAAAATCCGAAAAAAAAATCCGGAAAAAAAAATCCGGAAAAATCCGGAAAAAAAAATCCGGAAAAAAAAATCCGGAAAAAAAAATCCGGAAAAATCCGGAGAAAAAAAATCCGGAAAAAAAAATCAGGAAAAAAAAAATCCAGAAAAATCTGGAAAAAAAAATCCGGAAAAAAAATCCGGAAAAAAAAATCCGGAAAAAAAAATCTGAAAAAAAAATCCTGAAAAAAAAATTCTGAAAAAAAAATCCGGAAAAAAAACATCTGGAAAAAAAAATCCGGAAAAAATATCCGGACAAAAAAAATCCGGAAAAAAAATCCAGAAAAAAAATCCGGAAAAATCCGGAAAAAAAAATGAAGAAAAATCCGGAAAAAAATCAGGAAAAATCTGGAAAAAAAATCTGGAAAAAAAATCCTGAAAAAAAAATCCGGAAAAAAAAATCCAGAAAAAAAAAACGGAAAAAAAAAATCCGGAAAAAAAAAATCCGGGAAAAAAAATCCGGAAAAAAAATCCAGAAAAATGCGGAAAAAAAAATCCGGAAAAATCCGGAAAAGAAAAATCCTGAAAAAAAATCCTGAAAAAAAATCTGGAAAAAAAATCCGGAAAAAAAATCCGGAAAAAAAAAATCCGGAAAAATCCGGAAAAAAAAAAATCTGGAAAAAAAATCCTGAAAAAAAAATCCGGAAAAAAAAATCCTGAAAAAAAAATCCAGAAAAAAAAAACGGAAAAAAAATCCAGAAAAAAAATCCGGAAAAAAAATCCGAAAAAAAAAAATCCGGAAAAATCCGGAAAAAAAAATCTGGAAAAAAAATCCTGAAAAAAAAATCCTGAAAAAAAAATCCAGAAAAAAAAAACGGAAAAAAAAAATCCGGAAAAAAAAAATCCGGGAAAAAAAATCCGGAAAAAAAATCCAGAAAAATGCGGAAAAAAAAATCCGGAAAAAAAATCCAGAAAAAAAATCCAGAAAAAAAATCCGGAAAAAAAATCAGGAAAAAAAATCCGGAAAAATCCGGAAAAGAAAAATCCTGAAAAAAAATCTGGAAAAAAAATCCGGAAAAAAAATCCGGAAAAAAAAAATCCGGAAAAATCCGGAAAAAAAAAAATCTGGAAAAAAAATCCTGAAAAAAAAATCCTGAAAAAAAAATCCAGAAAAAAAAATCCAGAAAAAAAAAACGGAAAAAAAAAATCCGGAAAAAAAAAATCCGGGAAAAAAAATCCGGGAAAAAAAATCCGGAAAAAAAATCCAGAAAAATGCGGAAAAAAAAATCCGGAAAAAAAATCCAGAAAAAAAATCCAGAAAAAAAATCAGGAAAAAAAAATCCGGAAAAATCCGGAAAAGAAAAATCCTGAAAAAAAATCCTGAAAAAAAATCTGGAAAAAAAATCCGGAAAAAAAATCCGGAAAAAAAAAATCCGGAAAAATCCGGAAAAAAAAAAATCTGGAAAAAAAATCCTGAAAAAAAAATCCGGAAAAAAAAATCCTGAAAAAAAAATCCAGAAAAAAAAAACGGAAAAAAAATCCAGAAAAAAAATCCGGAAAAAAAATCCGAAAAAAAAAAATCCGGAAAAATCCGGAAAAAAAAATCTGGAAAAAAAATCCTGAAAAAAAAATCCTGAAAAAAAAATCCAGAAAAAAAAAACGGAAAAAAAAAATCCGGAAAAAAAAAATCCGGGAAAAAAAATCCGGAAAAAAAATCCAGAAAAATGCGGAAAAAAAAATCCGGAAAAAAAATCCAGAAAAAAAATCCAGAAAAAAAATCCGGAAAAAAAATCAGGAAAAAAAAATCCGGAAAAATCCGGAAAAGAAAAATCCTGAAAAAAAATCTGGAAAAAAAATCCGGAAAAAAAATCCGGAAAAAAAAAATCCGGAAAAATCCGGAAAAAAAAAAATCTGGAAAAAAAATCCTGAAAAAAAAATCCTGAAAAAAAAATCCAGAAAAAAAAAACGGAAAAAAAAAATCCGGGAAAAAAAAATCCGGGAAAAAAAATCCGGAAAAAAAATCCAGAAAAATGCGGAAAAAAAAAATCCAGAAAAAAAATCTGGAAAAAAAAATCCGGAAAAAAAAATCCGGAAAAAAAGAAATCCGGAAAAAAAAATCCGGAAAAAAAAATCCTGAAAAAAAATCCGGAAAAAAAAAATCCGGAAAAATCCGGAAAAAAAAATCTGGAAAAAAAATCCTGAAAAAAAAATCCTGAAAAAAAAATCCAGAAAAAAAAATCCAGAAAAAAAAAACGGAAAAAAAAAATCCGGAAAAAAAAAATCCGGGAAAAAAAATCCGGAAAAAAAATCCAGAAAAATGCGGAAAAAAAAAATCCAGAAAAAAAATCTGGAAAAAAAAATCCGGAAAAAAAAATCCGGAAAAAAAGAAATCCGGAAAAAAAAATCCTGAAAAAAAAATCCGGAAAAAAAAATCTGGAAAAAAAAATCCGGAAAAAATATCCGGACAAAAAAAATCCGTGAAAAAAAATCCGGAAAAAAAAATCCGGATAAAAAATCCAGAAAAAAAAATGAAGAAAAATCCGGAAAAAAAAATCCGGAAAAATCCGGAAAAAAAAATCCGGAAAAAAAAATCCGGAAAAAAAAATCCGGGAAAAAAAATCCGGAAAAAAAAATCCGGAAAAAAAAATGAAGAAAAATCCGGAAAAAAATAATCTTGAAAAAAAATCCGGAAAAAAAAATCCGGAAAAAAAAATCCGGAAAAAAAAATCCGGAAAAATCCGGAGAAAAAAAATCCGGAAAAAAAAATCAGGAAAAAAAAAATCCAGAAAAATCTGGAAAAAAAAATCCGGAAAAAAAATCCGGAAAAAAAAATCCGGAAAAAAAAATCTGAAAAAAAAATCCTGAAAAAAAAATTCTGAAAAAAAAATCCGGAAAAAAAACATCTGGAAAAAAAAATCCGGAAAAAATATCCGGACAAAAAAAATCCGGAAAAAAAATCCAGAAAAAAAATCCGGAAAAATCCGGAAAAAAAAATGAAGAAAAATCCGGAAAAAAATCAGGAAAAATCTGGAAAAAAAATCTGGAAAAAAAATCCTGAAAAAAAAATCCGGAAAAAAAAATCCAGAAAAAAAAAACGGAAAAAAAAAATCCGGAAAAAAAAAATCCGGGAAAAAAAATCCGGAAAAAAAATCCAGAAAAATGCGGAAAAAAAAATCCAGAAAAATCCGGAAAAGAAAAATCCTGAAAAAAAATCCTGAAAAAAAATCTGGAAAAAAAATCCGGAAAAAAAATCCGGAAAAAAAAAATCCGGAAAAATCCGGAAAAAAAAAAATCTGGAAAAAAAATCCTGAAAAAAAAATCCGGAAAAAAAAATCCTGAAAAAAAAATCCAGAAAAAAAAAACGGAAAAAAAATCCAGAAAAAAAATCCGGAAAAAAAATCCGAAAAAAAAAAATCCGGAAAAATCCGGAAAAAAAAATCTGGAAAAAAAATCCTGAAAAAAAAATCCTGAAAAAAAAATCCAGAAAAAAAAAACGGAAAAAAAAAATCCGGAAAAAAAAAATCCGGGAAAAAAAATCCGGAAAAAAAATCCAGAAAAATGCGGAAAAAAAAATCCGGAAAAAAAATCCAGAAAAAAAATCCAGAAAAAAAATCCGGAAAAAAAATCAGGAAAAAAAATCCGGAAAAATCCGGAAAAGAAAAATCCTGAAAAAAAATCTGGAAAAAAAATCCGGAAAAAAAATCCGGAAAAAAAAAATCCGGAAAAATCCGGAAAAAAAAAAATCTGGAAAAAAAATCCTGAAAAAAAAATCCTGAAAAAAAAATCCAGAAAAAAAAAACGGAAAAAAAAATCCGGAAAAAAAAAATCCGGGAAAAAAAAATCCGGAAAAAAAATCCAGAAAAATGCGGAAAAAAAAAATCCAGAAAAAAAATCTGGAAAAAAAAATCCGGAAAAAAAAATCCTGAAAAAAAGAAATCCGGAAAAAAAAATCCGGAAAAAAAAATCCTGAAAAAAAATCCGGAAAAAAAAAATCCGGAAAAATCCGGAAAAAAAAATCTGGAAAAAAAATCCTGAAAAAAAAATCCTGAAAAAAAAATCCAGAAAAAAAAATCCAGAAAAAAAAAACGGAAAAAAAAAATCCGGAAAAAAAAAATCCGGGAAAAAAAATCCGGAAAAAAAATCCAGAAAAATGCGGAAAAAAAAAATCCAGAAAAAAAATCTGGAAAAAAAAATCCGGAAAAAAAAATCCGGAAAAAAAGAAATCCGGAAAAAAAAATCCGGAAAAAAAAATCCTGAAAAAAAATCCGGAAAAAAAATCCAGAAAAATCCGGAAAAAAAAAATCCAGAAAAAAAATCCGGAAAAAAAAAATCTGGAAAAAAAATCCTGAAAAAAAAATCCGGAAAAAAAAATCTGGAAAAAAAAATCCGGAAAAAATATCCAGACAAAAAAAATCCGTGAAAAAAAATCCTGAAAAAAAATCTGGAAAAAAAATCCGGAAAAAAAAATCCGGAAAAAAAAAATCTGGAAAAAAAATCCTGAAAAAAAAATCCGTAAAAAAAAATCTGCAAAAAAAAATCCGGAAAAAATATCCAGACAAAAAAAATCCGTGAAAAAAAATCCGGAAAAAAAAATCCGGAAAAAAAAATCCGGGAAAAAAAATCCGGAAAAAAAAATCCGGGAAAAAAAATCCTGAAAAAAAAATCCGGAAAAAAAAATCTGGAAAAAAAATCCTAAAAAAAAATCCGGAAAAAAAAATCTGGAAAAAAAAATCCGGAAAAAATATCCAGACAAAAAAAATCCGTGAAAAAAAATCCTGAAAAAAAATCTGGAAAAAAAATCCGGAAAAAAAATCCGAAAAAAAAAAATCCGGAAAAATCCGGAAAAAAAAATCTGGAAAAAAAATCCTGAAAAAAAAATCCTGAAAAAAAAATCCAGAAAAAAAAAACGGAAAAAAAAAATCCGGAAAAAAAAAATCCGGGAAAAAAAATCCGGAAAAAAAATCCAGAAAAATGCGGAAAAAAAAATCCGGAAAAAAAATCCAGAAAAAAAATCCAGAAAAAAAATCCGGAAAAAAAATCAGGAAAAAAAAATCCGGAAAAATCCGGAAAAGAAAAATCCTGAAAAAAAATCTGGAAAAAAAATCCGGAAAAAAAATCCGGAAAAAAAAAATCCGGAAAAATCCGGAAAAAAAAAAATCTGGAAAAAAAATCCTGAAAAAAAAATCCTGAAAAAAAAATCCAGAAAAAAAAAACGGAAAAAAAAATCCGGAAAAAAAAAATCCGGGAAAAAAAATCCGGAAAAAAAATCCAGAAAAATGCGGAAAAAAAAAATCCAGAAAAAAAATCTGGAAAAAAAAATCCGGAAAAAAAAATCCGGAAAAAAAGAAATCCGGAAAAAAAAATCCGGAAAAAAAAATCCTGAAAAAAAATCCGGAAAAAAAAAATCCGGAAAAATCCGGAAAAAAAAATCTGGAAAAAAAATCCTGAAAAAAAAATCCTGAAAAAAAAATCCAGAAAAAAAAATCCAGAAAAAAAAAACGGAAAAAAAAAATCCGGAAAAAAAAAATCCGGGAAAAAAAATCCGGAAAAAAAATCCAGAAAAATGCGGAAAAAAAAAATCCAGAAAAAAAATCTGGAAAAAAAAATCCGGAAAAAAAAATCCGGAAAAAAAGAAATCCGGAAAAAAAAATCCGGAAAAAAAAATCCTGAAAAAAAATCCGGAAAAAAAATCCAGAAAAATCCGGAAAAAAAAAATCCAGAAAAAAAATCCGGAAAAAAAAATCTGGAAAAAAAATCCTGAAAAAAAAATCCGGAAAAAAAAATCTGGAAAAAAAAATCCGGAAAAAATATCCAGACAAAAAAAATCCGTGAAAAAAAATCCTGAAAAAAAATCTGGAAAAAAAATCCGGAAAAAAAAATCCGGAAAAAAAAAATCTGGAAAAAAAATCCTGAAAAAAAAATCCGTAAAAAAAAATCTGCAAAAAAAAATCCGGAAAAAATATCCAGACAAAAAAAATCCGTGAAAAAAAATCCGGAAAAAAAAATCCGGAAAAAAAAATCCGGGAAAAAAAATCCGGAAAAAAAAATCCGGGAAAAAAAATCCTGAAAAAAAAATCCGGAAAAAAAAATCTGGAAAAAAAATCCTAAAAAAAAATCCGGAAAAAAAAATCTGGAAAAAAAAATCCGGAAAAAATATCCAGACAAAAAAAATCCGTGAAAAAAAATCCTGAAAAAAAATCTGGAAAAAAAATCCGGAAAAAAAAATCCGGAAAAAAAAAATCTGGAAAAAAAATCCTGAAAAAAAAATCCGTAAAAAAAAATCTGCAAAAAAAAATCCGGAAAAAATATCCAGACAAAAAAAATCCGTGAAAAAAAATCCGGAAAAAAAAATCCGGAAAAAAAAATCCGGGAAAAAAAATCCGGAAAAAAAAATCCGGGAAAAAAAATCCGGAAAAAAAAATCCGGAAAAAAAATCCGGAAAAAAAAATCCGGAAAAATCCTGAAAAAAAAATCCTGAAAAAAAATCCGGAAAAAAAAATCCGGAAAAAAAAATCCGGAAAAAAAAAAATCTGGAAAAAAAAATCCGGAAAAAAAAATCCGGAAAAAAAAATCTGGAAAAAAAAATCCGGAAAAAATATCCGGACAAAAAAAATCCGTGAAAAAAAATCCGGAAAAAAAAATCCGGATAAAAAATCCGGAAAAAAAAATGAAGAAAAATCCGGAAAAAAAAATCTGGAAAAAAAATCCTGAAAAAAAAATCCGGAAAAAAAAATCTGGAAAAAAAAATCCAGAAAAAAAATCAAGAAAAATGCGGAAAAAAAAAATCCAGAAAAAAAATCTGGAAAAAAAAATCCGGAAAAAAAAATCCGGAAAAAAAAATCCGGAAAAAAAGATCTGGAAAAAAAATCCTGAAAAAAAAATCCGGGAAAAAAAATCCAGAAAAAAAATCCAGAAAAATGCGGAAAAAAAAAATCCAGAAAAAAAATCTGGAAAAAAAAATCCGGAAAAAAAAATCTGGAAAAAAAAATCCGGAAAAAATATCCAGACAAAAAAAAACCGTGAAAAAAAATCCGGAAAAAAAAATCCAGAAAAAAAAATCCAGAAAAAAAAAAACGGAAAAAAAAAATCCGGAAAAAAAAAATCCGGGAAAAAAAATCCGGAAAAAAAATCCAGAAAAATGCGGAAAAAAAAAATCCAGAAAAAAAATCTGGAAAAAAAAATCCGGAAAAAAAAAATCCGGAAAAAAAAATCCGGGAAAAAAAATCCGGAAAAAAAAATCCGGAAAAAAAATCCGGAAAAATCCGGAAAAAAAAACCCGGAAAAATCCTGAAAAAAAAATGAAGAAAAATCCGGAAAAAAATCCGGAAAAATCTGGAAAAAAAATCTGAAAAAAAAATCCGGAAAAAAAAATCCAGAAAAAAAATCCGGAAAAAAAAATCCGGAAAAAAAATCCGGAAAAATCCGGAAAAAAAAAACCGGAAAAATCCTGAAAAAAAAATGAAGAAAAATCCGGAAAAAAATCCGGAAAAATCTGGAAAAAAAATCTGAAAAAAAAATCCGGAAAAAAAAATCTGGAAAAAGAAATCCGGAAAAAATATCCAGACAAAAAAAATCCAGAAAAAAAATCCAGAAAAAAAATCCGGAAAAAAAATCCAGAAAAAAAATCCGGAAAAAAAAATCTGGAAAAAAAATCCGGAAAAAAAATCCGAAAAAATCCGAAAAAAAAATCCAGAAAAATACGGAAAAGAAAAATCCGGAAAAAAAATCCGGAAAAAAAAATCCGGAAAAAAAATCCAGAAAAAAAATCCGGAAAAAAAAAATCCGGAAAAATCCGGAAAAAAAAATCTGGAAAAAAAATCCTGAAAAAAAAATCCGGAAAAAAAAATCCGGAAAAAAAAATCCAGAAAAAAAAAACGGAAAAAAAAAATCCGGAAAAAAAAAATCCGGGAAAAAAAATCCGGAAAAAAAATCCAGAAAAATGCGGAAAAAAAAATCCGGAAAAAAAATCCAGAAAAAAAATCCAGAAAAAAAATCCGGAAAAAAAATCCGGAAAAAAAATCCGGAAAAAAAATCAGGAAAAAAAAATCCGGAAAAATCCGGAAAAGAAAAATCCTGAAAAAAAATCGTGAAAAAAAATCTGGAAAAAAAATCCGGAAAAAAAATCCGGAAAAAAAAAATCCTGAAAAAAAAATCCAGAAAAAAAAACGGAAAAAAAAAATCCGGAAAAAAAAAATCCGGGAAAAAAAATCCGGAAAAAAAATCCAGAAAAATGCGGAAAAAAAAAATCCAGAAAAAATATCTGGAAAAAAAAATCCAGAAAAAAAGAAATCCGGAAAAAAAAATCCGGAAAAAAAAATCCTGAAAAAAAATCCGGAAAAAAAATCCAGAAAAATGCGGGAAAAAAAATCTGGAAAAAAAAATCTGGAAAAAAAAATCCGGAAAAAATATCCAGACAAAAAAAATCCGTGAAAAAAAATCCTGAAAAAAAATCTGGAAAAAAAATCCGAAAAAAAAATCCGGAAAAAAAAAATCTGGAAAAAAAATCCTGAAAACAAAATCCGTAAAAAAAAATCTGCAAAAAAAAATCCGGAAAAAATATCCAGACAAAAAAAATCCGTGAAAAAAAATCCGGAAAAAAAAATCCGGAAAAAAAAATCCGGGAAAAATATCCAGACAAAAAAAATCCGTGAAAAAAAATCCTGAAAAAAAATCTGGAAAAAAAATCCGGAAAAAAAAATCCTGAAAAAAAAAATCTGGAAAAAAAATCCTGAAAAAAAAATCCGTAAAAAAAAATCTGCAAAAAAAAATCCGGAAAAAATATCCAGACAAAAAAAATCCGTGAAAAAAAATCCGGAAAAAAAAATCCGGAAAAAAAAATCCGGGAAAAAAAATCCGGAAAAAAAAATCCGGGAAAAAAAATCCGGAAAAAAAAATCCGGAAAAAAAATCCTGAAAAAAAAATCCTGAAAAATCCTGAAAAAAAATCTGGAAAAAAAATCCGGAAAAAAAATCCGGAAAAAAAAAATCCGGAAAAATCCGGAAAAAAAAATCTGGAAAAAAAATCCTGAAAAAAAAATCCTGAAAAAAAAATCCTGAAAAAAAAACCAGAAAAAAAAATCCAGAAAAAAAAAAACGGAAAAAAAAAATCCGGAAAAAAAAAATCCGGGAAAAAAAATCCGGAAAAAAAATCCAGAAAAATGCGGAAAAAAAAAATCCAGAAAAAAAATCTGGAAAAAAAAATCCGGAAAAAAAAATCCGGAAAATAAGAAATCCGGAAAAAAAAATCCGGAAAAAAAAATCCTGAAAAAAAATCCGGAAAAAAAATCCAGAAAAATCCGGAAAAAAAAAATCCAGAAAAAAAATCCGGAAAAAAAAAATCCGGAAAAATCCGGAAAAAAAAATCTGGAAAAAAAATCCTGAAAAAAAAATCCGGAAAAAAAAATCCGGGAAAAAAAATCCGGAAAAAAAATCCAGAAAAATGCGGAAAAAAAAATCCGGAAAAAAAATCCAGAAAAAAAATCCAGAAAAAAAATCCGGAAAAAAAATCCGGAAAAAAAATCCGGAAAAAAAAATCTGGAAAAAAAAATCCGGAAAAAATATCCAGACAAAAAAAATCCGTGAAAAAAAATCCTGAAAAAAAATCTGGAAAAAAAATCCGGAAAAAAAAATCCGGAAAAAAAAAATCTGGAAAAAAAATCCTGAAAAAAAAATCCGTAAAAAAAAATCTGCAAAAAAAAATCCGGAAAAAATATCCAGACAAAAAAAATCCGTGAAAAAAAATCCGGAAAAAAAAATCCGGAAAAAAAAATCCGGGAAAAAAAATCCGGAAAAAAAAATCCGGGAAAAAAAATCCGGAAAAAAAAATCCGGAAAAAAAATCCGGAAAAAAAAATCCGGAAAAATCCTGAAAAAAAAATCCTGAAAAAAAATCCGGAAAAAAAAATCCGGAAAAAAAAATCCGGAAAAAAAAAAATCTGGAAAAAAAAATCCGGAAAAAAAAATCCGGAAAAAAAAATCTGGAAAAAAAAATCCGGAAAAAATATCCGGACAAAAAAAATCCGTGAAAAAAAATCCGGAAAAAAAAATCCGGATAAAAAATCCGGAAAAAAAAATGAAGAAAAATCCGGAAAAAAAAATCTGGAAAAAAAATCCTGAAAAAAAAATCCGGAAAAAAAAATCTGGAAAAAAAAATCCAGAAAAAAAATCAAGAAAAATGCGGAAAAAAAAAATCCAGAAAAAAAATCTGGAAAAAAAAATCCGGAAAAAAAAATCCGGAAAAAAAAATCCGGAAAAAAAGATCTGGAAAAAAAATCCTGAAAAAAAAATCCGGGAAAAAAAATCCAGAAAAAAAATCCAGAAAAATGCGGAAAAAAAAAATCCAGAAAAAAAATCTGGAAAAAAAAATCCGGAAAAAAAAATCCCGAAAAAAAAATCCCGAAAAAAAAATCCGGAAAAAAAATCTGGAAAAAAAATCCTGAAAAAAAAATCTGGAAAAAAAAATCTGGAAAAAAAAATCCGGAAAAAATATCCAGGCAAAAAAAATCCGTGAAAAAAAATCCTGAAAAAAAATCTGGAAAAAAAATCCGGAAAAAAAAATCCGGAAAAAATAGCCAGGCAAAAAAAATCCGTGAAAAAAAATCCGGAAAAAAAAATCCGGAAAAAAAAATCTGGAAAAAAAAATCCGGAAAAAATATCCAGACAAAAAAAATCCGTGAAAAAAAATCCGGAAAAAAAAATCCAGAAAAAAAATCCGGAAAAAAAAATCCTGAAAAAAAAATCCGGAAAAAAAATCCGGAAAAAAAAAATCCAGAAAAAAAAATCCAGAAAAAAAAATCCAGAAAAAAAAAAACGGAAAAAAAAAATCCGGAAAAAAAAAATCTGGAAAAAAAAATCCGGAAAAAATATCCAGACAAAAAAAAACCGTGAAAAAAAATCCGGAAAAAAAAATCCAGAAAAAAAAATCCAGAAAAAAAAAAACGGAAAAAAAAAATCCGGAAAAAAAAAATCCGGGAAAAAAAATCCGGAAAAAAAATCCAGAAAAATGCGGAAAAAAAAAATCCAGAAAAAAAATCTGGAAAAAAAAATCCGGAAAAAAAAATCCGGAAAAAAAAAATCCGGAAAAAAAAATCCGGGAAAAAAAATCCGGAAAAAAAAATCCGGAAAAAAAATCCGGAAAAATCCGGAAAAAAAAACCCGGAAAAATCCTGAAAAAAAAATGAAGAAAAATCCGGAAAAAAATCCGGAAAAATCTGGAAAAAAAATCTGAAAAAAAAATCCGGAAAAAAAAATCCAGAAAAAAAATCCGGAAAAAAAAATCCGGAAAAAAAATCCGGAAAAATCCGGAAAAAAAAAACCGGAAAAATCCTGAAAAAAAAATGAAGAAAAATCCGGAAAAAAATCCGGAAAAATCTGGAAAAAAAATCTGAAAAAAAAATCCGGAAAAAAAAATCTGGAAAAAGAAATCCGGAAAAAATATCCAGACAAAAAAAATCCAGAAAAAAAATCCAGAAAAAAAATCCGGAAAAAAAATCCGGAAAAAAAATCCAGAAAAAAAAATCTGGAAAAAAAATCCGGAAAAAAAATCCGAAAAAATCCGAAAAAAAAATCCAGAAAAATACGGAAAAGAAAAATCCGGAAAAAAAATCCGGAAAAAAAAATCCGGAAAAAAAATCCAGAAAAAAAATCCGGAAAAAAAAAATCCGGAAAAATCCGGAAAAAAAAATCTGGAAAAAAAATCCTGAAAAAAAAATCCGGAAAAAAAAATCCGGAAAAAAAAATCCAGAAAAAAAAAACGGAAAAAAAAAATCCGGAAAAAAAAAATCCGGGAAAAAAAATCCGGAAAAAAAATCCAGAAAAATGCGGAAAAAAAAATCCGGAAAAAAAATCCAGAAAAAAAATCCAGAAAAAAAATCCGGAAAAAAAATCCGGAAAAAAAATCCGGAAAAAAAATCAGGAAAAAAAAATCCGGAAAAATCCGGAAAAGAAAAATCCTGAAAAAAAATCGTGAAAAAAAATCTGGAAAAAAAATCCGGAAAAAAAATCCGGAAAAAAAAAATCCTGAAAAAAAAATCCAGAAAAAAAAACGGAAAAAAAAAATCCGGAAAAAAAAAATCCGGGAAAAAAAATCCGGAAAAAAAATCCAGAAAAATGCGGAAAAAAAAAATCCAGAAAAAATATCTGGAAAAAAAAATCCAGAAAAAAAGAAATCCGGAAAAAAAAATCCGGAAAAAAAAATCCTGAAAAAAAATCCGGAAAAAAAATCCAGAAAAATGCGGGAAAAAAAATCTGGAAAAAAAAATCTGGAAAAAAAAATCCGGAAAAAATATCCAGACAAAAAAAATCCGTGAAAAAAAATCCTGAAAAAAAATCTGGAAAAAAAATCCGGAAAAAAAAATCCGGAAAAAAAAAATCTGGAAAAAAAATCCTGAAAACAAAATCCGTAAAAAAAAATCTGCAAAAAAAAATCCGGAAAAAATATCCAGACAAAAAAAATCCGTGAAAAAAAATCCGGAAAAAAAAATCCGGAAAAAAAAATCCGGGAAAAATATCCAGACAAAAAAAATCCGTGAAAAAAAATCCTGAAAAAAAATCTGGAAAAAAAATCCGGAAAAAAAAATCCTGAAAAAAAAAATCTGGAAAAAAAATCCTGAAAAAAAAATCCGTAAAAAAAAATCTGCAAAAAAAAATCCGGAAAAAATATCCAGACAAAAAAAATCCGTGAAAAAAAATCCGGAAAAAAAAATCCGGAAAAAAAAATCCGGGAAAAAAAATCCGGAAAAAAAAATCCGGGAAAAAAAATCCGGAAAAAAAAATCCGGAAAAAAAATCCTGAAAAAAAAATCCTGAAAAATCCTGAAAAAAAATCTGGAAAAAAAATCCGGAAAAAAAATCCGGAAAAAAAAAATCCGGAAAAATCCGGAAAAAAAAATCTGGAAAAAAAATCCTGAAAAAAAAATCCTGAAAAAAAAATCCTGAAAAAAAAACCAGAAAAAAAAATCCAGAAAAAAAAAAACGGAAAAAAAAAATCCGGAAAAAAAAAATCCGGGAAAAAAAATCCGGAAAAAAAATCCAGAAAAATGCGGAAAAAAAAAATCCAGAAAAAAAATCTGGAAAAAAAAATCCGGAAAAAAAAATCCGGAAAATAAGAAATCCGGAAAAAAAAATCCGGAAAAAAAAATCCTGAAAAAAAATCCGGAAAAAAAATCCAGAAAAATCCGGAAAAAAAAAATCCAGAAAAAAAATCCGGAAAAAAAAAATCCGGAAAAATCCGGAAAAAAAAATCTGGAAAAAAAATCCTGAAAAAAAAATCCGGAAAAAAAAATCCGGAAAAAAAAATCCAGAAAAAAAAAACGGAAAAAAAAAATCCGGAAAAAAAAAATCCGGGAAAAAAAATCCGGAAAAAAAATCCAGAAAAATGCGGAAAAAAAAATCCGGAAAAAAAATCCAGAAAAAAAATCCAGAAAAAAAATCCGGAAAAAAAATCCGGAAAAAAAATCCGGAAAAAAAATCAGGAAAAAAAAATCCGGAAAAATCCGGAAAAGAAAAATCCTGAAAAAAAATCGTGAAAAAAAATCTGGAAAAAAAATCCGGAAAAAAAATCCGGAAAAAAAAAATCCTGAAAAAAAAATCCAGAAAAAAAAACGGAAAAAAAAAATCCGGAAAAAAAAAATCCGGGAAAAAAAATCCGGAAAAAAAATCCAGAAAAATGCGGAAAAAAAAAATCCAGAAAAAATATCTGGAAAAAAAAATCCAGAAAAAAAGAAATCCGGAAAAAAAAATCCGGAAAAAAAAATCCTGAAAAAAAATCCGGAAAAAAAATCCAGAAAAATGCGGGAAAAAAAATCTGGAAAAAAAAATCTGGAAAAAAAAATCCGGAAAAAATATCCAGACAAAAAAAATCCGTGAAAAAAAATCCTGAAAAAAAATCTGGAAAAAAAATCCGGAAAAAAAAATCCGGAAAAAAAAAATCTGGAAAAAAAATCCTGAAAAAAAAATCCGTAAAAAAAAATCTGCAAAAAAAAATCCGGAAAAAATATCCAGACAAAAAAAATCCGTGAAAAAAAATCCGGAAAAAAAAATCCGGAAAAAAAAATCCGGGAAAAATATCCAGACAAAAAAAATCCGTGAAAAAAAATCCTGAAAAAAAATCTGGAAAAAAAATCCGGAAAAAAAAATCCTGAAAAAAAAAATCTGGAAAAAAAATCCTGAAAAAAAAATCCGTAAAAAAAAATCTGCAAAAAAAAATCCGGAAAAAATATCCAGACAAAAAAAAACCGTGAAAAAAAATCCGGAAAAAAAAATCCGGAAAAAAAAATCCGGGAAAAAAAATCCGGAAAAAAAAATCCGGGAAAAAAAATCCGGAAAAAGAAATCCGGAAAAAAAATCCTGAAAAAAAAATCCTGAAAAATCCTGAAAAAAAATCTGGAAAAAAAATCCGGAAAAAAAATCCGGAAAAAAAAAATCCGGAAAAATCCGGAAAAAAAAATCTGGAAAAAAAATCCTGAAAAAAAAATCCTGAAAAAAAAATCCTGAAAAAAAAACCAGAAAAAAAAATCCAGAAAAAAAAAAACGGAAAAAAAAAATCCGGAAAAAAAAAATCCGGGAAAAAAAATCCGGAAAAAAAATCCAGAAAAATGCGGAAAAAAAAAATCCAGAAAAAAAATCTGGAAAAAAAAATCCGGAAAAAAAAATCCGGAAAATAAGAAATCCGGGAAAAAAAATCCGGAAAAAAAAATCCTGAAAAAAAATCCGGAAAAAAAATCCAGAAAAATCCGGAAAAAAAAAATCCAGAAAAAAAATCCGGAAAAAAAAATCTGGAAAAAAAATCCTGAAAAAAAAATCCGGAAAAAAAAATCTGGAAAAAAAAATCCGGAAAAAATATCCAGACAAAAAAAATCCGTGAAAAAAAATCCTGAAAAAAAATCTGGAAAAAAAATCCGGAAAAAAAAATCCGGAAAAAAAAAATCTGGAAAAAAAATCGTGAAAAAAAAATCCGTAAAAAAAAATCTGCAAAAAAAAATCCGGAAAAAATATCCAGACAAAAAAAATCGTGAAAAAAAATCTGGAAAAAAAATCCGGAAAAAAAATCCGGAAAAAAAAAATCCTGAAAAAAAAATCCAGAAAAAAAAACGGAAAAAAAAAATCCGGAAAAAAAAAATCCGGGAAAAAAAATCCGGAAAAAAAATCCAGAAAAATGCGGAAAAAAAAAATCCAGAAAAAATATCTGGAAAAAAAAATCCAGAAAAAAAGAAATCCGGAAAAAAAAATCCGGAAAAAAAAATCCTGAAAAAAAATCCGGAAAAAAAATCCAGAAAAATGCGGGAAAAAAAATCTGGAAAAAAAAATCTGGAAAAAAAAATCCGGAAAAAATATCCAGACAAAAAAAATCCGTGAAAAAAAATCCTGAAAAAAAATCTGGAAAAAAAATCCGGAAAAAAAAATCCGGAAAAAAAAAATCTGGAAAAAAAATCCTGAAAAAAAAATCCGTAAAAAAAAATCTGCAAAAAAAAATCCGGAAAAAATATCCAGACAAAAAAAATCCGTGAAAAAAAATCCGGAAAAAAAAATCCGGAAAAAAAAATCCGGGAAAAAAAATCCGGAAAAAAAATCCGGAAAAAAAAATCCTGAAAAATCCTGAAAAAAAAATCCTGAAAAAAAATCCGGAAAAAAAAATCCGGAAAAAAAAATCCGGAAAAAAAAAAATCTGGAAAAAAAAATCCGGAAAAAAAAATCCGGAAAAAAAAATCTGGAAAAAAAAATCCGGAAAAAATATCCGGACAAAAAAAATCCGTGAAAAAAAATCCGGAAAAAAAAATCCGGAAAAATCCGGAAAAAAAAATCCGGAAAAAAAAATCCGGAAAAAAAAATCCGGGAAAAAAAATCCGGAAAAAAAAATCCGGAAAAAAAAATGAAGAAAAATCCGGAAAAAAAAAATCTGGAAAAAAAATCCTGAAAAAAAAATCCGTAAAAAAAAATCTGCAAAAAAAAATCCGGAAAAAATATCCAGACAAAAAAAAATCCGTGAAAAAAAATCCGGAAAAAAAAATCCGGAAAAAAAAATCCGGGAAAAAAAATCCGGAAAAAAAAATCCGGGAAAAAAAATCCGGAAAAAAAAATCCGGAAAAAAAATCCTGAAAAAAAAATCCTGAAAAATCCTGAAAAAAAATCCGTAAAAAAAAATCTGCAAAAAAAAATCCGGAAAAAATATCCAGACAAAAAAAATCCGTGAAAAAAAATCCGGAAAAAAAAATCCGGAAAAAAAAATCCGGGAAAAATATCCAGACAAAAAAAATCCGTGAAAAAAAATCCTGAAAAAAAATCTGGAAAAAAAATCCGGAAAAAAAAATCCTGAAAAAAAAAATCTGGAAAAAAAATCCTGAAAAAAAAATCCGTAAAAAAAAATCTGCAAAAAAAAATCCGGAAAAAATATCCAGACAAAAAAAAACCGTGAAAAAAAATCCGGAAAAAAAAATCCGGAAAAAAAAATCCGGGAAAAAAAATCCGGAAAAAAAAATCCGGGAAAAAAAATCCGGAAAAAGAAATCCGGAAAAAAAATCCTGAAAAAAAAATCCTGAAAAATCCTGAAAAAAAATCTGGAAAAAAAATCCGGAAAAAAAATCCGGAAAAAAAAAATCCGGAAAAATCCGGAAAAAAAAATCTGGAAAAAAAATCCTGAAAAAAAAATCCTGAAAAAAAAATCCTGAAAAAAAAACCAGAAAAAAAAATCCAGAAAAAAAAAAACGGAAAAAAAAAATCCGGAAAAAAAAAATCCGGGAAAAAAAATCCGGAAAAAAAATCCAGAAAAATGCGGAAAAAAAAAATCCAGAAAAAAAATCTGGAAAAAAAAATCCGGAAAAAAAAATCCGGAAAATAAGAAATCCGGGAAAAAAAATCCGGAAAAAAAAATCCTGAAAAAAAATCCGGAAAAAAAATCCAGAAAAATCCGGAAAAAAAAAATCCAGAAAAAAAATCCGGAAAAAAAAATCTGGAAAAAAAATCCTGAAAAAAAAATCCGGAAAAAAAAATCTGGAAAAAAAAATCCGGAAAAAATATCCAGACAAAAAAAATCCGTGAAAAAAAATCCTGAAAAAAAATCTGGAAAAAAAATCCGGAAAAAAAAATCCGGAAAAAAAAAATCTGGAAAAAAAATCGTGAAAAAAAAATCCGTAAAAAAAAATCTGCAAAAAAAAATCCGGAAAAAATATCCAGACAAAAAAAATCGTGAAAAAAAATCTGGAAAAAAAATCCGGAAAAAAAATCCGGAAAAAAAAAATCCTGAAAAAAAAATCCAGAAAAAAAAACGGAAAAAAAAAATCCGGAAAAAAAAAATCCGGGAAAAAAAATCCGGAAAAAAAATCCAGAAAAATGCGGAAAAAAAAAATCCAGAAAAAATATCTGGAAAAAAAAATCCAGAAAAAAAGAAATCCGGAAAAAAAAATCCGGAAAAAAAAATCCTGAAAAAAAATCCGGAAAAAAAATCCAGAAAAATGCGGGAAAAAAAATCTGGAAAAAAAAATCTGGAAAAAAAAATCCGGAAAAAATATCCAGACAAAAAAAATCCGTGAAAAAAAATCCTGAAAAAAAATCTGGAAAAAAAATCCGGAAAAAAAAATCCGGAAAAAAAAAATCTGGAAAAAAAATCCTGAAAAAAAAATCCGTAAAAAAAAATCTGCAAAAAAAAATCCGGAAAAAATATCCAGACAAAAAAAATCCGTGAAAAAAAATCCGGAAAAAAAAATCCGGAAAAAAAAATCCGGGAAAAAAAATCCGGAAAAAAAATCCGGAAAAAAAAATCCTGAAAAATCCTGAAAAAAAAATCCTGAAAAAAAATCCGGAAAAAAAAATCCGGAAAAAAAAATCCGGAAAAAAAAAAATCTGGAAAAAAAAATCCGGAAAAAAAAATCCGGAAAAAAAAATCTGGAAAAAAAAATCCGGAAAAAATATCCGGACAAAAAAAATCCGTGAAAAAAAATCCGGAAAAAAAAATCCGGAAAAATCCGGAAAAAAAAATCCGGAAAAAAAAATCCGGAAAAAAAAATCCGGGAAAAAAAATCCGGAAAAAAAAATCCGGAAAAAAAAATGAAGAAAAATCCGGAAAAAAAAAATCTGGAAAAAAAATCCTGAAAAAAAAATCCGTAAAAAAAAATCTGCAAAAAAAAATCCGGAAAAAATATCCAGACAAAAAAAAATCCGTGAAAAAAAATCCGGAAAAAAAAATCCGGAAAAAAAAATCCGGGAAAAAAAATCCGGAAAAAAAAATCCGGGAAAAAAAATCCGGAAAAAAAAATCCGGAAAAAAAATCCTGAAAAAAAAATCCTGAAAAATCCTGAAAAAAAATCTGGAAAAAAAATCCGGAAAAAAAATCCGGAAAAAAAAAATCCGGAAAAATCCGGAAAAAAAAATCTGGAAAAAAAATCCTGAAAAAAAAATCCTGAAAAAAAAATCCTGAAAAAAAAACCAGAAAAAAAAATCCAGAAAAAAAAAAACGGAAAAAAAAAATCCGGAAAAAAAAAATCCGGGAAAAAAAATCCGGAAAAAAAATCCAGAAAAATACGGAAAAAAAAAATCCAGAAAAAAAATCTGGAAAAAAAAATCCGGAAAAAAAAATCCGGAAAATAAGAAATCCGGAAAAAAAAATCCGGAAAAAAAAATCCTGAAAAAAAATCCGGAAAAAAAATCCAGAAAAATCCGGAAAAAAAAAATCCAGAAAAAAAATCCGGAAAAAAAAATCTGGAAAAAAAATCCTGAAAAAAAAATCCGGAAAAAAAAATCTGGAAAAAAAAATCCGGAAAAAATATCCAGACAAAAAAAAATCCGTGAAAAAAAATCCTGAAAAAAAATCTGGAAAAAAAATCCGGAAAAAAAAATCCGGAAAAAAAAAATCTGGAAAAAAAATCCTGAAAAAAAAATCCGTAAAAAAAAATCTGCAAAAAAAAATCCGGAAAAAATATCCAGACAAAAAAAATCCGTGAAAAAAAATCCGGAAAAAAAAATCCGGAAAAAAAAATCCGGGAAAAAAAATCCGGAAAAAAAAATCCGGGAAAAAAAATCCTGAAAAAAAAATCCGGAAAAAAAAATCTGGAAAAAAAATCCTGAAAAAAAAATCCGGAAAAAAAAATCTGGAAAAAAAAATCCGGAAAAAATATCCAGACAAAAAAAATCCGTGAAAAAAAATCCTGAAAAAAAATCTGGAAAAAAAATCCGGAAAAAAAAATCCGGAAAAAATATCCAGACAAAAAAAATCGTGAAAAAAAATCTGGAAAAAAAATCCGGAAAAAAAATCCGGAAAAAAAAAATCCTGAAAAAAAAATCCAGAAAAAAAAACGGAAAAAAAAAATCCGGAAAAAAAAAATCCGGGAAAAAAAATCCGGAAAAAAAATCCAGAAAAATGCGGAAAAAAAAAATCCAGAAAAAATATCTGGAAAAAAAAATCCAGAAAAAAAGAAATCCGGAAAAAAAAATCCGGAAAAAAAAATCCTGAAAAAAAATCCGGAAAAAAAATCCAGAAAAATGCGGGAAAAAAAATCTGGAAAAAAAAATCTGGAAAAAAAAATCCGGAAAAAATATCCAGACAAAAAAAATCCGTGAAAAAAAATCCTGAAAAAAAATCTGGAAAAAAAATCCGGAAAAAAAAATCCGGAAAAAAAAAATCTGGAAAAAAAATCCTGAAAAAAAAATCCGTAAAAAAAAATCTGCAAAAAAAAATCCGGAAAAAATATCCAGACAAAAAAAATCCGTGAAAAAAAATCCGGAAAAAAAAATCCGGAAAAAAAAATCCGGGAAAAAAAATCCGGAAAAAAAATCCGGAAAAAAAAATCCTGAAAAATCCTGAAAAAAAAATCCTGAAAAAAAATCCGGAAAAAAAAATCCGGAAAAAAAAATCCGGAAAAAAAAAAATCTGGAAAAAAAAATCCGGAAAAAAAAATCCGGAAAAAAAAATCTGGAAAAAAAAATCCGGAAAAAATATCCGGACAAAAAAAATCCGTGAAAAAAAATCCGGAAAAAAAAATCCGGAAAAATCCGGAAAAAAAAATCCGGAAAAAAAAATCCGGAAAAAAAAATCCGGGAAAAAAAATCCGGAAAAAAAAATCCGGAAAAAAAAATGAAGAAAAATCCGGAAAAAAATAATCTTGAAAAAAAATCCGGAAAAAAAAACCGGAAAAAAAAAATCCGGAAAAAAAAAATCCGGAAAAATCCGGAAAAAAAAATCTGGAAAAAAAATCCTGAAAAAAAAATCCTGAAAAAAAAATCCGGAAAAAAAAATCCAGAAAAAAAAAACGGAAAAAAAAATCCGGAAAAAAAAAATCCAGAAAAAAAATCTGGAAAAAAAAATCCGGAAAAAAAAATCCGGAAACAAAGAAATCCGGAAAAAAAAATGCGGAAAAAAAAATCCTGAAAAAAAATCCGGAAAAAAAAATCCAGAAAAATGCGGAAAAAAAAAATCCAGAAAAAAAATCCGGAAAAAAAAATCTGGAAAAAAATCCTGAAAAAAAAATCCGTAAAAAAAAATCTGGAAAAAAAAATCCGGAAAAAATATCCAGACAAAAAAAATCCGTGAAAAAAAATCCGGAAAAAAAAATCCGGAAAAAAAAATCCGGAAAAAAAAATCCAGAAAAAAAAAACGAAAAAAAAAAATCCGGAAAAAAAAAATCCGGGAAAAAAAATCCGGAAAAAAAATCCAGAAAAATGCGGAAAAAAAAATCCGGAAAAATAATCCAGAAAAAAAATCCGGAAAAAAAATCCGGAAAAAAAATCCGGAAAAAAAATCAGGAAAAAAAAATCCGGAAAAATCCGGAAAAGAAAAATCCTGAAAAAAAATCCTGAAAAAAAATCCTGAAAAAAAATCTGGAAAAAAAATCCGGAAAAAAAATCCTGAAAAAAAAAATCCGGAAAAATCCGGAAAAAAAAATCTGGAAAAAAAATCCTGAAAAAAAAATCCTGAAAAAAAAATCCGGAAAAAAAAATCCAGAAAAAAAAATCCAGAAAAAAAAACGGAAAAAAAATCCAGAAAAATGCGGAAAAAAAAAATCCAGAAAAAAAATCTGGAAAAAAAAATCCTGAAAAAAAAATCCGGAAAAAAAGAAATCCGGAAAAAAAAATCCGGAAAAAAAAATCCTGAAAAAAAATCCGGAAAAAAAATCCAGAAAAATGCGGAAAAAAAAAATCCAGAAAAAAAATCCGGAAAAAAAAATCTAAAAAAAAAATCCGGAAAAAAAAATCCGGAAAAAAAAATCTGGAAAAATAAATCCGGAAAAAATATCCAGACAAAAAAAATCCGTGAAAAAAAATCCTGAAAAAAAATCTGGAAAAAAAATCCTGAAAAAAAAATCCTGAAAAAAAAAATCTGGAAAAAAAATCCTGAAAAAAAAATCCGGAAAAAAAAATCCGGAAAAAAAAATCCGGGAAAAAAAATCAGGAAAAAAAAATCCGGGAAAAAAAATCCTGAAAAAAAAATCCTGAAAAAAAAATCTGGAAAAAAAATCCTGAAAAAAAAATCCGGAAAAAAAAATCTGGAAAAAAAAATCCGGAAAAAATATCCAGACAAAAAAATCCGTGAAAAAAAATCCTGAAAAAAATCTGGAAAAAAAATCCTGAAAAAAAAATCCTGAAAAAAAAATCCGGAAAAAAAAATCCAGAAAAAAAAATCCAGAAAAAAAAACGGAAAAAAAAAATCCGGAAAAAAAAAATCCGGGAAAAAAAATCCGGAAAAAAAATCCAGAAAAATGCGGAAAAAAAAAATCCAGAAAAAAAATCCGGAAAAAAAAATCCGGAAAAAAAGAAATCCGGAAAAAAAAATCCGGAAAAAAAAATCCTGAAAAAAAATCCGGAAAAAAAATCCAGAAAAATGCGGAAAAAAAAAATCCAGAAAAAAAATCCGGAAAAAAAAATCTAAAAAAAAAATCCGGAAAAAAAAATCTGGAAAAAAAAATCTGGAAAAAAAAATCCGGAAAAAATATCCAGACAAAAAAAATCCGTGAAAAAAAATCCTGAAAAAAAATCTGGAAAAAAAATCCTGAAAAAAAAATCCGGAAAAAAAAAATCTGGAAAAAAAATCCTGAAAAAAAAATCCGTAAAAAAAAATCTGCAAAAAAAAATCCGGAAAAAATATCCAGACAAAAAAAATCCGTGAAAAAAAATCCGGAAAAAAAAATCCGGAAAAAAAAATCAGGAAAAAAAAATCCGGGAAAAAAAATCCTGAAAAAAAAATCCTGAAAAAAAAATCTGGAAAAAAAATCCTGAAAAAAAAATCCGGAAAAAAAAATCTGGAAAAAAAAATCCGGAAAAAATATCCAGACAAAAAAATCCGTGAAAAAAAATCCTGAAAAAAATCTGGAAAAAAAATCCGGAAAAAAAAATCCTGAAAAAAAAAATCTGGAAAAAAAATCCTGAAAAAAAAATCCGGAAAAAAAAATCTGCAAAAAAAAATCCGGAAAAAATATCCAGACAAAAAAAATCCGTGAAAAAAAATCCGGAAAAAAAAATCCGGAAAAAAAAATCCGGGAAAAAAAAATCCGGAAAAAAAAATCCGGGAAAAAAAATCCGGAAAAAAAAATCCGGAAAAAAAATCCGGAAAAAAAAATCCTGAAAAATCCTGAAAAAAAAATCCTGAAAAAAAATCCTGAAAAAAAAATCCGGAAAAAAAAATCCGGAAAAAAAAAAATCTGGAAAAAAAAATCCGGAAAAAAAAATCTGGAAAAAAAAATCTGGAAAAAAAAATCCGGAAAAAATATCCGGACAAAAAAAATCCGTGAAAAAAAATCCGGAAAAAAAAATCCAGATAAAAAATCCAGAAAAAAAAATGAAGAAAAATCCGGAAAAAAAAATCCGGAAAAATCCGGAAAAAAAAATCCGGAAAAAAAAATCCGGAAAAAAAAATCCGGGAAAAAAAATCCGGAAAAAAAAATCCGGAAAAAAAATGAAGAAAAATCCGGAAAAAAATAATCTTGAAAAAAAATCCGGAAAAAAAAATCTGGAAAAAAAATCAGGAAAAAAAAATCCGGAAAAAATATCCAGACAAAAAAAATCCGGAAAAAAAAATCCGGGAAAAAAAATCCGGAAAAAAAAATCCGGAAAAAAAATGAAGAAAAATCCGGAAAAAAATAATCTTGAAAAAAAATCCGGAAAAAAAAATCCGGAAAAAAAAATCCGGAAAAAAAAATCCGGGAAAAAAAATCAGGAAAAAAAAATCCGGGAAAAAAAATCCTGAAAAAAAAATCTGGAAAAAAAATCCTGAAAAAAAAATCCGGAAAAAAAAATCTGGAAAAAAAAATCCGGAAAAAATATCCAGACAAAAAAATCCGTGAAAAAAAATCCTGAAAAAAATCTGGAAAAAAAATCCTGAAAAAAAAAATCTGGAAAAAAAATCCTGAAAAAAAAATCCGGAAAAAAAAATCTGCAAAAAAAAATCCGGAAAAAATATCCAGACAAAAAAAATCCGTGAAAAAAAATCCGGAAAAAAAAATCCGAAAAAAAAATCCGGGAAAAAAAAATCCGGAAAAAAAAATCCGGGAAAAAAAATCTGGAAAAAAAAATCCGGAAAAAAAATCCGGAAAAAAAAATCCTGAAAAATCCTGAAAAAAAAATCCTGAAAAAAAATCCTGAAAAAAAAATCCGGAAAAAAAAATCCGGAAAAAAAAAAATCTGGAAAAAAAAATCCGGAAAAAAAAATCCGGAAAAAAAAATCTGGAAAAAAAAATCCGGAAAAAATATCCGGACAAAAAAAATCCGTGAAAAAAAATCCGGAAAAAAAAATCCAGATAAAAAATCCAGAAAAAAAAATGAAGAAAAATCCGGAAAAAAAAATCCGGAAAAATCCGGAAAAAAAAATCCGGAAAAAAAAATCCGGAAAAAAAAATCCGGGAAAAAAAATCCAGAAAAAAAAATCCGGAAAAAAAATGAAGAAAAATCCGGAAAAAAATAATCTTGAAAAAAAATCCGGAAAAAAAAATCTGGAAAAAAAAATCAGGAAAAAATATCCAGACAAAAAAAATCCGAAAAAAAAATCCGGAAAAAAAAATCCGGAAAAATCCGGAAAAAAAAATCCGGAAAAAAAAATCCGGAAAAATCCGGAGAAAAAAAATCCGGAAAAAAAAATCAGGAAAAAAAAAATCCAGAAAAATCTGGAAAAAAAAATCCGGAAAAAAAATCCGGAAAAAAAAATCCGGAAAAAAAAATCTGAAAAAAAATCCTGAAAAAAAAATTCTGAAAAAAAAATCCGGAAAAAAAACATCTGGAAAAAAAAATCCGGAAAAAATATCCGGACAAAAAAAATCCGGAAAAAAAATCCAGAAAAAAAATCCGGAAAAATCCGGAAAAAAAAATGAAGAAAAATCCGGAAAAAAATCAGGAAAAATCTGGAAAAAAAATCTGGAAAAAAAATCCTGAAAAAAAAATCCGGAAAAAAAAATCCAGAAAAAAAAAACGGAAAAAAAAAATCCGGAAAAAAAAAATCCGGGAAAAAAAATCCAGAAAAAAAATCCAGAAAAATGCGGAAAAAAAAATCCGGAAAAAAAATCCAGAAAAAAAATCCATAAAAAAAATCCGGAAAAAAAATCCGGAAAAAAAATCCGGAAAAAAAATCAGGAAAAAAAAATCCGGAAAAATCCGGAAAAGAAAAATCCTGAAAAAAAATCCTGAAAAAAAATCTGGAAAAAAAATCCGGAAAAAAAATCCGGAAAAAAAAAATCCGGAAAAATCCGGAAAAAAAAAAATCTGGAAAAAAAATCCTGAAAAAAAAATCCTGAAAAAAAAATCCTGAAAAAAAAATCCAGAAAAAAAAAACGGAAAAAAAAAATCCGGAAAAAAAAAATCCGGGAAAAAAAATCCGGAAAAAAAATCCAGAAAAATGCGGAAAAAAAAATCCAGAAAAAAAATCTGGAAAAAAAAATCCAGAAAAAAAGAAATCCGGAAAAAAAAATCCGGAAAAAAAAATCCTGAAAAAAAATCCGGAAAAAAAATCCAGAAAAATGCGGAAAAAAAAATCTGGAAAAAAAATCCAGACAAAAAAAATCCGTGAAAAAAAATCCTGAAAAAAAATCTGGAAAAAAAATCCGGAAAAAAAAATCCGGAAAAAAAAAATCTGGAAAAAAAATCCTGAAAAAAAAATCCGTAAAAAAAAATCTGCAAAAAAAAATCCGGAAAAAATATCCAGACAAAAAAAATCCGTGAAAAAAAATCCGGAAAAAAAAATCCGGAAAAAAAATCCGGGAAAAAAAATCCGGAAAAAAAAATCTGGAAAAAAAAATCCTGAAAAAATATCCAGACAAAAAAAATCCGTGAAAAAAAATCCTGAAAAAAAATCTGGAAAAAAAATCCGGAAAAAAAAATCCTGAAAAAAAAAATCTGGAAAAAAAATCCTGAAAAAAAAATCCGTAAAAAAAAATCTGCAAAAAAAAATCCGGAAAAAATATCCAGACAAAAAAAATCCGTGAAAAAAAATCCGGAAAAAAAAATCCGGAAAAAAAAATCCGGGAAAAAAAATCCGGAAAAAAAAATCCGGGAAAAAAAATCCGGAAAAAAAAATCCGGAAAAAAAAATCCTGAAAAATCCTGAAAAAAAATCTGGAAAAAAAATCCGGAAAAAAAATCCGGAAAAAAAAAATCCGGAAAAATCCGGAAAAAAAAATCTGGAAAAAAAATCCTGAAAAAAAAATCCTGAAAAAAAAATCCAGAAAAAAAAATGCAGAAAAAAAAAACGGAAAAAAAAAATCCGGAAAAAAAAAATCCGGGAAAAAAAATCCGGAAAAAAAATCCAGAAAAATGCGGAAAAAAAAAATCCAGAAAAAAAATCTGGAAAAAAAAATCCGGAAAAAAAAATCCGGAAAAAAAGAAATCCGGAAAAAAAAATCCGGAAAAAAAAATCCTGAAAAAAAATCCGGAAAAAAAATCCAGAAAAATGCGGAAAAAAAAAATCCAGAAAAAAAATCCGGAAAAAAAAATCTAAAAAAAAAATCCGGAAAAAAAAATCCGGAAAAAAAAATCTGGAAAAAAAAATCCGGAAAAAATATCCAGACAAAAAAAATCCGTGAAAAAAAATCCTGAAAAAAAATCTGGAAAAAAAATCCGGAAAAAAAAATCCGGAAAAAAAAAATCTGGAAAAAAAATCCTGAAAAAAAAATCCGTAAAAAAAAATCTGCAAAAAAAAATCCGGAAAAAATATCCAGACAAAAAAAAATCCGTGAAAAAAAATCCGGAAAAAAAAATCCGGAAAAAAAAATCCGGGAAAAAAAATCCGGAAAAAAAAATCCGGGAAAAAAAATCCTGAAAAAAAAATCCTGAAAAAAAAATCTGGAAAAAAAATCCTGAAAAAAAAATCCGGAAAAAAAAATCTGGAAAAAAAAATCCGGAAAAAATATCCAGACAAAAAAAATCCGTGAAAAAAAATCCTGAAAAAAAATCTGGAAAAAAAATCCTGAAAAAAAAATCCGGAAAAAAAAAATCTGGAAAAAAAATCCTGAAAAAAAAATCCTGAAAAAAAAATCTGGAAAAAAAATCCGGAAAAAAAAATCCGGAAAAAAAAAATCTGGAAAAAAAATCCGGAAAAAAAATCCGGAAAAAAAAATCTGCAAAAAAAAATCCGGAAAAATCCGGAAAAAAAAATGAAGAAAAATCAGGAAAAATCTGGAAAAAAAATCTGAAAAAAAAATCAGGAAAAATACGGAAAAGAAAAATCCGGAAAAAAAATCCGGAAAAAAAATCTGGAAAAAAAAATCCAGAAAAAAAAAAAAACGGAAAAAAAAAATCCGGAAAAAAAAATCCAGAAAAAAAAAAAAACGGAAAAAAAAATCCGGAAAAAAAAAATCCGGGAAAAAAAATCCAGAAAAAAAATCCAGAAAAATGCGGAAAAAAAAAATCCAGAAAAAAAATCTGGAAAAAAAAATCCGGAAAAAAAAATCCGGAAAAAAAAATCCGGAAAAAAAAATCCTGAAAAAAAAATCTGGAAAAAAAATCCTGAAAAAAAAATCTGGAAAAAAAAATCTGGAAAAAAAAATCCGGAAAAAATATCCAGGCAAAAAAAATCCGTGAAAAAAAATCCTGAAAAAAAATCTGGAAAAAAAATCCGGAAAAAAAAATCCGGAAAAAAAAAATCTGGATAAAAAATCCGGAAAAAAAAATCCGGAAAAAAAAATCTGGAAAAAAAAATCCGGAAAAAATATCCAGACAAAAAAAATCCGTGAAAAAAAATCCGGAAAAAAAAATCCAGAAAAAAAATCCGGAAAAAAAAATCCTGAAAAAAAAATCCTGAAAAAAAATCCGGAAAAAAAAAATCCGGAAAAATCCGGAAAAAAAAATCTTGAAAAAAAATCCTGAAAAAAAAAAAATCCTGAAAAAAAAATCCTAAAAAAAAACATCTGGAAAAAAAAATCCGGAAAAAAAAAATATCCGGACAAAAAAAATCCGGAAAAAAAAAATCCGGAAAAAAAAATCCAGAAAAAAAAATCCAGAAAAAAAAAAACGGAAAAAAAAAATCCGGAAAAAAAAAATCTGGAAAAAAAAATCCGGAAAAAATATCCAGACAAAAAAAAACCGTGAAAAAAAATCCGGAAAAAAAAATCCAGAAAAAAAAATCCAGAAAAAAAAAAACGGAAAAAAAAAATCCGGAAAAAAAAAATCCGGGAAAAAAAATCCGGAAAAAAAATCCAGAGAAATGCGGAAAAAAAAAATCCAGAAAAAAAATCTGGAAAAAAAAATCCGGAAAAAAAAATCCGGAAAAAAAAAATCCGGAAAAAAAAATCCGGGAAAAAAAATCCGGAAAAAAAAATCCGGAAAAAAAATCCGGAAAAATCCGGAAAAAAAAAACCGGAAAAATCCTGAAAAAAAAATGAAGAAAAATCCGGAAAAAAATCCGGAAAAATCTGGAAAAAAAATCTGAAAAAAAAATCCGGAAAAAAAAATCCAGAAAAAAAATCCGGAAAAAAAAATCCGGAAAAAAAATCCGGAAAAATCCGGAAAAAAAAAAACCGGAAAAATCCTGAAAAAAAAATGAAGAAAAATCCGGAAAAAAATCCGGAAAAATCTGGAAAAAAAATCTGAAAAAAAAATCCGGAAAAAAAAATCTGGAAAAAGAAATCCGGGAAAAATATCCAGACAAAAAAAATCCAGAAAAAAAATCCAGAAAAAAAATCCGGAAAAAAAATCCAGAAAAAAAAAAATCTGGAAAAATCCGGAAAAAAAAATCTGGAAAAAAAATCCGGAAAAAAAATTCGAAAAAATCCGAAAAAAAAATCCAGAAAAAAAATCCAGAAAAAAAATCCGGAAAAAAAATCCTGAAAAAAAATCCTGAAAAAAAATCTGGAAAAAAAATCCGGAAAAAAAATCCTGAAAAAAAAAATCCGGAAAAATCCAGAAAAAAAAATCTGGAAAAAAAATCCTGAAAAAAAAATCCTGAAAAAAAAATCCGGAAAAAAAAATCCAGAAAAAAAAATCCAGAAAAAAAAAACGGAAAAAAAAAATCCGGAAAAAAAAAATCCGGGAAAAAAAATCCGGAAAAAAAATCCAGAAAAATGCGGAAAAAAAAAATCCAGAAAAAAAATCCGGAAAAAAAAATCCGGAAAAAAAGAAATCCGGAAAAAAAAATCCGGAAAAAAAAATCCTGAAAAAAAATCCGGAAAAAAAATCCAGAAAAATGCGGAAAAAAAAAATCCAGAAAAAAAATCCGGAAAAAAAAATCTAAAAAAAAAATCCGGAAAAAAAAATCTGGAAAAAAAAATCTGGAAAAAAAAATCCGGAAAAAATATCCAGACAAAAAAAATCCGTGAAAAAAAATCCTGAAAAAAAATCTGGAAAAAAAATCCTGAAAAAAAAATCCGGAAAAAAAAAATCTGGAAAAAAAATCCTGAAAAAAAAATCCGTAAAAAAAAATCTGCAAAAAAAAATCCGGAAAAAATATCCAGACAAAAAAAATCCGTGAAAAAAAATCCGGAAAAAAAAATCCGGAAAAAAAAATCCGGGAAAAAAAATCAGGAAAAAAAAATCCGGGAAAAAAAATCCTGAAAAAAAAATCCTGAAAAAAAAATCTGGAAAAAAAATCCTGAAAAAAAAATCCGGAAAAAAAAATCTGGAAAAAAAAATCCGGAAAAAATATCCAGACAAAAAAATCCGTGAAAAAAAATCCTGAAAAAAATCTGGAAAAAAAATCCGGAAAAAAAAATCCTGAAAAAAAAAATCTGGAAAAAAAATCCTGAAAAAAAAATCCGGAAAAAAAAATCTGCAAAAAAAAATCCGGAAAAAATATCCAGACAAAAAAAATCCGTGAAAAAAAATCCGGAAAAAAAAATCCGGAAAAAAAAATCCGGGAAAAAAAAATCCGGAAAAAAAAATCCGGGAAAAAAAATCCGGAAAAAAAAATCCGGAAAAAAAATCCGGAAAAAAAAATCCTGAAAAATCCTGAAAAAAAAATCCTGAAAAAAAATCCTGAAAAAAAAATCCGGAAAAAAAAATCCGGAAAAAAAAAAATCTGGAAAAAAAAATCCGGAAAAAAAAATCTGGAAAAAAAAATCTGGAAAAAAAAATCCGGAAAAAATATCCGGACAAAAAAAATCCGTGAAAAAAAATCCGGAAAAAAAAATCCAGATAAAAAATCCAGAAAAAAAAATGAAGAAAAATCCGGAAAAAAAAATCCGGAAAAATCCGGAAAAAAAAATCCGGAAAAAAAAATCCGGAAAAAAAAATCCGGGAAAAAAAATCCGGAAAAAAAAATCCGGAAAAAAAATGAAGAAAAATCCGGAAAAAAATAATCTTGAAAAAAAATCCGGAAAAAAAAATCTGGAAAAAAAATCAGGAAAAAATATCCAGACAAAAAAAATCCGAAAAAAAAATCCGGAAAAAAAAATCCGGAAAAATCCGGAAAAAAAAATCCGGAAAAAAAAATCCGGAAAAATCCGGAGAAAAAAAATCCGGAAAAAAAAATCAGGAAAAAAAAAATCCAGAAAAATCTGGAAAAAAAAATCCGGAAAAAAAATCCGGAAAAAAAAATCCGGAAAAAAAAATCTGAAAAAAAATCCTGAAAAAAAAATTCTGAAAAAAAAATCCGGAAAAAAAACATCTGGAAAAAAAAATCCGGAAAAAATATCAAGACAAAAAAAATCCGGAAAAAAAATCCAGAAAAAAAATCCGGAAAAATCCGGAAAAAAAAATGAAGAAAAATCCGGAAAAAAATCAGGAAAAATCTGGAAAAAAAATCTGGAAAAAAAATCCTGAAAAAAAAATCCGGAAAAAAAAATCCAGAAAAAAAAAACGGAAAAAAAAAATCCGGAAAAAAAAAATCCGGGAAAAAAAATCCGGAAAAAAAATCCAGAAAAATGCGGAAAAAAAAATCCGGAAAAAAAATCCAGAAAAAAAATCCAGAAAAAAAATCCGGAAAAAAAATCCGGAAAAAAAATCCGGAAAAAAAATCAGGAAAAAAAAATCCGGAAAAATCCGGAAAAGAAAAATCCTGAAAAAAAATCCTGAAAAAAAATCTGGAAAAAAAATCCTGAAAAAAAAATCCGGAAAAAAAAATCTGGAAAAAAAAATCCGGAAAAAATATCCAGACAAAAAAAATCCGTGAAAAAAAATCCGGAAAAAAAAATCCGGAAAAAAAAATCCGGAAAAAAAAATCCAGAAAAAAAAAACGAAAAAAAAAAATCCGGAAAAAAAAAATCCGGGAAAAAAAATCCGGAAAAAAAATCCAGAAAAATGCGGAAAAAAAATCCGGAAAAAAAATCCAGAAAAAAAATCCGGAAAAAAAATCCGGAAAAAAAATCCGGAAAAAAAATCAGGAAAAAAAAATCCGGAAAAATCCGGAAAAGAAAAATCCTGAAAAAAAATCCTGAAAAAAAATCCTGAAAAAAAATCTGGAAAAAAAATCCGGAAAAAAAATCCTGAAAAAAAAAATCCGGAAAAATCCGGAAAAAAAAATCTGGAAAAAAAATCCTGAAAAAAAAATCCTGAAAAAAAAATCCGGAAAAAAAAATCCAGAAAAAAAAATCCAGAAAAAAAAAACGGAAAAAAAAAATCCGGAAAAAAAAAATCCGGGAAAAAAAATCCGGAAAAAAAATCCAGAAAAATGCGGAAAAAAAAAATCCAGAAAAAAAATCCGGAAAAAAAAATCCGGAAAAAAAGAAATCCGGAAAAAAAAATCCGGAAAAAAAAATCCTGAAAAAAAATCCGGAAAAAAAATCCAGAAAAAAAATCCGGAAAAATCCGGAAAAAAAAATGAAGAAAAATCCGGAAAAAAATCAGGAAAAATCTGGAAAAAAAATCTGGAAAAAAAATCCTGAAAAAAAAATCCGGAAAAAAAAATCCAGAAAAAAAAAACGGAAAAAAAAAATCCGGAAAAAAAAAATCCGGGAAAAAAAATCCGGAAAAAAAATCCAGAAAAATGCGGAAAAAAAAATCCGGAAAAAAAATCCAGAAAAAAAATCCAGAAAAAAAATCCGGAAAAAAAATCCGGAAAAAAAATCCGGAAAAAAAATCAGGAAAAAAAAATCCGGAAAAATCCGGAAAAGAAAAATCCTGAAAAAAAATCCTGAAAAAAAATCTGGAAAAAAAATCCTGAAAAAAAAATCCGGAAAAAAAAATCTGGAAAAAAAAATCCGGAAAAAATATCCAGACAAAAAAAATCCGTGAAAAAAAATCCGGAAAAAAAAATCCGGAAAAAAAAATCCGGGAAAAAAAAATCCGGAAAAAAAAATCCGGGAAAAAAAATCCGGAAAAAAAAATCCGGAAAAAAAATCCGGAAAAAAAAATCCTGAAAAATCCTGAAAAAAAAATCCTGAAAAAAAATCCTGAAAAAAAAATCCGGAAAAAAAAATCCGGAAAAAAAAAAATCTGGAAAAAAAAATCCGGAAAAAAAAATCCGGAAAAAAAAATCCAGAAAAAAAAAACGAAAAAAAAAAATCCGGAAAAAAAAAATCCGGGAAAAAAAATCCGGAAAAAAAATCCAGAAAAATGCGGAAAAAAAAATCCGGAAAAAAAATCCAGAAAAAAAATCCGGAAAAAAAATCCGGAAAAAAAATCAGGAAAAAAAAAATCCGGGAAAAAAAATCCGGAAAAAAAATCCAGAAAAATGCGGAAAAAAAAAATCCAGAAAAAAAATCCGGAAAAAAAAATCCGGAAAAAAAGAAATCCGGAAAAAAAAATCCGGAAAAAAAAATCCGGAAAAAAAATCCGGAAAAAAAATCCAGAAAAATGCGGAAAAAAAAATCCAGAAAAAAAATCCGGAAAAAAAAATCTAAAAAAAAAATCCGGAAAAAAAAATCTGGAAAAAAAAATCTGGAAAAAAAAATCCGGAAAAAATATCCAGACAAAAAAAATCCGTGAAAAAAAATCCTGAAAAAAAATCTGGAAAAAAAATCCTGAAAAAAAAATCCGGAAAAAAAAAATCTGGAAAAAAAATCCTGAAAAAAAAATCCGTAAAAAAAAATCTGCAAAAAAAAATCCGGAAAAAATATCCAGACAAAAAAAATCCGTGAAAAAAAATCCGGAAAAAAAAATCCGGAAAAAAAAATCCGGGAAAAAAAATCAGGAAAAAAAAATCCGGGAAAAAAAATCCTGAAAAAAAAATCCTGAAAAAAAAATCTGGAAAAAAAATCCTGAAAAAAAAATCCGGAAAAAAAAATCTGGAAAAAAAAATCCGGAAAAAATATCCAGACAAAAAAATCCGTGAAAAAAAATCCTGAAAAAAATCTGGAAAAAAAATCCTGAAAAAAAAAATCTGGAAAAAAAATCCTGAAAAAAAAATCCGGAAAAAAAAATCTGCAAAAAAAAATCCGGAAAAAATATCCAGACAAAAAAAATCCGTGAAAAAAAATCCGGAAAAAAAAATCCGGAAAAAAAAATCCGGGAAAAAAAAATCCGGAAAAAAAAATCCGGGAAAAAAAATCCGGAAAAAAAAATCCGGAAAAAAAATCCGGAAAAAAAAATCCGGGAAAAAAAATCCGGAAAAAAAAATCCGGGAAAAAAAATCCGGAAAAAAAAATCCGGAAAAAAAATCCGGAAAAAAAAATCCTGAAAAATCCTGAAAAAAAATCTGGAAAAAAAATCCGGAAAAAAAATCCGGAAAAAAAAAATCCGGAAAAAAAAATCTGGAAAAAAAATCCTGAAAAAAAAATCCTGAAAAAAAAATCCAGAAAAAAAAATCCAGAAAAAAAAAACGGAAAAAAAAAATCCAGAAAAAAAAATCCAGAAAAAAAAAACGGAAAAAAAAAATCCGGGAAAAAAAATCCGGAAAAAAAATCCAGAAAAGTGCGGAAAAAAAAAATCCAGAAAAAAAATCTGGAAAAAAAAATCCGGAAAAAAAAATCCGGAAAAAAAGAAATCCGGAAAAAAAAATCCGGAAAAAAAAATCCTGAAAAAAAATCCGGAAAAAAAATCCAGAAAAATGCGGAAAAAAAAAATCCAGAAAAAAAATCCGGAAAAAAAAATCTAAAAAAAAAATCCGGAAAAAAAAATCCGGAAAAAAAAATCTGGAAAAAAAAATCCGGAAAAAATATCCAGACAAAAAAAATCCGTGAAAAAAAATCCTGAAAAAAAATCTGGAAAAAAAATCCGGAAAAAAAAATCCGGAAAAAAAAAATCTGGAAAAAAAATCCTGAAAAAAAAATCCGTAAAAAAAAATCTGCAAAAAAAAATCCGGAAAAAATATCCAGACAAAAAAAAATCCGTGAAAAAAAATCCGGAAAAAAAAATCCGGAAAAAAAAATCCGGGAAAAAAAATCCGGAAAAAAAAATCCGGGAAAAAAAATCCTGAAAAAAAAATCCTGAAAAAAAAATCTGGAAAAAAAATCCTGAAAAAAAAATCCGGAAAAAAAAATCTGGAAAAAAAAATCCGGAAAAAATATCCAGACAAAAAAAATCCGTGAAAAAAAATCCTGAAAAAAAAATCTGGAAAAAAAATCCGGAAAAAAAAATCCGGAAAAAAAAAATCTGGAAAAAAAATCCGGAAAAAAAAATCCGGAAAAAAAAATCTGCAAAAAAAAATCCGGAAAAAAAATGAAGAAAAATCAGGAAAAATCTGGAAAAAAAATCTGAAAAAAAAATCAGGAAAAATACGGAAAAGAAAAATCCGGAAAAAAAATCCGGAAAAAAAATCTGGAAAAAAAAATCCAGAAAAAAAAAAAAACGGAAAAAAAAAATCCGGAAAAAAAAATCCGGAAAAAAAAATCCAGAAAAAAAAAAAAACGGAAAAAAAAATCCGGAAAAAAAAAATCCGGGAAAAAAAATCCAGAAAAAAAATCCAGAAAAATGCGGAAAAAAAAAATCCAGAAAAAAAATCTGGAAAAAAAAATCCGGAAAAAAAAATCCGGAAAAAAAAATCCGGAAAAAAAAATCCGGAAAAAAAAATCCTGAAAAAAAAATCTGGAAAAAAAATCCTGAAAAAAAAATCTGGAAAAAAAAATCTGGAAAAAAAAATCCGGAAAAAATATCCAGGCAAAAAAAATCCGTGAAAAAAAATCCTGAAAAAAAATCTGGAAAAAAAATCCGGAAAAAAAAATCCGGAAAAAAAAAATCTGGATAAAAAATCCGGAAAAAAAAATCCGGAAAAAAAAATCCGGAAAAAATATCCAGACAAAAAAAATCCGTGAAAAAAAATCCGGAAAAAAAAATCCAGAAAAAAAATCCGGAAAAAAAAATCCTGAAAAAAAAATCCTGAAAAAAAATCCGGAAAAAAAAAATCCGGAAAAATCCGGAAAAAAAAATCTTGAAAAAAAATCCTGAAAAAAAAAAAATCCTGAAAAAAAAATCCTAAAAAAAAACATCTGGAAAAAAAAATCCGGAAAAAAAAAATATCCGGACAAAAAAAATCCGGAAAAAAAAAATCCGGAAAAAAAAATCCAGAAAAAAAAATCCAGAAAAAAAAAAACGGAAAAAAAAAATCCGGAAAAAAAAAATCTGGAAAAAAAAATCCGGAAAAAATATCCAGACAAAAAAAAACCGTGAAAAAAAATCCGGAAAAAAAATCCAGAAAAAAAAATCCAGAAAAAAAAAAACGGAAAAAAAAAATCCGGAAAAAAAAAATCCGGGAAAAAAAATCCGGAAAAAAAATCCAGAAAAATGCGGAAAAAAAAAATCCAGAAAAAAAATCTGGAAAAAAAAATCCGGAAAAAAAAATCCGGAAAAAAAAAATCCGGAAAAAAAAATCCGGGAAAAAAAATCCGGAAAAAAAAATCCGGAAAAAAAATCCGGAAAAATCCGGAAAAAAAAAACCGGAAAAATCCTGAAAAAAAAATGAAGAAAAATCCGGAAAAAAATCCGGAAAAATCTGGAAAAAAAATCTGAAAAAAAAATCCGGAAAAAAAAATCCAGAAAAAAAAACCGGAAAAATCCTGAAAAAAAAATGAAGAAAAATCCGGAAAAAAAAACCCGGAAAAATCCTGAAAAAAAAATGAAGAAAAATCCGGAAAAAAATCCGGAAAAATCTGGAAAAAAAATCTGAAAAAAAAATCCGGAAAAAAAAATCTGGAAAAAGAAATCCGGGAAAAATATCCAGACAAAAAAAATCCAGAAAAAAAATCCAGAAAAAAAATCCGGAAAAAAAATCCTGAAAAAAAATCCTGAAAAAAAATCTGGAAAAAAAATCCGGAAAAAAAATCCTGAAAAAAAAAATCCGGAAAAATCCAGAAAAAAAAATCTGGAAAAAAAATCCTGAAAAAAAAATCCTGAAAAAAAAATCCGGAAAAAAAAATCCAGAAAAAAAATTCCAGAAAAAAAAAACGGAAAAAAAAAATCCGGAAAAAAAAAATCCGGGAAAAAAAATCCGGAAAAAAAATCCAGAAAAATGCGGAAAAAAAAAATCCAGAAAAAAAATCCGGAAAAAAAAATCCGGAAAAAAAGAAATCCGGAAAAAAAAATCCGGAAAAAAAAATCCTGAAAAAAAATCCGGAAAAAAAATCCAGAAAAATGCGGAAAAAAAAAATCCAGAAAAAAAATCCGGAAAAAAAAATCTAAAAAAAAAATCCGGAAAAAAAAATCTGGAAAAAAAAATCTGGAAAAAAAAATCCGGAAAAAATATCCAGACAAAAAAAATCCGTGAAAAAAAATCCTGAAAAAAAATCTGGAAAAAAAATCCTGAAAAAAAAATCCGGAAAAAAAAAATCTGGAAAAAAAATCCTGAAAAAAAAATCCGTAAAAAAAAATCTGCAAAAAAAAATCCGGAAAAAATATCCAGACAAAAAAAATCCGTGAAAAAAAATCCGGAAAAAAAAATCCGGAAAAAAAAATCCGGGAAAAAAAATCAGGAAAAAAAAATCCGGGAAAAAAAATCCTGAAAAAAAAATCCTGAAAAAAAAATCTGGAAAAAAAATCCTGAAAAAAAAATCCGGAAAAAAAATCTGGAAAAAAAAATCCGGAAAAAATATCCAGACAAAAAAATCCGTGAAAAAAAATCCTGAAAAAAATCTGGAAAAAAAATCCGGAAAAAAAAATCCTGAAAAAAAAAATCTGGAAAAAAAATCCTGAAAAAAAAATCCGGAAAAAAAAATCTGCAAAAAAAAATCCGGAAAAAATATCCAGACAAAAAAAATCCGTGAAAAAAAATCTGGAAAAAAAAATCCGGAAAAAAAAATCCGGGAAAAAAAAATCCGGAAAAAAAAATCCGGGAAAAAAAATCCGGAAAAAAAAATCCGGAAAAAAAATCCGGAAAAAAAAATCCTGAAAAATCCTGAAAAAAAAATCCTGAAAAAAAATCCTGAAAAAAAAATCCGGAAAAAAAAATCCGGAAAAAAAAAAATCTGGAAAAAAAAATCCGGAAAAAAAAATCCGGAAAAAAAAATCTGGAAAAAAAAATCCGGAAAAAATATCCGGACAAAAAAAATCCGTGAAAAAAAATCCGGAAAAAAAAATCCAGATAAAAAATCCAGAAAAAAAAATGAAGAAAAATCCGGAAAAAAAAATCCGGAAAAATCCGGAAAAAAAAATCCGGAAAAAAAAATCCGGAAAAAAAAATCCGGGAAAAAAAATCCGGAAAAAAAAATCCGGAAAAAAAATGAAGAAAAATCCGGAAAAAAATAATCTTGAAAAAAAATCCGGAAAAAAAAATCTGGAAAAAAAATCAGGAAAAAATATCCAGACAAAAAAAATCCGAAAAAAAAATCCGGAAAAAAAAATCCGGAAAAATCCGGAAAAAAAAATCCGGAAAAAAAAATCCGGAAAAATCCGGAGAAAAAAAATCCGGAAAAAAAATCAGGAAAAAAAAAATCCAGAAAAATCTGGAAAAAAAAATCCGGAAAAAAAATCCGGAAAAAAAAATCCGGAAAAAAAAATCTGAAAAAAAATCCTGAAAAAAAAATTCTGAAAAAAAAATCCGGAAAAAAAACATCTGGAAAAAAAAATCCGGAAAAAATATCCGGACAAAAAAAATCCGGAAAAAAAATCCAGAAAAAAAATCCGGAAAAATCCGGAAAAAAAAATGAAGAAAAATCCGGAAAAAAATCAGGAAAAATCTGGAAAAAAAATCTGGAAAAAAAATCCTGAAAAAAAAATCCGGAAAAAAAAATCCAGAAAAAAAAAACGGAAAAAAAAAATCCGGAAAAAAAAAATCCGGGAAAAAAAATCCGGAAAAAAAATCCAGAAAAATGCGGAAAAAAAAATCCGGAAAAAAAATCCAGAAAAAAAATCCAGAAAAAAAATCCGGAAAAAAAATCCGGAAAAAAAATCAGGAAAAAAAATCAGGAAAAAAAAATCCGGAAAAATCCGGAAAAGAAAAATCCTGAAAAAAAATCCTGAAAAAAAATCTGGAAAAAAAATCCTGAAAAAAAAATCCGGAAAAAAAAATCTGGAAAAAAAAATCCGGAAAAAATATCCAGACAAAAAAAATCCGTGAAAAAAAATCCGGAAAAAAAAATCCGGAAAAAAAAATCCGGAAAAAAAAATCGAAAAAAAAAAAAAAAAATCCGGGAAAAAAAATCCGGAAAAAAAATCCAGAAAAATGCGGAAAAAAAAATCCGGAAAAAAAATCCAGAATAAAAATCCGGAAAAAAAATCCGGAAAAAAAATCCGGAAAAAAAATCAGGAAAAAAAAATCCGGAAAAATCCGGAAAAGAAAAATCCTGAAAAAAAATCCTGAAAAAAAATCCTGAAAAAAAATCTGGAAAAAAAATCCGGAAAAAAAATCCTGAAAAAAAAAATCCGGAAAAATCCGGAAAAAAAAATCCGGAAAAAAAAATCCAGAAAAAAAAATCCAGAAAAAAAAAACGGAAAAAAAAAATCCGGAAAAAAAAAATCCGGGAAAAAAAATCCGGAAAAAAAATCCAGAAAAATGCGGAAAAAAAAAATCCAGAAAAAAAATCCGGAAAAAAAAATCCGGAAAAAAAGAAATCCGGAAAAAAAAATCCGGAAAAAAAAATCCTGAAAAAAAATCCGGAAAAAAAATCCAGAAAAATGCGGAAAAAAAAAATCCAGAAAAAAAATCCGGAAAAAAAAATCTAAAAAAAAAATCCGGAAAAAAAAATCTGGAAAAAAAAATCTGGAAAAAAAAATCCGGAAAAAATATCCAGACAAAAAAAATCCGTGAAAAAAAATCCAGAAAAAAAATCCGGAAAAAAAATCCGGAAAAAAAATCCGGAAAAAAAATCAGGAAAAAAAAATCCGGAAAAATCCGGAAAAGAAAAATCCTGAAAAAAAATCCTGAAAAAAAATCTGGAAAAAAAATCCTGAAAAAAAAATCCGGAAAAAAAAATCTGGAAAAAAAAATCCGGAAAAAATATCCAGACAAAAAAAATCCGTGAAAAAAAATCCGGAAAAAAAAATCCGGAAAAAAAAATCCGGAAAAAAAAATCGAAAAAAAAAAAAAAAAATCCGGGAAAAAAAATCCGGAAAAAAAATCCAGAAAAATGCGGAAAAAAAAATCCGGAAAAAAAATCCAGAAAAAAAATCCGGAAAAAAAATCCGGAAAAAAAATCCGGAAAAAAAATCAGGAAAAAAAAATCCGGAAAAATCCGGAAAAGAAAAATCCTGAAAAAAAATCCTGAAAAAAAATCCTGAAAAAAAATCTGGAAAAAAAATCCGGAAAAAAAATCCTGAAAAAAAAAATCCGGAAAAATCCGGAAAAAAAAATCCGGAAAAAAAAATCCAGAAAAAAAAATCCAGAAAAAAAAAACGGAAAAAAAAAATCCGGAAAAAAAAAATCCGGGAAAAAAAATCCGGAAAAAAAATCCAGAAAAATGCGGAAAAAAAAAATCCAGAAAAAAAATCCGGAAAAAAAAATCCGGAAAAAAAGAAATCCGGAAAAAAAAATCCGGAAAAAAAAATCCTGAAAAAAAATCCGGAAAAAAAATCCAGAAAAATGCGGAAAAAAAAAATCCAGAAAAAAAATCCGGAAAAAAAAATCTAAAAAAAAAATCCGGAAAAAAAAATCTGGAAAAAAAAATCTGGAAAAAAAAATCCGGAAAAAATATCCAGACAAAAAAAATCCGTGAAAAAAAATCCAGAAAAAAAATCCGGAAAAATCCGGAAAAAAAAATGAAGAAAAATCCGGAAAAAAATCAGGAAAAATCTGGAAAAAAAATCTGGAAAAAAAATCCTGAAAAAAAAATCCGGAAAAAAAAATCCAGAAAAAAAAAACGGAAAAAAAAAATCCGGAAAAAAAAAATCCGGGAAAAAAAATCCGGAAAAAAAATCCAGAAAAATGCGGAAAAAAAAATCCGGAAAAAAAATCCAGAAAAAAAATCCAGAAAAAAAATCCGGAAAAAAAAATCCGGAAAAAAAAATCTGCAAAAAAAAATCCGGAAAAAAAATGAAGAAAAATCAGGAAAAATCTGGAAAAAAAATCTGAAAAAAAAATCAGGAAAAATACGGAAAAGAAAAATCCGGAAAAAAAATCCGGAAAAAAAATCTGGAAAAAAAAATCCAGAAAAAAAAAAAAACGGAAAAAAAAAATCCGGAAAAAAAAATCCGGAAAAAAAAATCCAGAAAAAAAAAAAAACGGAAAAAAAAATCCGGAAAAAAAAAATCCGGGAAAAAAAATCCAGAAAAAAAATCCAGAAAAATGCGGAAAAAAAAAATCCAGAAAAAAAATCTGGAAAAAAAAATCCGGAAAAAAAAATCCGGAAAAAAAAATCCGGAAAAAAAAATCCGGAAAAAAAAATCCTGAAAAAAAAATCTGGAAAAAAAATCCTGAAAAAAAAATCTGGAAAAAAAAATCTGGAAAAAAAAATCCGGAAAAAATATCCAGGCAAAAAAAATCCGTGAAAAAAAATCCTGAAAAAAAATCTGGAAAAAAAATCCGGAAAAAAAAATCCGGAAAAAAAAAATCTGGATAAAAAATCCGGAAAAAAAAATCCGGAAAAAAAAATCTGGAAAAAAAAATCCGGAAAAAATATCCAGACAAAAAAAATCCGTGAAAAAAAATCCGGAAAAAAAAATCCAGAAAAAAAATCCGGAAAAAAAAATCCTGAAAAAAAAATCCTGAAAAAAAATCCGGAAAAAAAAAATCCGGAAAAATCCGGAAAAAAAAATCTTGAAAAAAAATCCTGAAAAAAAAAAAATCCTGAAAAAAAAATCCTAAAAAAAAACATCTGGAAAAAAAAATCCGGAAAAAAAAAATATCCGGACAAAAAAAATCCGGAAAAAAAAAATCCGGAAAAAAAAATCCAGAAAAAAAAATCCAGAAAAAAAAAAACGGAAAAAAAAAATCCGGAAAAAAAAAATCTGGAAAAAAAAATCCGGAAAAAATATCCAGACAAAAAAAAACCGTGAAAAAAAATCCGGAAAAAAAAATCCAGAAAAAAAAATCCAGAAAAAAAAAAACGGAAAAAAAAAATCCGGAAAAAAAAAATCCGGGAAAAAAAATCCGGAAAAAAAATCCAGAAAAATGCGGAAAAAATAAATCCAGAAAAAAAATCTGGAAAAAAAAATCCGGAAAAAAAAATCCGGAAAAAAAAATCCGGGAAAAAAAATCCGGAAAAAAAAATCCGGAAAAAAAATCCGGAAAAATCCGGAAAAAAAAAACCGGAAAAATCCTGAAAAAAAAATGAAGAAAAATCCGGAAAAAAATCCGGAAAAATCTGGAAAAAAAATCTGAAAAAAAAATCCGGAAAAAAAAATCCAGAAAAAAAAACCGGAAAAATCCTGAAAAAAAAATGAAGAAAAATCCGGAAAAAAAAAACCGGAAAAATCCTGAAAAAAAAATGAAGAAAAATCCGGAAAAAAATCCGGAAAAATCTGGAAAAAAAATCTGAAAAAAAAATCCGGAAAAAAAAATCTGGAAAAAGAAATCCGGGAAAAATATCCAGACAAAAAAAATCCAGAAAAAAAATCCAGAAAAAAAATCCGGAAAAAAAATCCAGAAAAAAAAAATCTGGAAAAATCCGGAAAAAAAAATCTGGAAAAAAAATCCGGAAAAAAAATCCGAAAAAATCCGAAAAAAAAATCCAGAAAAAAAATCCAGAAAAAAAATCCGGAAAAAAAATCCTGAAAAAAAATCCTGAAAAAAAATCTGGAAAAAAAATCCGGAAAAAAAATCCTGAAAAAAAAAATCCGGAAAAATCCAGAAAAAAAAATCTGGAAAAAAAATCCTGAAAAAAAAATCCTGAAAAAAAAATCCGGAAAAAAAAATCCAGAAAAAAAATTCCAGAAAAAAAAAACGGAAAAAAAAAATCCGGAAAAAAAAAATCCGGGAAAAAAAATCCGGAAAAAAAATCCAGAAAAATGCGGAAAAAAAAAATCCAGAAAAAAAATCCGGAAAAAAAAATCCGGAAAAAAAGAAATCCGGAAAAAAAAATCCGGAAAAAAAAATCCTGAAAAAAAATCCGGAAAAAAAATCCAGAAAAATGCGGAAAAAAAAAATCCAGAAAAAAAATCCGGAAAAAAAAATCTAAAAAAAAAATCCGGAAAAAAAAATCTGGAAAAAAAAATCTGGAAAAAAAAATCCGGAAAAAATATCCAGACAAAAAAAATCCGTGAAAAAAAATCCTGAAAAAAAATCTGGAAAAAAAATCCTGAAAAAAAAATCCGGAAAAAAAAAATCTGGAAAAAAAATCCTGAAAAAAAAATCCGTAAAAAAAAATCTGCAAAAAAAAATCCGGAAAAAATATCCAGACAAAAAAAATCCGTGAAAAAAAATCCGGAAAAAAAAATCCGGAAAAAAAAATCCGGGAAAAAAAATCAGGAAAAAAAAATCCGGGAAAAAAAATCCTGAAAAAAAAATCCTGAAAAAAAAATCTGGAAAAAAAATCCTGAAAAAAAAATCCGGAAAAAAAATCTGGAAAAAAAAATCCGGAAAAAATATCCAGACAAAAAAATCCGTGAAAAAAAATCCTGAAAAAAATCTGGAAAAAAAATCCGGAAAAAAAAATCCTGAAAAAAAAAATCTGGAAAAAAAATCCTGAAAAAAAAATCCGGAAAAAAAAATCTGCAAAAAAAAATCCGGAAAAAATATCCAGACAAAAAAAATCCGTGAAAAAAAATCTGGAAAAAAAAATCCGGAAAAAAAAATCCGGGAAAAAAAAATCCGGAAAAAAAAATCCGGGAAAAAAAATCCGGAAAAAAAAATCCGGAAAAAAAATCCGGAAAAAAAAATCCTGAAAAATCCTGAAAAAAAAATCCTGAAAAAAAATCCTGAAAAAAAAATCCGGAAAAAAAAATCCGGAAAAAAAAAAATCTGGAAAAAAAAATCCGGAAAAAAAAATCCGGAAAAAAAAATCTGGAAAAAAAAATCCGGAAAAAATATCCGGACAAAAAAAATCCGTGAAAAAAAATCCGGAAAAAAAAATCCAGATAAAAAATCCAGAAAAAAAAATGAAGAAAAATCCGGAAAAAAAAATCCGGAAAAATCCGGAAAAAAAAATCCGGAAAAAAAAATCCGGAAAAAAAAATCCGGGAAAAAAAATCCGGAAAAAAAAATCCGGAAAAAAAATGAAGAAAAATCCGGAAAAAAATAATCTTGAAAAAAAATCCGGAAAAAAAAATCTGGAAAAAAAATCAGGAAAAAATATCCAGACAAAAAAAATCCGAAAAAAAAATCCGGAAAAAAAAATCCGGAAAAATCCGGAAAAAAAAATCCGGAAAAAAAAATCCGGAAAAATCCGGAGAAAAAAAATCCGGAAAAAAAATCAGGAAAAAAAAAATCCAGAAAAATCTGGAAAAAAAAATCCGGAAAAAAAATCCGGAAAAAAAAATCCGGAAAAAAAAATCTGAAAAAAAATCCTGAAAAAAAAATTCTGAAAAAAAAATCCGGAAAAAAAACATCTGGAAAAAAAAATCCGGAAAAAATATCCGGACAAAAAAAATCCGGAAAAAAAATCCAGAAAAAAAATCCGGAAAAATCCGGAAAAAAAAATGAAGAAAAATCCGGAAAAAAATCAGGAAAAATCTGGAAAAAAAATCTGGAAAAAAAATCCTGAAAAAAAAATCCGGAAAAAAAAATCCAGAAAAAAAAAACGGAAAAAAAAAATCCGGAAAAAAAAAATCCGGGAAAAAAAATCCGGAAAAAAAATCCAGAAAAATGCGGAAAAAAAAATCCGGAAAAAAAATCCAGACAAAAAATCCAGAAAAAAAATCCGGAAAAAAAATCCGGAAAAAAAATCCGGAAAAAAAATCAGGAAAAAAAAATCCGGAAAAATCCGGAAAAGAAAAATCCTGAAAAAAAATCCTGAAAAAAAATCTGGAAAAAAAATCCTGAAAAAAAAATCCGGAAAAAAAAATCTGGAAAAAAAAATCCGGAAAAAATATCCAGACAAAAAAAATCCGTGAAAAAAAATCCGGAAAAAAAAATCCGGAAAAAAAAATCCGGAAAAAAAAATCGAAAAAAAAAAAAAAAAATCCGGGAAAAAAAATCCGGAAAAAAAATCCAGAAAAATGCGGAAAAAAAATCCGGAAAAAAAATCCAGAAAAAAAATCCGGAAAAAAAATCCGGAAAAAAAATCCGGAAAAAAAATCAGGAAAAAAAAATCCGGAAAAATCCGGAAAAGAAAAATCCTGAAAAAAAATCCTGAAAAAAAATCCTGAAAAAAAATCTGGAAAAAAAATCCGGAAAAAAAATCCTGAAAAAAAAAATCCGGAAAAATCCGGAAAAAAAAATCCGGAAAAAAAAATCCAGAAAAAAAAATCCAGAAAAAAAAAACGGAAAAAAAAAATCCGGAAAAAAAAAATCCGGGAAAAAAAATCCGGAAAAAAAATCCAGAAAAATGCGGAAAAAAAAAATCCAGAAAAAAAATCCGGAAAAAAAAATCCGGAAAAAAAGAAATCCGGAAAAAAAAATCCGGAAAAAAAAATCCTGAAAAAAAATCCGGAAAAAAAATCCAGAAAAATGCGGAAAAAAAAAATCCAGAAAAAAAATCCGGAAAAAAAAATCTAAAAAAAAAATCCGGAAAAAAAAATCTGGAAAAAAAAATCTGGAAAAAAAAATCCGGAAAAAATATCCAGACAAAAAAAATCCGTGAAAAAAAATCCAGAAAAAAAATCCGGAAAAAAAATCCGGAAAAAAAATCCGGAAAAAAAATCAGGAAAAAAAAATCCGGAAAAATCCGGAAAAGAAAAATCCTGAAAAAAAATCCTGAAAAAAAATCTGGAAAAAAAATCCTGAAAAAAAAATCCGGAAAAAAAAATCTGGAAAAAAAAATCCGGAAAAAATATCCAGACAAAAAAAATCCGTGAAAAAAAATCCGGAAAAAAAAATCCGGAAAAAAAAATCCGGAAAAAAAAATCGAAAAAAAAAAAAAAAAATCCGGGAAAAAAAATCCGGAAAAAAAATCCAGAAAAATGCGGAAAAAAAAATCCGGAAAAAAAATCCAGAAAAAAAATCCGGAAAAAAAATCCGGAAAAAAAATCAGGAAAAAAAATCAGGAAAAAAAAATCCGGAAAAATCCGGAAAAGAAAAATCCTGAAAAAAAATCCTGAAAAAAAATCCTGAAAAAAAATCTGGAAAAAAAATCCGGAAAAAAAATCCTGAAAAAAAAAATCCGGAAAAATCCGGAAAAAAAAATCCGGAAAAAAAAATCCAGAAAAAAAAATCCAGAAAAAAAAAACGGAAAAAAAAAATCCGGAAAAAAAAAATCCGGGAAAAAAAATCCGGAAAAAAAATCCAGAAAAATGCGGAAAAAAAAAATCCAGAAAAAAAATCCGGAAAAAAAAATCCGGAAAAAAAGAAATCCGGAAAAAAAAATCCGGAAAAAAAAATCCTGAAAAAAAATCCGGAAAAAAAATCCAGAAAAATGCGGAAAAAAAAAATCCAGAAAAAAAATCCGGAAAAAAAAATCTAAAAAAAAAATCCGGAAAAAAAAATCTGGAAAAAAAAATCTGGAAAAAAAAATCCGGAAAAAATATCCAGACAAAAAAAATCCGTGAAAAAAAATCCAGAAAAAAAATCCGGAAAAATCCGGAAAAAAAAATGAAGAAAAATCCGGAAAAAAATCAGGAAAAATCTGGAAAAAAAATCTGGAAAAAAAATCCTGAAAAAAAAATCCGGAAAAAAAAATCCAGAAAAAAAAAACGGAAAAAAAAAATCCGGAAAAAAAAAATCCGGGAAAAAAAATCCGGAAAAAAAATCCAGAAAAATGCGGAAAAAAAAATCCGGAAAAAAAATCCAGAAAAAAAATCCAGAAAAAAAATCCGGAAAAAAAATCCGGAAAAAAAATCCGGAAAAAAAATCAGGAAAAAAAAATCCGGAAAAATCCGGAAAAGAAAAATCCTGAAAAAAAATCCTGAAAAAAAATCTGGAAAAAAAATCCGGAAAAAAAAATCCGGAAAAAAAAATCTGGAAAAAAAAATCCGGAAAAAATATCCAGACAAAAAAAATCCGTGAAAAAAAATCCGGAAAAAAAAATTCGGAAAAAAAAATCCGGGAAAAAAAAATCCGGAAAAAAAAATCCGGGAAAAAAAATCCGGAAAAAAAAATCCGGAAAAAAAATCCGGAAAAAAAAATCCTGAAAAATCCTGAAAAAAAAATCCTGAAAAAAAATCCTGAAAAAAAAATCCGGAAAAAAAAATCCGGAAAAAAAAAATCTGGAAAAAAAAATCCGGAAAAAAAAATCCGGAAAAAAAAATCCAGAAAAAAAAAACGAAAAAAAAAAATCCGGAAAAAAAAAATCCGGGAAAAAAAATCCGGAAAAAAAATCCAGAAAAATGCGGAAAAAAAAATCCGGAAAAAAAATCCAGAAAAAAAATCCGGAAAAAAAATCCGGAAAAAAAATCCGGAAAAAAAATCAGGAAAAAAAAAATCCGGGAAAAAAAATCCGGAAAAAAAATCCAGAAAAATGCGGAAAAAAAAAATCCAGAAAAAAAATCCGGAAAAAAAAATCCGGAAAAAAAGAAATCCGGAAAAAAAAATCCGGAAAAAAAAATCCTGAAAAAAAATCCGGAAAAAAAATCCAGAAAAATGCGGAAAAAAAAAATCCAGAAAAAAAATCCGGAAAAAAAAATCTAAAAAAAAAATCCGGAAAAAAAAATCTGGAAAAAAAAATCTGGAAAAAAAAATCCGGAAAAAATATCCAGACAAAAAAAATCCGTGAAAAAAAATCCTGAAAAAAAATCTGGAAAAAAAATCCTGAAAAAAAAATCCGGAAAAAAAAAATCTGGAAAAAAAATCCTGAAAAAAAAATCCGGGAAAAAAAATCCTGAAAAAAAAATCCTGAAAAAAAAATCTGGAAAAAAAATCCTGAAAAAAAAATCCGGAAAAAAAAATCTGGAAAAAAAAATCCGGAAAAAATATCCAGACAAAAAAATCCGTGAAAAAAAATCCTGAAAAAAATCTGGAAAAAAAATCCTGAAAAAAAAAATCTGGAAAAAAAATCCTGAAAAAAAAATCCGGAAAAAAAAATCTGCAAAAAAAAATCCGGAAAAAATATCCAGACAAAAAAAATCCGTGAAAAAAAATCCGGAAAAAAAAATCCGGAAAAAAAAATCCGGGAAAAAAAAATCCGGAAAAAAAAATCCGGGAAAAAAAATCCGGAAAAAAAAATCCGGAAAAAAAATCCGGAAAAAAAAATCCTGAAAAATCCTGAAAAAAAAATCCTGAAAAAAAATCCGGAAAAAAAAATCTGGAAAAAAAAATCCGGAAAAAATATCCGGACAAAAAAAATCCGTGAAAAAAAATCCGGAAAAAAAAATCCAGATAAAAAATCCAGAAAAAAAAATGAAGAAAAATCCGGAAAAAAAAATCCGGAAAAATCCGGAAAAAAAAATCCGGAAAAAAAAATCCGGAAAAAAAAATCTGGAAAAAAAAATCCGGAAAAAATATCCGGACAAAAAAAATCCGTGAAAAAAAATCCGGAAAAAAAAATCCAGATAAAAAATCCAGAAAAAAAAATGAAAAAAAATCCGGAAAAAAAATCAGGAAAAAAAAATCCGGAAAAATCCGGAAAAGAAAAATCCTGAAAAAAAATCCTGAAAAAAAATCTGGAAAAAAAATCCGGAAAAAAAATCCGGAAAAAAAAAATCCGGAAAAATCCGGAAAAAATAAAATCTGGAAAAAAAATCCTGAAAAAAAAATCCTGAAAAAAAAATCCTGAAAAAAAAATCCAGAAAAAAAATACGGAAAAAAAAAATCCGGAAAAAAAAAATCCGGGAAAAAAAATCCGGAAAAAAAATCCAGAAAAATGCGGAAAAAAAAAATCCAGAAAAAAAATCTGGAAAAAAAAATCCAGAAAAAAAGAAATCCGGAAAAAAAAATCCGGAAAAAAAAATCCTGAAAAAAAATCCGGAAAAAAAATCCAGAAAAATGCAGAAAAAAAAATCTGGAAAAAAAATCCTGAAAAAAAAATCCGGAAAAAAAAATCTGGAAAAAAAAATCCGGAAAAAATATCCAGACAAAAAAAATCCGTGAAAAAAAATCCTGAAAAAAAATCTGGAAAAAAAATCCTGAAAAAAAAATCCGTAAAAAAAAATCTGCAAAAAAAAATCCGGAAAAAATATCCAGACAAAAAAAATCCGTGAAAAAAAATCCGGAAAAAAAAATCCGGAAAAAAAAATCCGGGAAAAAAAATCCGGAAAAAAAAATCTGGAAAAAAAAATCCTGAAAAAATATCCAGACAAAAAAAATCCGTGAAAAAAAATCCTGAAAAAAAATCTGGAAAAAAAATCCGGAAAAAAAAATCCTGAAAAAAAAAATCTGGAAAAAAAATCCTGAAAAAAAAATCCGTAAAAAAAAATCTGCAAAAAAAAATCCGGAAAAAATATCCAGACAAAAAAAATCCGTGAAAAAAAATCCGGAAAAAAAAATCCGGAAAAAAAAATCCGGGAAAAAAAATCCGGGAAAAAAAATCCGGAAAAAAAAATCCGGAAAAAAAATCCGGAAAAAAAAATCCTGAAAAATCCTGAAAAAAAATCTGGAAAAAAAATCCGGAAAAAAAATCCGGAAAAAAAAAATCCGGAAAAATCCGGAAAAAAAAATCTGGAAAAAAAATCCTGAAAAAAAAATCCTGAAAAAAAAATCCAGAAAAAAAAATCCAGAAAAAAACGGAAAAAAAAAATCCGGAAAAAAAAAATCCGGGAAAAAAAATCCGGAAAAAAAATCCAGAAAAATGCGGAAAAAAAAATCCAGAAAAAAAATCTGGAAAAAAAAATCCGGAAAAAAAAATCCGGAAAAAAAGAAATCCGGAAAAAAAAATCCGGAAAAAAAAATCCTGAAAAAAAATCCGGAAAAAAAATCCAGAAAAATGCGGAAAAAAAAATCCAGAAAAAAAATCCGGAAAAAAAAATCTAAAAAAAAAATCCTGAAAAAAAAATCCGGAAAAAAAAATCTGGAAAAAAAAATCCGGAAAAAATATCCAGACAAAAAAAATCCGTGAAAAAAAATCCTGAAAAAAAATCTGGAAAAAAAATCCGGAAAAAAAAATCCGGAAAAAAAAAATCTGGAAAAAAAATCCTGAAAAAAAAATCCGTAAAAAAAAATCTGCAAAAAAAAATCCGGAAAAAATATCCAGACAAAAAAAAATCCGTGAAAAAAAATCCGGAAAAAAAAATCCGGAAAAAAAAATCCGGGAAAAAAAATCCGGAAAAAAAAATCCGGGAAAAAAAATCCTGAAAAAAAAATCCTGAAAAAAAAATCTGGAAAAAAAATCCTGAAAAAAAAATCCGGAAAAAAAAATCTGGAAAAAAAAATCCGGAAAAAATATCCAGACAAAAAAAATCCGTGAAAAAAAATCCTGAAAAAAAAATCTGGAAAAAAAATCCGGAAAAAAAAATCCGGAAAAAAAAAATCTGGAAAAAAAATCCGGAAAAAAAAATCCGGAAAAAAAAATCTGCAAAAAAAAATCCGGAAAAATCCGGAAAAAAAAATGAAGAAAAATCAGGAAAAATCTGGAAAAAAAATCTGAAAAAAAAATCAGGAAAAATACGGAAAAGAAAAATCCGGAAAAAAAATCCGGAAAAAAAATCTGGAAAAAAAAATCCAGAAAAAAAAAAAAACGGAAAAAAAAAATCCGGAAAAAAAAATCCGGAAAAAAAAATCCAGAAAAAAAAAAAAACGGAAAAAAAAATCCGGAAAAAAAAAATCCGGGAAAAAAAATCCAGAAAAAAAATCCAGAAAAATGCGGAAAAAAAAAATCCAGAAAAAAAATCTGGAAAAAAAAATCCGGAAAAAAAAATCCGGAAAAAAAAATCCGGAAAAAAAAATCCTGAAAAAAAAATCTGGAAAAAAAATCCTGAAAAAAAAATCTGGAAAAAAAAATCTGGAAAAAAAAATCCGGAAAAAATATCCAGGCAAAAAAAATCCGTGAAAAAAAATCCTGAAAAAAAATCTGGAAAAAAAATCCGGAAAAAAAAATCCGGAAAAAAAAAATCTGGATAAAAAATCCGGAAAAAAAAATCCGGAAAAAAAAATCTGGAAAAAAAAATCCGGAAAAAATATCCAGACAAAAAAAATCCGTGAAAAAAAATCCGGAAAAAAAAATCCAGAAAAAAAATCCTGAAAAAAAAATCCTGAAAAAAAAATCCGGAAAAAAAATCCGGAAAAATCCGGAAAAAAAAATCTTGAAAAAAAATCCTGAAAAAAAAAAAATCCTGAAAAAAAAATCCTAAAAAAAAACATCTGGAAAAAAAAATCCGGAAAAAAAAAATATCCGGACAAAAAAAATCCGGAAAAAAAAAATCCGGAAAAAAAAATCCAGAAAAAAAAAATCCAGAAAAAAAAAAACGGAAAAAAAAAATCCGGAAAAAAAAAATCTGGAAAAAAAAATCCGGAAAAAATATCCAGACAAAAAAAAACCGTGAAAAAAAATCCGGAAAAAAAAATCCAGAAAAAAAAATCCAGAAAAAAAAAACGGAAAAAAAAAATCCGGAAAAAAAAAATCCGGGAAAAAAAATCCGGAAAAAAAATCCAGAAAAATGCGGAAAAAAAAAATCCAGAAAAAAAATCTGGAAAAAAAAATCCGGAAAAAAAAATCCGGAAAAAAAAAATCCGGAAAAAAAAATCCGGGAAAAAAAATCCGGAAAAAAAAATCTGCAAAAAAAAATCCGGAAAAATCCGGAAAAAAAAATGAAGAAAAATCAGGAAAAATCTGGAAAAAAAATCTGAAAAAAAAATCAGGAAAAATACGGAAAAGAAAAATCCGGAAAAAAAATCCGGAAAAAAAATCTGGAAAAAAAAATCCAGAAAAAAAAAAAAACGGAAAAAAAAAATCCGGAAAAAAAAATCCGGAAAAAAAAATCCAGAAAAAAAAAAAAACGGAAAAAAAAATCCGGAAAAAAAAAATCCGGGAAAAAAAATCCAGAAAAAAAATCCAGAAAAATGCGGAAAAAAAAAATCCAGAAAAAAAATCTGGAAAAAAAAATCCGGAAAAAAAAATCCGGAAAAAAAAATCCGGAAAAAAAAATCCTGAAAAAAAAATCTGGAAAAAAAATCCTGAAAAAAAAATCTGGAAAAAAAAATCTGGAAAAAAAAATCCGGAAAAAATATCCAGGCAAAAAAAATCCGTGAAAAAAAATCCTGAAAAAAAATCTGGAAAAAAAATCCGGAAAAAAAAATCCGGAAAAAAAAAATCTGGATAAAAAATCCGGAAAAAAAAATCCGGAAAAAAAAATCTGGAAAAAAAAATCCGGAAAAAATATCCAGACAAAAAAAATCCGTGAAAAAAAATCCGGAAAAAAAAATCCAGAAAAAAAATCCTGAAAAAAAAATCCTGAAAAAAAAATCCTGAAAAAAAATCCGGAAAAAAAAAATCCGGAAAAATCCGGAAAAAAAAATCTTGAAAAAAAATCCTGAAAAAAAAAAAATCCTGAAAAAAAAATCCTAAAAAAAAACATCTGGAAAAAAAAATCCGGAAAAAAAAAATATCCGGACAAAAAAAATCCGGAAAAAAAAAATCCGGAAAAAAAAATCCAGAAAAAAAAATCCAGAAAAAAAAAAACGGAAAAAAAAAATCCGGAAAAAAAAAATCTGGAAAAAAAAATCCGGAAAAAATATCCAGACAAAAAAAAACCGTGAAAAAAAATCCGGAAAAAAAAATCCAGAAAAAAAAATCCAGAAAAAAAAAAACGGAAAAAAAAAATCCGGAAAAAAAAAATCCGGGAAAAAAAATCCGGAAAAAAAATCCAGAAAAATGCGGAAAAAAAAAATCCAGAAAAAAAATCTGGAAAAAAAAATCCGGAAAAAAAAATCCGGAAAAAAAAAATCCGGAAAAAAAAATCCGGGAAAAAAAATCCGGAAAAAAAAATCCGGAAAAAAAATCCGGAAAAATCCGGAAAAAAAAAACCGGAAAAATCCTGAAAAAAAAATGAAGAAAAATCCGGAAAAAAATCCGGAAAAATCTGGAAAAAAAATCTGAAAAAAAAATCCGGAAAAAAAAATCCAGAAAAAAAATCCGGAAAAAAAAATCCGGAAAAAAAATCCGGAAAAATCCGGAAAAAAAAACCGGAAAAATCCTGAAAAAAAAATGAAGAAAAATCCGGAAAAAAATCCGGAAAAATCTGGAAAAAAAATCTGAAAAAAAAATCCGGAAAAAAAAATCTGGAAAAAGAAATCCGGAAAAAATATCCAGACAAAAAAAATCCAGAAAAAAAATCCAGAAAAAAAATCCGGAAAAAAAATCCAGAAAAAAAAAAATCTGGAAAAATCCGGAAAAAAAAATCTGGAAAAAAAATCCGGAAAAAAAATCCGAAAAAATCCGAAAAAAAAATCCAGAAAAAAAATCCAGAAAAAAAATCCGGAAAAAAAATCCGGAAAAAAAAAATCCGGAAAAATCCGGAAAAAAAAATCTGGAAAAAAAATCCTGAAAAAAAAATCCTGAAAAAAAAATCCGGAAAAAAAAATCCAGAAAAAAAAAACGGAAAAAAAAAATCCGGAAAAAAAAAATCCGGGAAAAAAAATCCGGAAAAAAAATCCAGAAAAATGCGGAAAAAAAAATCCGGAAAAAAAATCCAGAAAAAAAATCCAGAAAAAAAATCCGGAAAAAAAATCCGGAAAAAAAATCCGGAAAAAAAATCAGGAAAAAAAAATCCGGAAAAATCCGGAAAAGAAAAATCCTGAAAAAAAATCCTGAAAAAAAATCTGGAAAAAAAATCCGGAAAAAAAATCCGGAAAAAAAAATCCGGAAAAATCCGGAAAAAAAAAATCTGGAAAAAAAATCCTGAAAAAAAAATCCTGAAAAAAAAATCCTGAAAAAAAAATCCAGAAAAAAAAAAACGGAAAAAAAAAATCCGGAAAAAAAATATCCGGGAAAAAAAATCCGGAAAAAAAATCCAGAAAAATGCGGAAAAAAAAAATCCAGAAAAAAAATCTTGAAAAAAAAATCCAGAAAAAAAGAAATCCGGAAAAAAAAATCCGGAAAAAAAAATCCTGAAAAAAAATCCGGAAAAAAAATCCAGAAAAATGCGGAAAAAAAAAATCCAGAAAAAATATCCGGAAAAAAAAATCTGGAAAAAAAATCCTGAAAAAAAAATCCGGAAAAAAAAATCTTGAAAAAAAAATCCGGAAAAAATATCCAGACAAAAAAAATCCGTGAAAAAAAATCCTGAAAAAAAATCTGGAAAAAAAATCCGGAAAAAAAAATCCGGAAAAAAAAAATCTGGAAAAAAAATCCTGAAAAAAAAATCCGGAAAAAAAAATCTGCAAAAAAAAATCCAGAAAAAATATCCAGACAAAAAAAATCCGTGAAAAAAAATCCGGAAAAAAAAATCCGGAAAAAAAAATCCGGGAAAAAAAATCCGGAAAAAAAAATCTGGAAAAAAAAATCCGGAAAAAATATCCAGACAAAAAAAATCCGTGAAAAAAAATCTGGAAAAAAAATCCGAAAAAAAAATCCTGAAAAAAAAAATCTGGAAAAAAAATCCTGAAAAAAAAATCCGTAAAAAAAAATCTGCAAAAAAAAATCCGGAAAAAATATCCAGACAAAAAAAATCCGTGAAAAAAAATCTGGAAAAAAAAATCCGGAAAAAAAAATCCGGGAAAAAAAATCCGGAAAAAAAAATCCGGGAAAAAAAATCCGGAAAAAAAAATCCGGAAAAAAAATCCGGAAAAAAAAATCCTGAAAAATCCTGAAAAAAAATCTGGAAAAAAAATCCGGAAAAAAAATCCGGAAAAAAAAAATCCGGAAAAATCCGGAAAAAAAAAAATCTGGAAAAAAAATCCTGAAAAAAAAATCCTGAAAAAAAAATCCTGAAAAAAAAATCCAGAAAAAAAAAACGGAAAAAAAAAATCCGGAAAAAAAAAATCCGGGAAAAAAAATCCGGAAAAAAAATCCAGAAAAATGCGGAAAAAAAAAATCCAGAAAAAAAATCCTGAAAAAAAAATCTGGAAAAAAAATCCTGAAAAAAAAATCCGGAAAAAAAAATCTGAAAAAAAAAATCCGGAAAAAATATCCAGACAAAAAAAAATCCGTGAAAAAAAATCCTGAAAAAAAATCTGGAAAAAAAATCCGGAAAAAAAAATCCGGAAAAAAAAAATCTGGAAAAAAAATCCTGAAAAAAAAATCCGTAAAAAAAAATCTGCAAAAAAAAATCCGGAAAAAATATCCAGACAAAAAAAATCCGTGAAAAAAAATCCGGAAAAAAAAATCCGGAAAAAAAAATCCGGGAAAAAAAATCCGGAAAAAAAAATCCGGGAAAAAAAATCCTGAAAAAAAAATCCGGAAAAAAAAATCTGAAAAAAAATCCTGAAAAAAAAATTCTGAAAAAAAAATCCGGAAAAAAAACATCTGGAAAAAAAAATCCGGAAAAAATATCCGGACAAAAAAAATCCGGAAAAAAAATCCAGAAAAAAAATCCGGAAAAATCCGGAAAAAAAAATGAAGAAAAATCCGGAAAAAAATCAGGAAAAATCTGGAAAAAAAATCTGGAAAAAAAATCCTGAAAAAAAAATCCGGAAAAAAAAATCCAGAAAAAAAAAACGGAAAAAAAAAATCCGGAAAAAAAAAATCCGGGAAAAAAAATCCGGAAAAAAAATCCAGAAAAATGCGGAAAAAAAAATCCGGAAAAAAAATCCAGAAAAAAAATCCGGAAAAAAAATCCGGAAAAAAAATCCGGAAAAAAAATCAGGAAAAAAAAATCCGGAAAAATCCGGAAAAGAAAAATCCTGAAAAAAAATCCTGAAAAAAAATCTGGAAAAAAAATCCTGAAAAAAAAATCCGGAAAAAAAAATCTGGAAAAAAAAATCCGGAAAAAATATCCAGACAAAAAAAATCCGTGAAAAAAAATCCGGAAAAAAAAATCCGGAAAAAAAAATCCGGAAAAAAAAATCGAAAAAAAAAAAAAAAAATCCGGGAAAAAAAATCCGGAAAAAAAATCCAGAAAAATGCGGAAAAAAAAATCCGGAAAAAAAATCCAGAAAAAAAATCCGGAAAAAAAATCCGGAAAAAAAATCCGGAAAAAAAATCAGGAAAAAAAAATCCGGAAAAATCCGGAAAAGAAAAATCCTGAAAAAAAATCCTGAAAAAAAATCCTGAAAAAAAATCTGGAAAAAAAATCCGGAAAAAAAATCCTGAAAAAAAAAATCCGGAAAAATCCGGAAAAAAAAATCCGGAAAAAAAAATCCAGAAAAAAAAATCCAGAAAAAAAAAACGGAAAAAAAAAATCCGGAAAAAAAAAATCCGGGAAAAAAAATCCGGAAAAAAAATCCAGAAAAATGCGGAAAAAAAAAATCCAGAAAAAAAATCCGGAAAAAAAAATCCGGAAAAAAAGAAATCCGGAAAAAAAAATCCGGAAAAAAAAATCCTGAAAAAAAATCCGGAAAAAAAATCCAGAAAAATGCGGAAAAAAAAAATCCAGAAAAAAAATCCGGAAAAAAAAATCTAAAAAAAAAATCCGGAAAAAAAAATCTGGAAAAAAAAATCTGGAAAAAAAAATCCGGAAAAAATATCCAGACAAAAAAAATCCGTGAAAAAAAATCCAGAAAAAAAATCCGGAAAAAAAATCCGGAAAAAAAATCCGGAAAAAAAATCAGGAAAAAAAAATCCGGAAAAATCCGGAAAAGAAAAATCCTGAAAAAAAATCCTGAAAAAAAATCTGGAAAAAAAATCCTGAAAAAAAAATCCGGAAAAAAAAATCTGGAAAAAAAAATCCGGAAAAAATATCCAGACAAAAAAAATCCGTGAAAAAAAATCCGGAAAAAAAAATCCGGAAAAAAAAATCCGGAAAAAAAAATCGAAAAAAAAAAAAAAAAATCCGGGAAAAAAAATCCGGAAAAAAAATCCAGAAAAATGCGGAAAAAAAAATCCGGAAAAAAAATCCAGAAAAAAAATCCGGAAAAAAAATCCGGAAAAAAAATCAGGAAAAAAAATCAGGAAAAAAAAATCCGGAAAAATCCGGAAAAGAAAAATCCTGAAAAAAAATCCTGAAAAAAAATCCTGAAAAAAAATCTGGAAAAAAAATCCGGAAAAAAAATCCTGAAAAAAAAAATCCGGAAAAATCCGGAAAAAAAAATCCGGAAAAAAAAATCCAGAAAAAAAAATCCAGAAAAAAAAAACGGAAAAAAAAAATCCGGAAAAAAAAAATCCGGGAAAAAAAATCCGGAAAAAAAATCCAGAAAAATGCGGAAAAAAAAAATCCAGAAAAAAAATCCGGAAAAAAAAATCCGGAAAAAAAGAAATCCGGAAAAAAAAATCCGGAAAAAAAAATCCTGAAAAAAAATCCGGAAAAAAAATCCAGAAAAATGCGGAAAAAAAAAATCCAGAAAAAAAATCCGGAAAAAAAAATCTAAAAAAAAAATCCGGAAAAAAAAATCTGGAAAAAAAAATCTGGAAAAAAAAATCCGGAAAAAATATCCAGACAAAAAAAATCCGTGAAAAAAAATCCAGAAAAAAAATCCGGAAAAATCCGGAAAAAAAAATGAAGAAAAATCCGGAAAAAAATCAGGAAAAATCTGGAAAAAAAATCTGGAAAAAAAATCCTGAAAAAAAAATCCGGAAAAAAAAATCCAGAAAAAAAAAACGGAAAAAAAAAATCCGGAAAAAAAAAATCCGGGAAAAAAAATCCGGAAAAAAAATCCAGAAAAATGCGGAAAAAAAAATCCGGAAAAAAAATCCAGAAAAAAAATCCAGAAAAAAAATCCGGAAAAAAAATCCGGAAAAAAAATCCGGAAAAAAAATCAGGAAAAAAAAATCCGGAAAAATCCGGAAAAGAAAAATCCTGAAAAAAAATCCTGAAAAAAAATCTGGAAAAAAAATCCGGAAAAAAAAATCCGGAAAAAAAAATCTGGAAAAAAAAATCCGGAAAAAAAAATCCGGGAAAAAAAAATCCGGAAAAAAAAATCCGGGAAAAAAAATCCGGAAAAAAAAATCCGGAAAAAAAATCCGGAAAAAAAAATCCTGAAAAATCCTGAAAAAAAAATCCTGAAAAAAAATCCTGAAAAAAAAATCCGGAAAAAAAAATCCGGAAAAAAAAAATCTGGAAAAAAAAATCCGGAAAAAAAAATCCGGAAAAAAAAATCCAGAAAAAAAAAACGAAAAAAAAAAATCCGGAAAAAAAAAATCCGGGAAAAAAAATCCGGAAAAAAAATCCAGAAAAATGCGGAAAAAAAAATCCGGAAAAAAAATCCAGAAAAAAAATCCGGAAAAAAAATCCGGAAAAAAAATCCGGAAAAAAAATCAGGAAAAAAAAAATCCGGGAAAAAAAATCCGGAAAAAAAATCCAGAAAAATGCGGAAAAAAAAAATCCAGAAAAAAAATCCGGAAAAAAAAATCCGGAAAAAAAGAAATCCGGAAAAAAAAATCCGGAAAAAAAAATCCGGAAAAAAAATCCGGAAAAAAAATCCAGAAAAATGCGGAAAAAAAAAATCCAGAAAAAAAATCCGGAAAAAAAAATCTAAAAAAAAAATCCGGAAAAAAAAATCTGGAAAAAAAAATCTGGAAAAAAAAATCCGGAAAAAATATCCAGACAAAAAAAATCCGTGAAAAAAAATCCTGAAAAAAAATCTGGAAAAAAAATCCTGAAAAAAAAATCCGGAAAAAAAAAATCTGGAAAAAAAATCCTGAAAAAAAAATCCGGGAAAAAAAATCCTGAAAAAAAAATCCTGAAAAAAAAATCTGGAAAAAAAATCCTGAAAAAAAAATCCGGAAAAAAAAATCTGGAAAAAAAAATCCGGAAAAAATATCCAGACAAAAAAATCCGTGAAAAAAAATCCTGAAAAAAATCTGGAAAAAAAATCCTGAAAAAAAAAATCTGGAAAAAAAATCCTGAAAAAAAAATCCGGAAAAAAAAATCTGCAAAAAAAAATCCGGAAAAAATATCCAGACAAAAAAAATCCGTGAAAAAAAATCCGGAAAAAAAAATCCGGAAAAAAAAATCCGGGAAAAAAAAATCCGGAAAAAAAAATCCGGGAAAAAAAATCCGGAAAAAAAAATCCGGAAAAAAAATCCGGAAAAAAAAATCCTGAAAAATCCTGAAAAAAAAATCCTGAAAAAAAATCCGGAAAAAAAAATCTGGAAAAAAAAATCCGGAAAAAATATCCGGACAAAAAAAATCCGTGAAAAAAAATCCGGAAAAAAAAATCCAGATAAAAAATCCAGAAAAAAAAATGAAGAAAAATCCGGAAAAAAAAATCCGGAAAAATCCGGAAAAAAAAATCCGGAAAAAAAAATCCGGAAAAAAAAATCTGGAAAAAAAAATCCGGAAAAAATATCCGGACAAAAAAAATCCGTGAAAAAAAATCCGGAAAAAAAAATCCAGATAAAAAATCCAGAAAAAAAAATGAAAAAAAATCCGGAAAAAAAATCAGGAAAAAAAAATCCGGAAAAATCCGGAAAAGAAAAATCCTGAAAAAAAATCCTGAAAAAAAATCTGGAAAAAAAATCCGGAAAAAAAATCCGGAAAAAAAAAATCCGGAAAAATCCGGAAAAAATAAAATCTGGAAAAAAAATCCTGAAAAAAAAATCCTGAAAAAAAAATCCTGAAAAAAAAATCCAGAAAAAAAATACGGAAAAAAAAAATCCGGAAAAAAAAAATCCGGGAAAAAAAATCCGGAAAAAAAATCCAGAAAAATGCGGAAAAAAAAAATCCAGAAAAAAAATCTGGAAAAAAAAATCCAGAAAAAAAGAAATCCGGAAAAAAAAATCCGGAAAAAAAAATCCTGAAAAAAAATCCGGAAAAAAAATCCAGAAAAATGCAGAAAAAAAAATCTGGAAAAAAAATCCTGAAAAAAAAATCCGGAAAAAAAAATCTGCAAAAAAAAATCCGGAAAAAATATCCAGACAAAAAAAATCCGTGAAAAAAAATCCGGAAAAAAAAATCCGGAAAAAAAAATCCGGGAAAAAAAATCCGGAAAAAAAAATCTGGAAAAAAAAATCCTGAAAAAATATCCAGACAAAAAAAATCCGTGAAAAAAAATCCTGAAAAAAAATCTGGAAAAAAAATCCGGAAAAAAAAATCCTGAAAAAAAAAATCTGGAAAAAAAATCCTGAAAAAAAAATCCGTAAAAAAAAATCTGCAAAAAAAAATCCGGAAAAAATATCCAGACAAAAAAAATCCGTGAAAAAAAATCCGGAAAAAAAAATCCGGAAAAAAAAATCCGGGAAAAAAAATCCGGGAAAAAAAATCCGGAAAAAAAAATCCGGAAAAAAAATCCGGAAAAAAAAATCCTGAAAAATCCTGAAAAAAAATCTGGAAAAAAAATCCGGAAAAAAAATCCGGAAAAAAAAAATCCGGAAAAATCCGGAAAAAAAAATCTGGAAAAAAAATCCTGAAAAAAAAATCCTGAAAAAAAAATCCAGAAAAAAAAATCCAGAAAAAAAAAACGGAAAAAAAAAATCCGGAAAAAAAAAATCCGGGAAAAAAAATCCGGAAAAAAAATCCAGAAAAATGCGGAAAAAAAAATCCAGAAAAAAAATCTGGAAAAAAAAATCCGGAAAAAAAAATCCGGAAAAAAAGAAATCCGGAAAAAAAAATCCGGAAAAAAAAATCCTGAAAAAAAATCCGGAAAAAAAATCCAGAAAAATGCGGAAAAAAAAATCCAGAAAAAAAATCCGGAAAAAAAAATCTAAAAAAAAAATCCTGAAAAAAAAATCCGGAAAAAAAAATCTGGAAAAAAAAATCCGGAAAAAATATCCAGACAAAAAAAATCCGTGAAAAAAAATCCTGAAAAAAAATCTGGAAAAAAAATCCGGAAAAAAAAATCCGGAAAAAAAAAATCTGGAAAAAAAATCCTGAAAAAAAAATCCGTAAAAAAAAATCTGCAAAAAAAAATCCGGAAAAAATATCCAGACAAAAAAAAATCCGTGAAAAAAAATCCGGAAAAAAAAATCCTGAAAAAAAAATCCGGAAAAAAAAATCTGGAAAAAAAAAATCCGGAAAAAATATCCAGACAAAAAAAATCCGTGAAAAAAAATCCTGAAAAAAAAATCTGGAAAAAAAATCCGGAAAAAAAAATCCGGAAAAAAAAAATCTGGAAAAAAAATCCGGAAAAAAAAATCCGGAAAAAAAAATCTGCAAAAAAAAATCCGGAAAAATCCGGAAAAAAAAATGAAGAAAAATCAGGAAAAATCTGGAAAAAAAATCTGAAAAAAAAATCAGGAAAAATACGGAAAAGAAAAATCCGGAAAAAAAATCCGGAAAAAAAATCTGGAAAAAAAAATCCAGAAAAAAAAAAAAACGGAAAAAAAAAATCCGGAAAAAAAAATCCGGAAAAAAAAATCCAGAAAAAAAAAAAAACGGAAAAAAAAATCCGGAAAAAAAAAATCCGGGAAAAAAAATCCAGAAAAAAAATCCAGAAAAATGCGGAAAAAAAAAATCCAGAAAAAAAATCTGGAAAAAAAAATCCGGAAAAAAAAATCCGGAAAAAAAAATCCGGAAAAAAAAATCCTGAAAAAAAAATCTGGAAAAAAAATCCTGAAAAAAAAATCTGGAAAAAAAAATCTGGAAAAAAAAATCCGGAAAAAATATCCAGGCAAAAAAAATCCGTGAAAAAAAATCCTGAAAAAAAATCTGGAAAAAAAATCCGGAAAAAAAAATCCGGAAAAAAAAAATCTGGATAAAAAATCCGGAAAAAAAAATCCGGAAAAAAAAATCTGGAAAAAAAAATCCGGAAAAAATATCCAGACAAAAAAAATCCGTGAAAAAAAATCCGGAAAAAAAAATCCAGAAAAAAAATCCTGAAAAAAAAATCCTGAAAAAAAAATCCGGAAAAAAAATCCGGAAAAATCCGGAAAAAAAAATCTTGAAAAAAAATCCTGAAAAAAAAAAAATCCTGAAAAAAAAATCCTAAAAAAAAACATCTGGAAAAAAAAATCCGGAAAAAAAAAATATCCGGACAAAAAAAATCCGGAAAAAAAAAATCCGGAAAAAAAAATCCAGAAAAAAAAAATCCAGAAAAAAAAAAACGGAAAAAAAAAATCCGGAAAAAAAAAATCTGGAAAAAAAAATCCGGAAAAAATATCCAGACAAAAAAAAACCGTGAAAAAAAATCCGGAAAAAAAAATCCAGAAAAAAAAATCCAGAAAAAAAAAACGGAAAAAAAAAATCCGGAAAAAAAAAATCCGGGAAAAAAAATCCGGAAAAAAAATCCAGAAAAATGCGGAAGAAAAAAATCCAGAAAAAAAATCTGGAAATAAAAAATCCGGAAAAAAAAATCCGGAAAAAAAAAATCCGGAAAAAAAAATCCGGGAAAAAAAATCCGGAAAAAAAAATCTGCAAAAAAAAATCCGGAAAAATCCGGAAAAAAAAATGAAGAAAAATCAGGAAAAATCTGGAAAAAAAATCTGAAAAAAAAATCAGGAAAAATACGGAAAAGAAAAATCCGGAAAAAAAATCCGGAAAAAAAATCTGGAAAAAAAAATCCAGAAAAAAAAAAAAACGGAAAAAAAAAATCCGGAAAAAAAAATCCGGAAAAAAAAATCCAGAAAAAAAAAAAAACGGAAAAAAAAATCCGGAAAAAAAAAATCCGGGAAAAAAAATCCAGAAAAAAAATCCAGAAAAATGCGGAAAAAAAAAATCCAGAAAAAAAATCTGGAAAAAAAAATCCGGAAAAAAAAATCCGGAAAAAAAAATCCGGAAAAAAAAATCCTGAAAAAAAAATCTGGAAAAAAAATCCTGAAAAAAAAATCTGGAAAAAAAAATCTGGAAAAAAAAATCCGGAAAAAATATCCAGGCAAAAAAAATCCGTGAAAAAAAATCCTGAAAAAAAATCTGGAAAAAAAATCCGGAAAAAAAAATCCGGAAAAAAAAAATCTGGATAAAAAATCCGGAAAAAAAAATCCGGAAAAAAAAATCTGGAAAAAAAAATCCGGAAAAAATATCCAGACAAAAAAAATCCGTGAAAAAAAATCCGGAAAAAAAAATCCAGAAAAAAAATCCTGAAAAAAAAATCCTGAAAAAAAAATCCTGAAAAAAAATCCGGAAAAAAAAAATCCGGAAAAATCCGGAAAAAAAAATCTTGAAAAAAAATCCTGAAAAAAAAAAAATCCTGAAAAAAAAATCCTAAAAAAAAACATCTGGAAAAAAAAATCCGGAAAAAAAAAATATCCGGACAAAAAAAATCCGGAAAAAAAAAATCCGGAAAAAAAAATCCAGAAAAAAAAATCCAGAAAAAAAAAAACGGAAAAAAAAAATCCGGAAAAAAAAAATCTGGAAAAAAAATCCGGAAAAAATATCCAGACAAAAAAAAACCGTGAAAAAAAATCCGGAAAAAAAAATCCAGAAAAAAAAATCCAGAAAAAAAAAAACGGAAAAAAAAAATCCGGAAAAAAAAAATCCGGGAAAAAAAATCCGGAAAAAAAATCCAGAAAAATGCGGAAAAAAAAAATCCAGAAAAAAAATCTGGAAAAAAAAATCCGGAAAAAAAAATCCGGAAAAAAAAAATCCGGAAAAAAAAATCCGGGAAAAAAAATCCGGAAAAAAAAATCCGGAAAAAAAATCCGGAAAAATCCGGAAAAAAAAAACCGGAAAAATCCTGAAAAAAAAATGAAGAAAAATCCGGAAAAAAATCCGGAAAAATCTGGAAAAAAAATCTGAAAAAAAAATCCGGAAAAAAAAATCCAGAAAAAAAATCCGGAAAAAAAAATCCGGAAAAAAAATCCGGAAAAATCCGGAAAAAAAAACCGGAAAAATCCTGAAAAAAAAATGAAGAAAAATCCGGAAAAAAATCCGGAAAAATCTGGAAAAAAAATCTGAAAAAAAAATCCGGAAAAAAAAATCTGGAAAAAGAAATCCGGAAAAAATATCCAGACAAAAAAAATCCAGAAAAAAAATCCAGAAAAAAAATCCGGAAAAAAAATCCAGAAAAAAAAAAATCTGGAAAAATCCGGAAAAAAAAATCTGGAAAAAAAATCCGGAAAAAAAATCCGAAAAAATCCGAAAAAAAAATCCAGAAAAAAAATCCAGAAAAAAAATCCGGAAAAAAAATCCGGAAAAAAAAAATCCGGAAAAATCCGGAAAAAAAAATCTGGAAAAAAAATCCTGAAAAAAAAATCCTGAAAAAAAAATCCGGAAAAAAAAATCCAGAAAAAAAAAACGGAAAAAAAAAATCCGGAAAAAAAAAATCCGGGAAAAAAAATCCGGAAAAAAAATCCAGAAAAATGCGGAAAAAAAAATCCGGAAAAAAAATCCAGAAAAAAAATCCAGAAAAAAAATCCGGAAAAAAAATCCGGAAAAAAAATCCGGAAAAAAAATCAGGAAAAAAAAATCCGGAAAAATCCGGAAAAGAAAAATCCTGAAAAAAAATCCTGAAAAAAAATCTGGAAAAAAAATCCGGAAAAAAAATCCGGAAAAAAAAATCCGGAAAAATCCGGAAAAAAAAAATCTGGAAAAAAAATCCTGAAAAAAAAATCCTGAAAAAAAAATCCTGAAAAAAAAATCCAGAAAAAAAAAAACGGAAAAAAAAAATCCGGAAAAAAAATATCCGGGAAAAAAAATCCGGAAAAAAAATCCAGAAAAATGCGGAAAAAAAAAATCCAGAAAAAAAATCTTGAAAAAAAAATCCAGAAAAAAAGAAATCCGGAAAAAAAAATCTGGAAAAAAAATCCTGAAAAAAAAATCCGGAAAAAAAAATCTTGAAAAAAAAATCCGGAAAAAATATCCAGACAAAAAAAATCCGTGAAAAAAAATCCTGAAAAAAAATCTGGAAAAAAAATCCGGAAAAAAAAATCCGGAAAAAAAAAATCTGGAAAAAAAATCCTGAAAAAAAAATCCGGAAAAAAAAATCTGCAAAAAAAAATCCAGAAAAAATATCCAGACAAAAAAAATCCGTGAAAAAAAATCCGGAAAAAAAAATCCGGAAAAAAAAATCCGGGAAAAAAAATCCGGAAAAAAAAATCTGGAAAAAAAAATCCGGAAAAAATATCCAGACAAAAAAAATCCGTGAAAAAAAATCTGGAAAAAAAATCCGAAAAAAAAATCCTGAAAAAAAAAATCTGGAAAAAAAATCCTGAAAAAAAAATCCGTAAAAAAAAATCTGCAAAAAAAAATCCGGAAAAAATATCCAGACAAAAAAAATCCGTGAAAAAAAATCTGGAAAAAAAAATCCGGAAAAAAAAATCCGGGAAAAAAAATCCGGAAAAAAAAATCCGGGAAAAAAAATCCGGAAAAAAAAATCCGGAAAAAAAATCCGGAAAAAAAAATCCTGAAAAATCCTGAAAAAAAATCTGGAAAAAAAATCCGGAAAAAAAATCCGGAAAAAAAAAATCCGGAAAAATCCGGAAAAAAAAAATCTGGAAAAAAAATCCTGAAAAAAAAATCCTGAAAAAAAAATCCTGAAAAAAAAATCCAGAAAAAAAAAACGGAAAAAAAAAATCCGGAAAAAAAAAATCCGGGAAAAAAAATCCGGAAAAAAAATCCAGAAAAATGCGGAAAAAAAAAATCCAGAAAAAAAATCCTGAAAAAAAAATCTGGAAAAAAAATCCTGAAAAAAAAATCCGGAAAAAAAAATCTGAAAAAAAAAATCCGGAAAAAATATCCAGACAAAAAAAAATCCGTGAAAAAAAATCCTGAAAAAAAATCTGGAAAAAAAATCCGGAAAAAAAAATCCGGAAAAAAAAAATCTGGAAAAAAAATCCTGAAAAAAAAATCCGTAAAAAAAAATCTGCAAAAAAAAATCCGGAAAAAATATCCAGACAAAAAAAATCCGTGAAAAAAAATCCGGAAAAAAAAATCCGGAAAAAAAAATCCGGGAAAAAAAATCCGGAAAAAAAAATCCGGGAAAAAAAATCCTGAAAAAAAAATCCGGAAAAAAAAATCTGGAAAAAAAATCCTGAAAAAAAAATCCGGAAAAAAAAATCTGGAAAAAAAAATCCGGACAAAATATCCAGACAAAAAAAATCCGTGAAAAAAAATCCTGAAAAAAAATCTGGAAAAAAAATCCGGAAAAAAAAATCCGGAAAAAAAAAATCTGGAAAAAAAATCCTGAAAAAAAAATCCGTAAAAAAAAATCTGCAAAAAAAAATCCGGAAAAAATATCCAGACAAAAAAAATCCGTGAAAAAAAATCCGGAAAAAAAAATCCGGAAGAAAAAATCCGGGAAAAAAAATCCGGAAAAAAAAATCCGGGAAAAAAAATCCGGAAAAAAAAATCCGGAAAAAAAATCCGGAAAAAAAAATCCGGAAAAATCCTGAAAAAAAATCTGGAAAAAAAATCCGGAAAAAAAATCCGGAAAAAAAAATCCGGAAAAATCCGGAAAAAAAAATCTGGAAAAAAAATCCGGAAAAAAAAATCCGGAAAAATCCGGAAAAAAAAATCTGAAAAAAAAATCCTGAAAAAAAATTCTGAAAAAAAAATCCGGATAAAAAATCCAGAAAAAAAAATGAACAAAAATCCGGAAAAAAAAATCCGGAAAAATCCGGAAAAAAAAATCCGGAAAAAAAAATCCGGAAAAATCCGGAGAAAAAAAATCCGGAAAAAAAAATCAGGAAAAAAAAAATCCAGAAAAATCTGGAAAAAAAAATCCGGAAAAAAAATCCGGAAAAAAAAATACGGAAAAAAAAATCTGAAAAAAAATCCTGAAAAAAAAATTCTGAAAAAAAAATCCGGAAAAAAAACATCTGGAAAAAAAAATCCGGAAAAAATATCCGGACAAAAAAAATCCGGAAAAAAAATCCAGAAAAAAAATCCGGAAAAATCCGGAAAAAAAAATGAAGAAAAATCCGGAAAAAAATCAGGAAAAATCTGGAAAAAAAATCTGGAAAAAAAATCCTGAAAAAAAAATCCGGAAAAAAAAATCCAGAAAAATAAAACGGAAAAAAAAAATCCGGAAAAAAAAAATCCGGGAAAAAAAATCCGGAAAAAAAATCCAGAAAAATGCGGAAAAAAAAATCCGGAAAAAAAATCCAGAAAAAAAATCCAGAAAAAAAATCCGGAAAAAAAATCCGGAAAAAAAATCCGGAAAAAAAATCAGGAAAAAAAAATCCGGAAAAATCCGGAAAAGAAAAATCCTGAAAAAAAATCCTGAAAAAAAATCCTGAAAAAAAATCCGGAAAAAAAATCCGGAAAAAAAAAATCCGGAAAAATCCGGAAAAAAAAAAATCTGGAAAAAAAATCCTGAAAAAAAAATCCTGAAAAAAAAATCCTGAAAAAAAAATCCAGAAAAAAAAAACGGAAAAAAAAAATCCGGAAAAAAAAAATCCGGGAAAAAAAATCCGGAAAAAAAATCCAGAAAAATGCGGAAAAAAAAAATCCAGAAAAAAAATCTGGAAAAAAAAATCCAGAAAAAAAGAAATCCGGAAAAAAAAATCCGGAAAAAAAAATCCTGAAAAAAAATCCGGAAAAAAAATCCAGAAAAATGCGGAAAAAAAAATCTGGAAAAAAAATCCTGAAAAAAAAATCCGGAAAAAAAAATCTGGAAAAAAAAATCCGGAAAAAATATCCAGACAAAAAAAATCCGTGAAAAAAATCCTGAAAAAAAATCTGGAAAAAAAATCCGGAAAAAAAAATCCGGAAAAAAAAAATCTGGAAAAAAAATCCTGAAAAAAAAATCCGTAAAAAAAAATCTGCAAAAAAAAATCCGGAAAAAATATCCAGACAAAAAAAATCCGTGAAAAAAAATCCGGAAAAAAAAATCCGGAAAAAAAAATCCGGGAAAAAAAATCCGGAAAAAAAAATCTGGAAAAAAAAATCCGGAAAAAAAACTACAGACAAAAAAAATCCGTGAAAAAAAATCCTGAAAAAAAATCTGGAAAAAAAATCCGGAAAAAAAAATCCTGAAAAAAAAAATCTGGAAAAAAAATCCTGAAAAAAAAATCCTGAAAAAAAAATCCGTAAAAAAAAATCTGCAAAAAAAAATCCGGAAAAAATATCCAGACAAAAAAAATCCGTGAAAAAAAATCCGGAAAAAAAAATCCGGAAAAAAAAATCCGGGAAAAAAAATCCGGAAAAAAAAATCCGGGAAAAAAAATCCGGAAAAAAAAATCCGGAAAAAAAATCCGGAAAAAAAAATCCTGAAAAATCCTGAAAAAAAATCTGGAAAAAAAATCCGGAAAAAAAATCCGGAAAAAAAAAATCCGGAAAAATCCGGAAAAAAAAATCTGGAAAAAAAATCCTGAAAAAAAAATCCTGAAAAAAAAATCCGGAAAAAAAAATCCAGAAAAAAAAATCCAGAAAAAAAAACGGAAAAAAAAAATCCGGAAAAAAAAAATCCGGGAAAAAAAATCCGGAAAAAAAATCCAGAAAAATGCGGAAAAAAAAAATCCAGAAAAAAAATCTGGAAAAAAAAATCCGGAAAAAAAAATCCGGAAAAAAAGAAATCCGGAAAAAAAAATCCGGAAAAAAAAATCCTGAAAAAAAATCCGGAAAAAAAATCCAGAAAAATGCGGAAAAAAAAAATCCAGAAAAAAAATCCGGAAAAAAAAATCTAAAAAAAAAATCCGGAAAAAAAAATCCGGAAAAAAAAATCTGGAAAAAAAAATCCGGAAAAAAAATCCGGAAAAAAAAAATCTGGAAAAAAAATCCTGAAAAAAAAATCCGTAAAAAAAAATCTGCAAAAAAAAATCCGGAAAAAATATCCAGACAAAAAAAAATCCGTGAAAAAAAATCCGGAAAAAAAAATCCGGAAAAAAAAATCCGGGAAAAAAAATCCGGAAAAAAAAATCCGGAAAAAAAAATCCAGAAAAAAAAAAACGGAAAAAAAAAATCCGGAAAAAAAAAATCCGGGAAAAAAAATCCGGAAAAAAAATCCAGAAAAATGCGGAAAAAAAAAATCCAGAAAAAAAATCTGGAAAAAAAAATCCGGAAAAAAAAATCCGGAAAAAAAAAATCCGGAAAAAAAAATCCGGGAAAAAAAATCCGGAAAAAAAAATCCGGAAAAAAAATCCGGAAAAATCCGGAAAAAAAAAACCGGAAAAATCCTGAAAAAAAAATGAAGAAAAATCCGGAAAAAAATCCGGAAAAATCTGGAAAAAAAATCTGAAAAAAAAATCCGGAAAAAAAAATCCAGAAAAAAAATCCGGAAAAAAAATCCGGAAAAAAAATCCGGAAAAATCCGGAAAAAAAAAACCGGAAAAATCCTGAAAAAAAAATGAAGAAAAATCCGGAAAAAAATCCGGAAAAATCTGGAAAAAAAATCTGAAAAAAAAATCCGGAAAAAAAAATCTGGAAAAAGAAATCCGGGAAAAATATCCAGACAAAAAAAATCCAGAAAAAAAATCCAGAAAAAAAATCCGGAAAAAAAATCCAGAAAAAAAAAAATCTGGAAAAATCCGGAAAAAAAAATCTGGAAAAAAAATCCGGAAAAAAAATCCGAAAAAATCCGAAAAAAAAATCCAGAAAAAAAATCCAGAAAAAAAATCCGGAAAAAAAATCCTGAAAAAAAATCCTGAAAAAAAATCTGGAAAAAAAATCCGGAAAAAAAATCCTGAAAAAAAAAATCCGGAAAAATCCAGAAAAAAAAATCTGGAAAAAAAATCCTGAAAAAAAAATCCTGAAAAAAAAATCCGGAAAAAAAAATCCAGAAAAAAAAATCCAGAAAAAAAAAACGGAAAAAAAAAATCCGGAAAAAAAAAATCCGGGAAAAAAAATCCGGAAAAAAAATCCAGAAAAATGCGGAAAAAAAAAATCCAGAAAAAAAATCCGGAAAAAAAAATCCGGAAAAAAAGAAATCCGGAAAAAAAAATCCGGAAAAAAAAATCCTGAAAAAAAATCCGGATAAAAAATCCAGAAAAATGCGGAAAAAAAAAATCCAGAAAAAAAATCCGGAAAAAAAAATCTAAAAAAAAAATCCAGAAAAAAAAATCTGGAAAAAAAAATCTGGAAAAAAAAATCCGGAAAAAATATCCAGACAAAAAAAATCCGTGAAAAAAAATCCTGAAAAAAAATCTGGAAAAAAAATCCTGAAAAAAAAATCCGGAAAAAAAAAATCTGGAAAAAAAATCCTGAAAAAAAAATCCGTAAAAAAAAATCTGCAAAAAAAAATCCGGAAAAAATATCCAGACAAAAAAAATCCGTGAAAAAAAATCCGGAAAAAAAAATCCGGAAAAAAAAATCCGGGAAAAAAAATCAGGAAAAAAAAATCCGGGAAAAAAAATCCTGAAAAAAAAATCCTGAAAAAAAAATCTGGAAAAAAAATCCTGAAAAAAAAATCCGGAAAAAAAAATCTGGAAAAAAAAATCCGGAAAAAATATCCAGACAAAAAAATCCGTGAAAAAAAATCCTGAAAAAAATCTGGAAAAAAAATCCGGAAAAAAAAATCCTGAAAAAAAAAATCTGGAAAAAAAATCCTGAAAAAAAAATCCGGAAAAAAAAATCTGCAAAAAAAAATCCGGAAAAAATATCCAGACAAAAAAAATCCGGAAAAAAAAATCCGGAAAAAAAAATCCGGGAAAAAAAAATCCGGAAAAAAAAATCCGGGAAAAAAAATCCGGAAAAAAAAATCCGGAAAAAAAATCCGGAAAAAAAAATCCTGAAAAATCCTGAAAAAAAAATCCTGAAAAAAAATCCTGAAAAAAAAATCCGGAAAAAAAAATCCGGAAAAAAAAAAATCTGGAAAAAAAAATCCGGAAAAAAAAATCTGGAAAAAAAAATCTGGAAAAAAAAATCCGGAAAAAATATCCGGACAAAAAAAATCCGTGAAAAAAAATCCGGAAAAAAAAATCCAGATAAAAAATCCAGAAAAAAAAATGAAGAAAAATCCGGAAAAAAAAATCCGGAAAAATCCGGAAAAAAAAATCCGGAAAAAAAAATCCGGAAAAAAAAATCCGGGAAAAAAAATCCGGAAAAAAAAATCCGGAAAAAAAATGAAGAAAAATCCGGAAAAAAATAATCTTGAAAAAAAATCCGGAAAAAAAAATCTGGAAAAAAAATCAGGAAAAAATATCCAGACAAAAAAAATCCGAAAAAAAAATCCGGAAAAAAAAATCCGGAAAAATCCGGAAAAAAAAATCCGGAAAAAAAAATCCGGAAAAATCCGGAGAAAAAAAATCCGGAAAAAAAAATCAGGAAAAAAAAAATCCAGAAAAATCTGGAAAAAAAAATCCGGAAAAAAAATCCGGAAAAAAAAATCCGGAAAAAAAAATCTGAAAAAAAATCCTGAAAAAAAAATTCTGAAAAAAAAATCCGGAAAAAAAACATCTGGAAAAAAAAATCCGGAAAAAATATCAAGACAAAAAAAATCCGGAAAAAAAATCCAGAAAAAAAATCCGGAAAAATCCGGAAAAAAAAATGAAGAAAAATCCGGAAAAAAATCAGGAAAAATCTGGAAAAAAAATCTGGAAAAAAAATCCTGAAAAAAAAATCCGGAAAAAAAAATCCAGAAAAAAAAAACGGAAAAAAAAAATCCGGAAAAAAAAAATCCGGGAAAAAAAATCCGGAAAAAAAATCCAGAAAAATGCGGAAAAAAAAATCCGGAAAAAAAATCCAGAAAAAAAATCCAGAAAAAAAATCCGGAAAAAAAATCCGGAAAAAAAATCCGGAAAAAAAATCAGGAAAAAAAAATCCGGAAAAATCCGGAAAAGAAAAATCCTGAAAAAAAATCCTGAAAAAAAATCTGGAAAAAAAATCCTGAAAAAAAAATCCGGAAAAAAAAATCTGGAAAAAAAAATCCGGAAAAAATATCCAGACAAAAAAAATCCGTGAAAAAAAATCCGGAAAAAAAAATCCGGAAAAAAAAATCCGGAAAAAAAAATCCAGAAAAAAAAAACGAAAAAAAAAAATCCGGAAAAAAAAAATCCGGGAAAAAAAATCCGGAAAAAAAATCCAGAAAAATGCGGAAAAAAAATCCGGAAAAAAAATCCAGAAAAAAAATCCGGAAAAAAAATCCGGAAAAAAAATCCGGAAAAAAAATCAGGAAAAAAAAATCCGGAAAAATCCGGAAAAGAAAAATCCTGAAAAAAAATCCTGAAAAAAAATCCTGAAAAAAAATCTGGAAAAAAAATCCGGAAAAAAAATCCTGAAAAAAAAAATCCGGAAAAATCCGGAAAAAAAAATCTGGAAAAAAAATCCTGAAAAAAAAATCCTGAAAAAAAAATCCGGAAAAAAAAATCCAGAAAAAAAAATCCAGAAAAAAAAAACGGAAAAAAAAAATCCGGAAAAAAAAAATCCGGGAAAAAAAATCCGGAAAAAAAATCCAGAAAAATGCGGAAAAAAAAAATCCAGAAAAAAAATCCGGAAAAAAAAATCCGGAAAAAAAGAAATCCGGAAAAAAAAATCCGGAAAAAAAAATCCTGAAAAAAAATCCGGAAAAAAAATCCAGAAAAATGCGGAAAAAAAAAATCCAGAAAAAAAATCCGGAAAAAAAAATCTAAAAAAAAAATCCGGAAAAAAAAATCTGGAAAAAAAAATCTGGAAAAAAAAATCCGGAAAAAATATCCAGACAAAAAAAATCCGTGAAAAAAAATCCAGAAAAAAAATCCGGAAAAATCCGGAAAAAAAAATGAAGAAAAATCCGGAAAAAAATCAGGAAAAATCTGGAAAAAAAATCTGGAAAAAAAATCCGGAAAATAAAATCCGGAAAAAAAAATCCAGAAAAAAAAAACGGAAAAAAAAAATCCGGAAAAAAAAAATCCGGGAAAAAAAATCCGGAAAAAAAATCCAGAAAAATGCGGAAAAAAAAATCCGGAAAAAAAATCCAGAAAAAAAATCCAGAAAAAAAATCCGGAAAAAAAATCCGGAAAAAAAATCCGGAAAAAAAATCAGGAAAAAAAAATCCGGAAAAATCCGGAAAAGAAAAATCCTGAAAAAAAATCCTGAAAAAAAATCTGGAAAAAAAATCCTGAAAAAAAAATCCGGAAAAAAAAATCTGGAAAAAAAAATCCGGAAAAAATATCCAGACAAAAAAAATCCGTGAAAAAAAATCCGGAAAAAAAAATCCGGAAAAAAAAATCCGGGAAAAAAAAATCCGGAAAAAAAAATCCGGGAAAAAAAATCCGGAAAAAAAAATCCGGAAAAAAAATCCGGAAAAAAAAATCCTGAAAAATCCTGAAAAAAAAATCCTGAAAAAAAATCCTGAAAAAAAAATCCGGAAAAAAAAATCCGGAAAAAAAAAAATCTGGAAAAAAAAATCCGGAAAAAAAAATCCGGAAAAAAAAATCCAGAAAAAAAAAACGAAAAAAAAAAATCCGGAAAAAAAAAATCCGGGAAAAAAAATCCGGAAAAAAAATCCAGAAAAATGCGGAAAAAAAAATCCGGAAAAAAAATCCAGAAAAAAAATCCGGAAAAAAAATCCGGAAAAAAAATCCGGAAAAAAAATCAGGAAAAAAAAAATCCGGGAAAAAAAATCCGGAAAAAAAATCCAGAAAAATGCGGAAAAAAAAAATCCAGAAAAAAAATCCGGAAAAAAAAATCCAGAAAAAAAAATCCAGAAAAAAAAAACGGAAAAAAAAAATCCGGAAAAAAAAAATCCGGGAAAAAAAATCCGGAAAAAAAATCCAGAAAAATGCGGAAAAAAAAAATCCAGAAAAAAAATCCGGAAAAAAAAATCCGGAAAAAAAGAAATCCGGAAAAAAAAATCCGGAAAAAAAAATCCTGAAAAAAAATCCGGAAAAAAAATCCAGAAAAATGCGGAAAAAAAAAATCCAGAAAAAAAATCCGGAAAAAAAAATCTAAAAAAAAAATCCGGAAAAAAAAATCTGGAAAAAAAAATCTGGAAAAAAAAATCCGGAAAAAATATCCAGACAAAAAAAATCCGTGAAAAAAAATCCTGAAAAAAAATCTGGAAAAAAAATCCGGAAAAAAAAATCCGGAAAAAAAAAATCTGGAAAAAAAATCCTGAAAAAAAAATCCGTAAAAAAAAATCTGCAAAAAAAAATCCGGAAAAAATATCCAGACAAAAAAAATCCGTGAAAAAAAATCCGGAAAAAAAAATCCGGAAAAAAAAATCCGGGAAAAAAAATCAGGAAAAAAAAATCCGGGAAAAAAAATCCTGAAAAAAAAATCCTGAAAAAAAAATCTGGAAAAAAAATCCTGAAAAAAAAATCCGGAAAAAAAAATCTGGAAAAAAAAATCCGGAAAAAATATCCAGACAAAAAAATCCGTGAAAAAAAATCCTGAAAAAAATCTGGAAAAAAAATCCGGAAAAAAAAATCCTGAAAAAAAAAATCTGGAAAAAAAATCCTGAAAAAAAAATCCGGAAAAAAAAATCTGCAAAAAAAAATCCGGAAAAAATATCCAGACAAAAAAAATCAGTGAAAAAAAATCCGGAAAAAAAAATCCGGAAAAAAAAATCCGGGAAAAAAAAATCCGGAAAAAAAAATCCGGGAAAAAAAATCCGGAAAAAAAAATCCGGAAAAAAAATCCTGAAAAAAAAATCCTGAAAAATCCTGAAAAAAAAATCCTGAAAAAAAATCCTGAAAAAAAAATCCGGAAAAAAAAATCCGGAAAAAAAAAATCTGGAAAAAAAAATCCGGAAAAAAAAATCTGGAAAAAAAAATCCGGAAAAAATATCCGGACAAAAAAAATCCGTGAAAAAAAATCCGGAAAAAAAAATCCAGATAAAAAATCCAGAAAAAAAAATGAAGAAAAATCCGGAAAAAAAAATCCGGAAAAATCCGGAAAAAAAAATCCGGAAAAAAAAATCCGGAAAAAAAAATCCGGGAAAAAAAATCCGGAAAAAAAAATCCGGAAAAAAAATGAAGAAAAATCCGGAAAAAAATAATCTTGAAAAAAAATCCGGAAAAAAAAATCTGGAAAAAAAATCAGGAAAAAATATCCAGACAAAAAAAATCCGAAAAAAAAATCCGGAAAAAAAAATCCGGAAAAATCCGGAAAAAAAAATCCGGAAAAAAAAATCCGGAAAAATCCGGAGAAAAAAAATCCGGAAAAAAAAATCAGGAAAAAAAAAATCCAGAAAAATCTGGAAAAAAAAATCCGGAAAAAAAATCCGGAAAAAAAAATCCGGAAAAAAAAATCTGAAAAAAAATCCGGAAAAAATATCAAGACAAAAAAAATCCGGAAAAAAAATCCAGAAAAAAAATCCGGAAAAAAAAATCAGGAAAAAAAAAATCCAGAAAAATCTGGAAAAAAAAATCCGGAAAAAAAATCCGGAAAAAAAAATCCGGAAAAAAAACATCTGGAAAAAAAAATCCGGAAAAAATATCAAGACAAAAAAAATCCGGAAAAAAAATCCAGAAAAAAAATCCGGAAAAATCCGGAAAAAAAAATGAAGAAAAATCCGGAAAAAAATCAGGAAAAATCTGGAAAAAAAATCTGGAAAAAAAATCCTGAAAAAAAAATCCGGAAAAAAAAATCCAGAAAAAAAAAACGGAAAAAAAAAATCCGGAAAAAAAAAATCCGGGAAAAAAAATCCGGAAAAAAAATCCAGAAAAATGCGGAAAAAAAAATCCGGAAAAAAAATCCAGAAAAAAAATCCAGAAAAAAAATCCGGAAAAAAAATCCGGAAAAAAAATCCGGAAAAAAAATCAGGAAAAAAAAATCCGGAAAAATCCGGAAAAGAAAAATCCTGAAAAAAAATCCTGAAAAAAAATCTGGAAAAAAAATCCTGAAAAAAAAATCCGGAAAAAAAAATCTGGAAAAAAAAATCCGGAAAAAATATCCAGACAAAAAAAATCCGTGAAAAAAAATCCGGAAAAAAAAATCCGGAAAAAAAAATCCGGAAAAAAAAATCCAGAAAAAAAAAACGAAAAAAAAAAATCCGGAAAAAAAAAATCCGGGAAAAAAAATCCGGAAAAAAAATCCAGAAAAATGCGGAAAAAAAATCCGGAAAAAAAATCCAGAAAAAAAATCCGGAAAAAAAATCCGGAAAAAAAATCCGGAAAAAAAATCAGGAAAAAAAAATCCGGAAAAATCCGGAAAAGAAAAATCCTGAAAAAAAATCCTGAAAAAAAATCCTGAAAAAAAATCTGGAAAAAAAATCCGGAAAAAAAATCCTGAAAAAAAAAATCCGGAAAAATCCGGAAAAAAAAATCTGGAAAAAAAATCCTGAAAAAAAAATCCTGAAAAAAAAATCCGGAAAAAAAAATCCAGAAAAAAAAATCCAGAAAAAAAAAACGGAAAAAAAAAATCCGGAAAAAAAAAATCCGGGAAAAAAAATCCGGAAAAAAAATCCAGAAAAATGCGGAAAAAAAAAATCCAGAAAAAAAATCCGGAAAAAAAAATCCGGAAAAAAAGAAATCCGGAAAAAAAAATCCGGAAAAAAAAATCCTGAAAAAAAATCCGGAAAAAAAATCCAGAAAAATGCGGAAAAAAAAAATCCAGAAAAAAAATCCGGAAAAAAAATCCAGAAAAAAAATCCGGAAAAAAAAATCAGGAAAAAAAAAATCCAGAAAAATCTGGAAAAAAAAATCCGGAAAAAAAATCCGGAAAAAAAAATCCGGAAAAAAAACATCTGGAAAAAAAAATCCGGAAAAAATATCAAGACAAAAAAAATCCGGAAAAAAAATCCAGAAAAAAAATCCGGAAAAATCCGGAAAAAAAAATGAAGAAAAATCCGGAAAAAAATCAGGAAAAATCTGGAAAAAAAATCTGGAAAAAAAATCCTGAAAAAAAAATCCGGAAAAAAAAATCCAGAAAAAAAAAACGGAAAAAAAAAATCCGGAAAAAAAAAATCCGGGAAAAAAAATCCGGAAAAAAAATCCAGAAAAATGCGGAAAAAAAAATCCGGAAAAAAAATCCAGAAAAAAAATCCAGAAAAAAAATCCGGAAAAAAAATCCGGAAAAAAAATCCGGAAAAAAAATCAGGAAAAAAAAATCCGGAAAAATCCGGAAAAGAAAAATCCTGAAAAAAAATCCTGAAAAAAAATCTGGAAAAAAAATCCTGAAAAAAAAATCCGGAAAAAAAAATCTGGAAAAAAAAATCCGGAAAAAATATCCAGACAAAAAAAATCCGTGAAAAAAAATCCGGAAAAAAAAATCCGGAAAAAAAAATCCGGAAAAAAAAATCCAGAAAAAAAAAACGAAAAAAAAAAATCCGGAAAAAAAAAATCCGGGAAAAAAAATCCGGAAAAAAAATCCAGAAAAATGCGGAAAAAAAATCCGGAAAAAAAATCCAGAAAAAAAATCCGGAAAAAAAATCCGGAAAAAAAATCCGGAAAAAAAATCAGGAAAAAAAAATCCGGAAAAATCCGGAAAAGAAAAATCCTGAAAAAAAATCCTGAAAAAAAATCCTGAAAAAAAATCTGGAAAAAAAATCCGGAAAAAAAATCCTGAAAAAAAAAATCCGGAAAAATCCGGAAAAAAAAATCTGGAAAAAAAATCCTGAAAAAAAAATCCTGAAAAAAAAATCCGGAAAAAAAAATCCAGAAAAAAAAATCCAGAAAAAAAAAACGGAAAAAAAAAATCCGGAAAAAAAAAATCCGGGAAAAAAAATCCGGAAAAAAAATCCAGAAAAATGCGGAAAAAAAAAATCCAGAAAAAAAATCCGGAAAAAAAAATCCGGAAAAAAAGAAATCCGGAAAAAAAAATCCGGAAAAAAAAATCCTGAAAAAAAATCCGGAAAAAAAATCCAGAAAAATGCGGAAAAAAAAAATCCAGAAAAAAAATCCGGAAAAAAAAATCTAAAAAAAAAATCCGGAAAAAAAAATCTGGAAAAAAAAATCTGGAAAAAAAAATCCGGAAAAAATATCCAGACAAAAAAAATCCGTGAAAAAAAATCCAGAAAAAAAATCCGGAAAAATCCGGAAAAAAAAATGAAGAAAAATCCGGAAAAAAATCAGGAAAAATCTGGAAAAAAAATCTGGAAAAAAAATCCTGAAAATAAAATCCGGAAAAAAAAATCCAGAAAAAAAAAACGGAAAAAAAAAATCCGGAAAAAAAAAATCCGGGAAAAAAAATCCGGAAAAAAAATCCAGAAAAATGCGGAAAAAAAAATCCGGAAAAAAAATCCAGAAAAAAAATCCAGAAAAAAAATCCGGAAAAAAAATCCGGAAAAAAAATCCTGAAAAAAAATCAGGAAAAAAAAATCCGGAAAAATCCGGAAAAGAAAAATCCTGAAAAAAAATCCTGAAAAAAAATCTGGAAAAAAAATCCTGAAAAAAAAATCCGGAAAAAAAAATCTGGAAAAAAAAATCCGGAAAAAATATCCAGACAAAAAAAATCCGTGAAAAAAAATCCGGAAAAAAAAATCCGGAAAAAAAAATCCGGGAAAAAAAAATCCGGAAAAAAAAATCCGGGAAAAAAAATCCGGAAAAAAAAATCCGGAAAAAAAATCCGGAAAAAAAAATCCTGAAAAATCCTGAAAAAAAAATCCTGAAAAAAAATCCTGAAAAAAAAATCCGGAAAAAAAAATCCGGAAAAAAAAAAATCTGGAAAAAAAAATCCGGAAAAAAAAATCCGGAAAAAAAAATCCAGAAAAAAAAAACGAAAAAAAAAAATCCGGAAAAAAAAAATCCGGGAAAAAAAATCCGGAAAAAAAATCCAGAAAAATGCGGAAAAAAAAATCCGGAAAAAAAATCCAGAAAAAAAATCCGGAAAAAAAATCCGGAAAAAAAATCCGGAAAAAAAATCAGGAAAAAAAAAATCCGGGAAAAAAAATCCGGAAAAAAAATCCAGAAAAATGCGGAAAAAAAAAATCCAGAAAAAAAATCCGGAAAAAAAAATCCAGAAAAAAAAATCCAGAAAAAAAAAACGGAAAAAAAAAATCCGGAAAAAAAAAATCCGGGAAAAAAAATCCGGAAAAAAAATCCAGAAAAATGCGGAAAAAAAAAATCCAGAAAAAAAATCCGGAAAAAAAAATCCGGAAAAAAAGAAATCCGGAAAAAAAAATCCGGAAAAAAAAATCCTGAAAAAAAATCCGGAAAAAAAATCCAGAAAAATGCGGAAAAAAAAAATCCAGAAAAAAAATCCGGAAAAAAAAATCTAAAAAAAAAATCCGGAAAAAAAAATCTGGAAAAAAAAATCTGGAAAAAAAAATCCGGAAAAAATATCCAGACAAAAAAAATCCGTGAAAAAAAATCCTGAAAAAAAATCTGGAAAAAAAATCCTGAAAAAAAAATCCGGAAAAAAAAAATCTGGAAAAAAAATCCTGAAAAAAAAATCCGTAAAAAAAAATCTGCAAAAAAAAATCCGGAAAAAATATCCAGACAAAAAAAATCCGTGAAAAAAAATCCGGAAAAAAAAATCCGGAAAAAAAAATCCGGGAAAAAAAATCAGGAAAAAAAAATCCGGGAAAAAAAATCCTGAAAAAAAAATCCTGAAAAAAAAATCTGGAAAAAAAATCCTGAAAAAAAAATCCGGAAAAAAAAATCTGGAAAAAAAAATCCGGAAAAAATATCCAGACAAAAAAATCCGTGAAAAAAAATCCTGAAAAAAATCTGGAAAAAAAATCCGGAAAAAAAAATCCTGAAAAAAAAAATCTGGAAAAAAAATCCTGAAAAAAAAATCCGGAAAAAAAAATCTGCAAAAAAAAATCCGGAAAAAATATCCAGACAAAAAAAATCCGTGAAAAAAAATCCGGAAAAAAAAATCCGGAAAAAAAAATCCGGGAAAAAAAAATCCGGAAAAAAAAATCCGGGAAAAAAAATCCAGAAAAAAAAATCCGGAAAAAAAATCCGGAAAAAAAAATCCTGAAAAATCCTGAAAAAAAAATCCTGAAAAAAAATCCTGAAAAAAAAATCCGGAAAAAAAAATCCGGAAAAAAAAAATCTGGAAAAAAAAATCCGGAAAAAAAAATCTGGAAAAAAAAATCTGGAAAAAAAAATCCGGAAAAAATATCCGGACAAAAAAAATCCGTGAAAAAAAATCCGGAAAAAAAAATCCAGATAAAAAATCCAGAAAAAAAAATGAAGAAAAATCCGGAAAAAAAAATCCGGAAAAATCCGGAAAAAAAAATCCGGAAAAAAAAATCCGGAAAAAAAAATCCGGGAAAAAAAATCCGGAAAAAAAAATCCGGAAAAAAAATGAAGAAAAATCCGGAAAAAAATAATCTTGAAAAAAAATCCGGAAAAAAAAATCTGGAAAAAAAATCAGGAAAAAATATCCAGACAAAAAAAATCCGAAAAAAAAATCCGGAAAAAAAAATCCGGAAAAATCCGGAAAAAAAAATCCGGAAAAAAAAATCCGGAAAAATCCGGAGAAAAAAAATCCGGAAAAAAAAATCAGGAAAAAAAAAATCCAGAAAAATCTGGAAAAAAAAATCCGGAAAAAAAATCCGGAAAAAAAAATCCGGAAAAAAAAATCTGAAAAAAAATCCGGAAAAAATATCAAGACAAAAAAAATCCGGAAAAAAAATCCAGAAAAAAAATCCGGAAAAAAAATCCGGAAAAAAAAATCCGGAAAAAAAACATCTGGAAAAAAAAATCCGGAAAAAATATCAAGACAAAAAAAATCCGGAAAAAAAATCCAGAAAAAAAATCCGGAAAAATCCGGAAAAAAAAATGAAGAAAAATCCGGAAAAAAATCAGGAAAAATCTGGAAAAAAAATCTGGAAAAAAAATCCTGAAAAAAAAATCCGGAAAAAAAAAACGGAAAAAAAAAACGGAAAAAAAAAATCCGGAAAAAAAAAATCCGGGAAAAAAAATCCGGAAAAAAAATCCAGAAAAATGCGGAAAAAAAAATCCGGAAAAAAAATCCGGAAAAAAAATCCGGAAAAAAAATCAGGAAAAAAAAATCCGGAAAAATCCGGAAAAGAAAAATCCTGAAAAAAAATCCTGAAAAAAAATCTGGAAAAAAAATCCTGAAAAAAAAATCCGGAAAAAAAAATCTGGAAAAAAAAATCCGGAAAAAATATCCAGACAAAAAAAATCCGTGAAAAAAAATCCGGAAAAAAAAATCCGGAAAAAAAAATCCGGAAAAAAAAATCCAGAAAAAAAAAACGAAAAAAAAAAATCCGGAAAAAAAAAATCCGGGAAAAAAAATCCGGAAAAAAAATCCAGAAAAATGCGGAAAAAAAATCCGGAAAAAAAATCCAGAAAAAAAATCCGGAAAAAAAATCCGGAAAAAAAATCCGGAAAAAAAATCAGGAAAAAAAAATCCGGAAAAATCCGGAAAAGAAAAATCCTGAAAAAAAATCCTGAAAAAAAATCCTGAAAAAAAATCTGGAAAAAAAATCCGGAAAAAAAATCCTGAAAAAAAAAATCCGGAAAAATCCGGAAAAAAAAATCTGGAAAAAAAATCCTGAAAAAAAAATCCTGAAAAAAAAATCCGGAAAAAAAAATCCAGAAAAAAAAATCCAGAAAAAAAAAACGGAAAAAAAAAATCCGGAAAAAAAAAATCCGGGAAAAAAAATCCGGAAAAAAAATCCAGAAAAATGCGGAAAAAAAAAATCCAGAAAAAAAATCCGGAAAAAAAAATCCGGAAAAAAAGAAATCCGGAAAAAAAAATCCGGAAAAAAAAATCCTGAAAAAAAATCCGGAAAAAAAATCCAGAAAAATGCGGAAAAAAAAAATCCAGAAAAAAAATCCGGAAAAAAAAATCTAAAAAAAAAATCCGGAAAAAAAAATCTGGAAAAAAAAATCTGGAAAAAAAAATCCGGAAAAAATATCCAGACAAAAAAAATCCGTGAAAAAAAATCCAGAAAAAAAATCCGGAAAAATCCGGAAAAAAAAATGAAGAAAAATCCGGAAAAAAATCAGGAAAAATCTGGAAAAAAAATCTGGAAAAAAAATCCTGAAAATAAAATCCGGAAAAAAAAATCCAGAAAAAAAAAACGGAAAAAAAAAATCCGGAAAAAAAAAATCCGGGAAAAAAAATCCGGAAAAAAAATCCAGAAAAATGCGGAAAAAAAAATCCGGAAAAAAAATCCAGAAAAAAAATCCAGAAAAAAAATCCGGAAAAAAAATCCGGAAAAAAAATCCGGAAAAAAAATCAGGAAAAAAAAATCCGGAAAAATCCGGAAAAGAAAAATCCTGAAAAAAAATCCTGAAAAAAAATCTGGAAAAAAAATCCTGAAAAAAAAATCCGGAAAAAAAAATCTGGAAAAAAAAATCCGGAAAAAATATCCAGACAAAAAAAATCCGTGAAAAAAAATCCGGAAAAAAAAATCCGGAAAAAAAAATCCGGGAAAAAAAAATCCGGAAAAAAAAATCCGGGAAAAAAAATCCGGAAAAAAAAATCCGGAAAAAAAATCCGGAAAAAAAAATCCTGAAAAATCCTGAAAAAAAAATCCTGAAAAAAAATCCTGAAAAAAAAATCCGGAAAAAAAAATCCGGAAAAAAAAAAATCTGGAAAAAAAAATCCGGAAAAAAAAATCCGGAAAAAAAAATCCAGAAAAAAAAAACGAAAAAAAAAAATCCGGAAAAAAAAAATCCGGGAAAAAAAATCCGGAAAAAAAATCCAGAAAAATGCGGAAAAAAAAATCCGGAAAAAAAATCCAGAAAAAAAATCCGGAAAAAAAATCCGGAAAAATAATCCGGAAAAAAAATCAGGAAAAAAAAAATCCGGGAAAAAAAATCCGGAAAAAAAATCCAGAAAAATGCGGAAAAAAAAAATCCAGAAAAAAAATCCGGAAAAAAAAATCCGGAAAAAAAGAAATCCGGAAAAAAAAATCCGGAAAAAAAAATCCTGAAAAAAAATCCGGAAAAAAAATCCAGAAAAATGCGGAAAAAAAAAATCCAGAAAAAAAATCCGGAAAAAAAAATCTAAAAAAAAAATCCGGAAAAAAAAATCTGGAAAAAAAAATCTGGAAAAAAAAATCCGGAAAAAATATCCAGACAAAAAAAATCCGTGAAAAAAAATCCTGAAAAAAAATCTGGAAAAAAAATCCTGAAAAAAAAATCCGGAAAAAAAAAATCTGGAAAAAAAATCCTGAAAAAAAAATCCGTAAAAAAAAATCTGCAAAAAAAAATCCGGAAAAAATATCCAGACAAAAAAAATCCGTGAAAAAAAATCCGGAAAAAAAAATCCGGAAAAAAAAATCCGGGAAAAAAAATCAGGAAAAAAAAATCCGGGAAAAAAAATCCTGAAAAAAAAATCCTGAAAAAAAAATCTGGAAAAAAAATCCTGAAAAAAAAATCCGGAAAAAAAAATCTGGAAAAAAAAATCCGGAAAAAATATCCAGACAAAAAAATCCGTGAAAAAAAATCCTGAAAAAAATCTGGAAAAAAAATCCTGAAAAAAAAAATCTGGAAAAAAAATCCTGAAAAAAAAATCCGGAAAAAAAAATCTGCAAAAAAAAATCCGGAAAAAATATCCAGACAAAAAAAATCCGTGAAAAAAAATCCGGAAAAAAAAATCCGGAAAAAAAAATCCGGGAAAAAAAAATCCGGAAAAAAAAATCCGGGAAAAAAAATCCGGAAAAAAAAATCCGGAAAAAAAATCCGGAAAAAAAAATCCTGAAAAATCCTGAAAAAAAAATCCTGAAAAAAAATCCGGAAAAAAAAATCCGGAAAAAAAAATCCGGAAAAAAAAAAATCTGGAAAAAAAAAATCCGGGAAAAAAAATCCGGAAAAAAAATCCAGAAAAATGCGGAAAAAAAAATCCGGAAAAAAAATCCAGAAAAAAAATCCAGAAAAAAAATCCGGAAAAAAAATCCGGAAAAAAAATCCGGAAAAAAAATCAGGAAAAAAAAATCCGGAAAAATCCGGAAAAGAAAAATCCTGAAAAAAAATCCTGAAAAAAAATCTGGAAAAAAAATCCTGAAAAAAAAATCCGGAAAAAAAAATCTGGAAAAAAAAATCCGGAAAAAATATCCAGACAAAAAAAATCCGTGAAAAAAAATCCGGGAAAAAAAATCCGGAAAAAAAAATCCGGAAAAAAAATCCGGAAAAAAAAATCCTGAAAAATCCTGAAAAAAAAATCCTGAAAAAAAATCCTGAAAAAAAAATCCGGAAAAAAAAATCCGGAAAAAAAAAAATCTGGAAAAAAAAATCCGGAAAAAAAAATCCGGAAAAAAAAATCCAGAAAAAAAAAACGAAAAAAAAAAATCCGGAAAAAAAAAATCCGGGAAAAAAAATCCGGAAAAAAAATCCAGAAAAATGCGGAAAAAAAAATCCGGAAAAAAAATCCAGAAAAAAAATCCGGAAAAAAAATCCGGAAAAAAAATCCGGAAAAAAAATCAGGAAAAAAAAAATCCGGGAAAAAAAATCCGGAAAAAAAATCCAGAAAAATGCGGAAAAAAAAAATCCAGAAAAAAAATCCGGAAAAAAAAATCCGGAAAAAAAGAAATCCGGAAAAAAAAATCCGGAAAAAAAAATCCTGAAAAAAAATCCGGAAAAAAAATCCAGAAAAATGCGGAAAAAAAAAATCCAGAAAAAAAATCCGGAAAAAAAAATCTAAAAAAAAAATCCGGAAAAAAAAATCTGGAAAAAAAAATCTGGAAAAAAAAATCCGGAAAAAATATCCAGACAAAAAAAATCCGTGAAAAAAAATCCTGAAAAAAAATCTGGAAAAAAAATCCTGAAAAAAAAATCCGGAAAAAAAAAATCTGGAAAAAAAATCCTGAAAAAAAAATCCGTAAAAAAAAATCTGCAAAAAAAAATCCGGAAAAAATATCCAGACAAAAAAAATCCGTGAAAAAAAATCCGGAAAAAAAAATCCGGAAAAAAAAATCCGGGAAAAAAAATCAGGAAAAAAAAATCCGGGAAAAAAAATCCTGAAAAAAAAATCCTGAAAAAAAAATCTGGAAAAAAAATCCTGAAAAAAAAATCCGGAAAAAAAAATCTGGAAAAAAAAATCCGGAAAAAATATCCAGACAAAAAAATCCGTGAAAAAAAATCCTGAAAAAAATCTGGAAAAAAAATCCTGAAAAAAAAAATCTGGAAAAAAAATCCTGAAAAAAAAATCCGGAAAAAAAAATCTGCAAAAAAAAATCCGGAAAAAATATCCAGACAAAAAAAATCCGTGAAAAAAAATCCGGAAAAAAAAATCCGGAAAAAAAAATCCGGGAAAAAAAAATCCGGAAAAAAAAATCCGGGAAAAAAAATCCGGAAAAAAAAATCCGGAAAAAAAATCCGGAAAAAAAAATCCTGAAAAATCCTGAAAAAAAAATCCTGAAAAAAAATCCGGAAAAAAAAATCCGGAAAAAAAAATCCGGAAAAAAAAAAATCTGGAAAAAAAAATCCGGAAAAAATATCCGGACAAAAAAAATCCGTGAAAAAAAATCCGGAAAAAAAAATCCAGATAAAAAATCCAGAAAAAAAAATGAAGAAAAATCCGGAAAAAAAAATCCGGAAAAATCCGGAAAAAAAAATCCGGAAAAAAAAATCCGGAAAAAAAAATCCGGGAAAAAAAAATCCGGAAAAAAAAATCCGGAAAAAATATCCGGACAAAAAAAATCCGTGAAAAAAAATCCGGAAAAAAAAATCCAGATAAAAAATCCAGAAAAAAAAATGAAGAAAAATCCGGAAAAAAAAATCCGGAAAAATCCGGAAAAAAAAATCTGGAAAAAAAAATCCGGAAAAAATATCCAGACAAAAAAATCCGTGAAAAAAAATCCTGAAAAAAATCTGGAAAAAAAATCCTGAAAAAAAAAATCTGGAAAAAAAATCCTGAAAAAAAAATCCGGAAAAAAAAATCTGCAAAAAAAAATCCGGAAAAAATATCCAGACAAAAAAAATCCGTGAAAAAAAATCCGGAAAAAAAAATCCGGAAAAAAAAATCCGGGAAAAAAAAATCCGGAAAAAAAAATCCGGGAAAAAAAATCCGGAAAAAAAAATCCGGAAAAAAAATCCGGAAAAAAAAATCCTGAAAAATCCTGAAAAAAAAATCCTGAAAAAAAATCCGGAAAAAAAAATCCGGAAAAAAAAATCCGGAAAAAAAAAAATCTGGAAAAAAAAATCCGGAAAAAATATCCGGACAAAAAAAATCCGTGAAAAAAAATCCGGAAAAAAAAATCCAGATAAAAAATCCAGAAAAAAAAATGAAGAAAAATCCGGAAAAAAAAATCCGGAAAAATCCGGAAAAAAAAATCCGGAAAAAAAAATCCGGAAAAAAAAATCCGGGAAAAAAAAATCCGGAAAAAAAAATCCGGAAAAAAAATGAAGAAAAATCCGGAAAAAAATAATCTTGAAAAAAAATCCGGAAAAAAAAATCTGGAAAAAAAAATCAGGAAAAAATATCCAGACAAAAAAAATCCGAAAAAAAAATCCGGAAAAAAAAATCCGGAAAAATCCGGAAAAAAAAATCCGGAAAAAAAAATCCGGAAAAATCCGGAGAAAAAAAATCCGGAAAAAAAAATCAGGAAAAAAAAAATCCAGAAAAATCTGGAAAAAAAAATCCGGAAAAAAAATCCGGAAAAAAAAATCCGGAAAAAAAAATCTGAAAAAAAATCCTGAAAAAAAAATTCTGAAAAAAAAATCCGGAAAAAAAACATCTGGAAAAAAAAATCCGGAAAAAATATCAAGACAAAAAAAATCCGGAAAAAAAATCCAGAAAAAAAATTCGGAAAAATCCGGAAAAAAAATGAAGAAAAATCCGGAAAAAAATCAGGAAAAATCTGGAAAAAAAATCTGGAAAAAAAATCCTGAAAAAAAAATCCGGAAAAAAAAATCCAGAAAAAAAAAACGGAAAAAAAAAATCCGGAAAAAAAAAATCCGGGAAAAAAAATCCGGAAAAAAAATCCAGAAAAATGCGGAAAAAAAAATCCGGAAAAAAAATCCAGAAAAAAAATCCAGAAAAAAAATCCGGAAAAAAAATCCGGAAAAAAAATCCGGAAAAAAAATCAGGAAAAAAAAATCCGGAAAAATCCGGAAAAGAAAAATCCTGAAAAAAAATCCTGAAAAAAAATCTGGAAAAAAAATCCTGAAAAAAAAATCCGGAAAAAAAAATCTGGAAAAAAAAATCCGGAAAAAATATCCAGACAAAAAAAATCCGTGAAAAAAAATCCGGAAAAAAAAATCCGGAAAAAAAAATCCGGAAAAAAAAATCCAGAAAAAAAAAACGAAAAAAAAAAATCCGGAAAAAAAAAATCCGGGAAAAAAAATCCGGAAAAAAAATCCAGAAAAATGCGGAAAAAAAATCCGGAAAAAAAATCCAGAAAAAAAATCCGGAAAAAAAATCCGGAAAAAAAATCCGGAAAAAAAATCAGGAAAAAAAAATCCGGAAAAATCCGGAAAAGAAAAATCCTGAAAAAAAATCCTGAAAAAAAATCCTGAAAAAAAATCTGGAAAAAAAATCCGGAAAAAAAATCCTGAAAAAAAAAATCCGGAAAAATCCGGAAAAAAAAATCTGGAAAAAAAATCCTGAAAAAAAAATCCTGAAAAAAAAATCCGGAAAAAAAAATCCAGAAAAAAAAATCCAGAAAAAAAAAACGGAAAAAAAAAATCCGGAAAAAAAAAATCCGGGAAAAAAAATCCGGAAAAAAAATCCAGAAAAATGCGGAAAAAAAAAATCCAGAAAAAAAATCCGGAAAAAAAAATCCGGAAAAAAAGAAATCCGGAAAAAAAAATCCGGAAAAAAAAATCCTGAAAAAAAATCCGGAAAAAAAATCCAGAAAAATGCGGAAAAAAAAAATCCAGAAAAAAAATCCGGAAAAAAAAATCTAAAAAAAAAATCCGGAAAAAAAAATCTGGAAAAAAAAATTTGGAAAAAAAAATCCGGAAAAAATATCCAGACAAAAAAAATCCGTGAAAAAAAATCCAGAAAAAAAATCCGGAAAAATCCGGGAAAAAAAATGAAGAAAAATCCGGAAAAAAATCAGGAAAAATCTGGAAAAAAAATCTGGAAAAAAAATCCTGAAAATAAAATCCGGAAAAAAAAATCCAGAAAAAAAAAACGGAAAAAAAAAATCCGGAAAAAAAAAATCCGGGAAAAAAAATCCGGAAAAAAAATCCAGAAAAATGCGGAAAAAAAAATCCGGAAAAAAAATCCAGAAAAAAAATCCAGAAAAAAAATCCGGAAAAAAAATCCGGAAAAAAAATCCGGAAAAAAAATCAGGAAAAAAAAATCCGGAAAAATCCGGAAAAGAAAAATCCTGAAAAAAAATCCTGAAAAAAAATCTGGAAAAAAAATCCTGAAAAAAAAATCCGGAAAAAAAAATCTGGAAAAAAAAATCCGGAAAAAATATCCAGACAAAAAAAATCCGTGAAAAAAAATCCGGAAAAAAAAATCCGGAAAAAAAAATCCGGGAAAAAAAAATCCGGAAAAAAAAATCCGGGAAAAAAAATCCGGAAAAAAAAATCCGGAAAAAAAATCCGGAAAAAAAAATCCTGAAAAATCCTGAAAAAAAAATCCTGAAAAAAAATCCTGAAAAAAAAATCCGGAAAAAAAAATCCGGAAAAAAAAAAATCTGGAAAAAAAAATCCGGAAAAAAAAATCCGGAAAAAAAAATCCAGAAAAAAAAAACGAAAAAAAAAAATCCGGAAAAAAAAAATCCGGGAAAAAAAATCCGGAAAAAAAATCCAGAAAAATGCGGAAAAAAAAATCCGGAAAAAAAATCCAGAAAAAAAATCCGGAAAAAAAATCCGGAAAAAAAATCCGGAAAAAAAATCAGGAAAAAAAAAATCCGGGAAAAAAAATCCGGAAAAAAAATCCAGAAAAATGCGGAAAAAAAAAATCCAGAAAAAAAATCCGGAAAAAAAAATCCGGAAAAAAAGAAATCCGGAAAAAAAAATCCGGAAAAAAAAATCCTGAAAAAAAATCCGGAAAAAAAATCCAGAAAAATGCGGAAAAAAAAAATCCAGAAAAAAAATCCGGAAAAAAAAATCTAAAAAAAAAATCCGGAAAAAAAAATCTGGAAAAAAAAATCTGGAAAAAAAAATCCGGAAAAAATATCCAGACAAAAAAAATCCGTGAAAAAAAATCCTGAAAAAAAATCTGGAAAAAAAATCCGGAAAAAAAAATCCGGAAAAAAAAAATCTGGAAAAAAAATCCTGAAAAAAAAATCCGTAAAAAAAAATCTGCAAAAAAAAATCCGGAAAAAATATCCAGACAAAAAAAATCCGTGAAAAAAAATCCGGAAAAAAAAATCCGGAAAAAAAAATCCGGGAAAAAAAATCAGGAAAAAAAAATCCGGGAAAAAAAATCCTGAAAAAAAAATCCTGAAAAAAAAATCTGGAAAAAAAATCCTGAAAAAAAAATCCGGAAAAAAAAATCTGGAAAAAAAAATCCGGAAAAAATATCCAGACAAAAAAATCCGTGAAAAAAAATCCTGAAAAAAATCTGGAAAAAAAATCCTGAAAAAAAAAATCTGGAAAAAAAATCCTGAAAAAAAAATCCGGAAAAAAAAATCTGCAAAAAAAAATCCGGAAAAAATATCCAGACAAAAAAAATCCGTGAAAAAAAATCCGGAAAAAAAAATCCGGAAAAAAAAATCCGGGAAAAAAAAATCCGGAAAAAAAAATCCGGGAAAAAAAATCCGGAAAAAAAAATCCGGAAAAAAAATCCGGAAAAAAAAATCCTGAAAAATCCTGAAAAAAAAATCCTGAAAAAAAATCCGGAAAAAAAAATCCGGAAAAAAAAATCTGGAAAAAAAAAAATCTGGAAAAAAAAATCCGGAAAAAATATCCGGACAAAAAAAATCCGTGAAAAAAAATCCGGAAAAAAAAATCCAGATAAAAAATCCAGAAAAAAAAATGAAGAAAAATCCGGAAAAAAAAATCCGGAAAAATCCGGAAAAAAAAATCCGGAAAAAAAAATCCGGAAAAAAAAATCCGGGAAAAAAAAATCCGGAAAAAAAAATCCGGAAAAAATATCCGGACAAAAAAAATCCGTGAAAAAAAATCCGGAAAAAAAAATCCAGATAAAAAATCCAGAAAAAAAAATGAAGAAAAATCCGGAAAAAAAAATCCGGAAAAATCCGGAAAAAAAAATCTGGAAAAAAAAATCCGGAAAAAATATCCAGACAAAAAAATCCGTGAAAAAAAATCCTGAAAAAAATCTGGAAAAAAAATCCTGAAAAAAAAAATCTGGAAAAAAAATCCTGAAAAAAAAATCCGGAAAAAAAAATCTGCAAAAAAAAATCCGGAAAAAATATCCAGACAAAAAAAATCCGTGAAAAAAAATCCGGAAAAAAAAATCCGGAAAAAAAAATCCGGGAAAAAAAAATCCGGAAAAAAAAATCCGGGAAAAAAAATCCGGAAAAAAAAATCCGGAAAAAAAATCCGGAAAAAAAAATCCTGAAAAATCCTGAAAAAAAAATCCTGAAAAAAAATCCGGAAAAAAAAATCCGGAAAAAAAAATCCGGAAAAAAAAAATCTGGAAAAAAAAATCCGGAAAAAATATCCGGACAAAAAAAATCCGTGAAAAAAAATCCGGAAAAAAAAATCCAGATAAAAAATCCAGAAAAAAAAATGAAGAAAAATCCGGAAAAAAAAATCCGGAAAAATCCGGAAAAAAAAATCCGGAAAAAAAAATCCGGAAAAAAAAATCCGGGAAAAAAAAATCCGGAAAAAAAAATCCGGAAAAAAAATGAAGAAAAATCCGGAAAAAAATAATCTTGAAAAAAAATCCGGAAAAAAAAATCTGGAAAAAAAAATCAGGAAAAAATATCCAGACAAAAAAAATCCGAAAAAAAAATCCGGAAAAAAAAATCCGGAAAAATCCGGAAAAAAAATCCGGAAAAAAAAATCCGGAAAAATCCGGAGAAAAAAAATCCGGAAAAAAAAATCAGGAAAAAAAAAATCCAGAAAAATCTGGAAAAAAAAATCCGGAAAAAAAATCCGGAAAAAAAAATCCGGAAAAAAAAATCTGAAAAAAAATCCTGAAAAAAAAATTCTGAAAAAAAAATCCGGAAAAAAAACATCTGGAAAAAAAAATCCGGAAAAAATATCCGGACAAAAAAAATCCGGAAAAAAAATCCAGAAAAAAAATCCGGAAAAATCCGGAAAAAAAAATGAAGAAAAATCCGGAAAAAAATCAGGAAAAATCTGGAAAAAAAATCTGGAAAAAAAATCCTGAAAAAAAAATCCGGAAAAAAAAATCCAGAAAAAAAAAACGGAAAAAAAAAATCCGGAAAAAAAAAATCCGGGAAAAAAAATCCGGAAAAAAAATCCAGAAAAATGCGGAAAAAAAAATCCGGAAAAAAAATCCAGAAAAAAAATCCAGAAAAAAAATCCGGAAAAAAAATCCGGAAAAAAAATCCGGAAAAAAAATCAGGAAAAAAAAATCCGGAAAAATCCGGAAAAGAAAAATCCTGAAAAAAAATCCTGAAAAAAAATCTGGAAAAAAAATCCGGAAAAAAAATCCGGAAAAAAAAAATCCGGAAAAATCCGGAAAAAATAAAATCTGGAAAAAAAATCCTGAAAAAAAAATCCTGAAAAAAAAATCCTGAAAAAAAAATCCAGAAAAAAAATACGGAAAAAAAAAATCCGGAAAAAAAAAATCCGGAAAAAAAATCCAGAAAAATGCGGAAAAAAAAAATCCAGAAAAAAAATCTGGAAAAAAAAATCCAGAAAAAAAGAAATCCGGAAAAAAAAATCCGGAAAAAAAAATCCTGAAAAAAAATCCGGAAAAAAAATCCAGAAAAATGCAGAAAAAAAAATCTGGAAAAAAAATCCTGAAAAAAAAATCCGGAAAAAAAAATCTGGAAAAAAAAATCCGGAAAAAATATCCAGACAAAAAAAATCCGTGAAAAAAAATCCTGAAAAAAAATCTGGAAAAAAAATCCGGAAAAAAAAATCCGGAAAAAAAAAATCTGGAAAAAAAATCCTGAAAAAAAAATCCGTAAAAAAAAATCTGCAAAAAAAAATCCGGAAAAAATATCCAGACAAAAAAAATCCGTGAAAAAAAATCCGGAAAAAAAAATCCGGAAAAAAAAATCCGGGAAAAAAAATCCGGAAAAAAAAATCTGGAAAAAAAAATCCTGAAAAAATATCCAGACAAAAAAAATCCGTGAAAAAAAATCCTGAAAAAAAATCTGGAAAAAAAATCCGGAAAAAAAAATCCTGAAAAAAAAAATCTGGAAAAAAAATCCTGAAAAAAAAATCCGTAAAAAAAAATCTGCAAAAAAAAATCCGGAAAAAATATCCAGACAAAAAAAATCCGTGAAAAAAAATCCGGAAAAAAAAATCCGGAAAAAAAAATCCGGGAAAAAAAATCCGGGAAAAAAAATCCGGAAAAAAAAATCCGGAAAAAAAATCCGGAAAAAAAAATCCTGAAAAATCCTGAAAAAAAATCTGGAAAAAAAATCCGGAAAAAAAATCCGGAAAAAAAAAATCCGGAAAAATCCGGAAAAAAAAATCTGGAAAAAAAATCCTGAAAAAAAAATCCAGAAAAAAAAATCCAGAAAAAAAAAACGGAAAAAAAAAATCCGGAAAAAAAAAATCCGGGAAAAAAAATCCGGAAAAAAAATCCAGAAAAATGCGGAAAAAAAAAATCCAGAAAAAAAATCTGGAAAAAAAAATCCGGAAAAAAAAATCCGGAAAAAAAGAAATCCGGAAAAAAAAATCCGGAAAAAAAAATCCTGAAAAAAAATCCGGAAAAAAAATCCAGAAAAATGCGGAAAAAAAAAATCCAGAAAAAAAATCCGGAAAAAAAAATCTAAAAAAAAAATCCTGAAAAAAAAATCCGGAAAAAAAAATCTGGAAAAAAAAATCCGGAAAAAATATCCAGACAAAAAAAATCCGTGAAAAAAAATCCTGAAAAAAAATCTGGAAAAAAAATCCGGAAAAAAAAATCCGGAAAAAAAAAATCTGGAAAAAAAATCCTGAAAAAAAAATCCGTAAAAAAAAATCTGCAAAAAAAAATCCGGAAAAAATATCCAGACAAAAAAAAATCCGTGAAAAAAAATCCGGAAAAAAAAATCCGGAAAAAAAAATCCGGGAAAAAAAATCCGGAAAAAAAAATCCGGGAAAAAAAATCCTGAAAAAAAAATCCTGAAAAAAAAATCTGGAAAAAAAATCCTGAAAAAAAAATCCGGAAAAAAAAATCTGGAAAAAAAAATCCGGAAAAAATATCCAGACAAAAAAAATCCGTGAAAAAAAATCCTGAAAAAAAAATCTGGAAAAAAAATCCGGAAAAAAAAATCCGGAAAAAAAAAATCTGGAAAAAAAATCCGGAAAAAAAAATCCGGAAAAAAAAATCTGCAAAAAAAAATCCGGAAAAATCCGGAAAAAAAAATGAAGAAAAATCAGGAAAAATCTGGAAAAAAAATCTGAAAAAAAAATCAGGAAAAATACGGAAAAGAAAAATCCGGAAAAAAAATCCGGAAAAAAAATCTGGAAAAAAAAATCCAGAAAAAAAAAAAACGGAAAAAAAAAATCCGGAAAAAAAAATCCGGAAAAAAAAATCCAGAAAAAAAAAAAAACGGAAAAAAAAATCCGGAAAAAAAAAATCCGGGAAAAAAAATCCAGAAAAAAAATCCAGAAAAATGCGGAAAAAAAAAATCCAGAAAAAAAATCTGGAAAAAAAAATCCGGAAAAAAAAATCCGGAAAAAAAAATCCGGAAAAAAAAATCCTGAAAAAAAAATCTGGAAAAAAAATCCTGAAAAAAAAATCTGGAAAAAAAAATCTGGAAAAAAAAATCCGGAAAAAATATCCAGGCAAAAAAAATCCGTGAAAAAAAATCCTGAAAAAAAATCTGGAAAAAAAATCCGGAAAAAAAAATCCGGAAAAAAAAAATCTGGATAAAAAATCCGGAAAAAAAAATCCGGAAAAAAAAATCTGGAAAAAAAAATCCGGAAAAAATATCCAGACAAAAAAAATCCGTGAAAAAAAATCCGGAAAAAAAAATCCAGAAAAAAAATCCTGAAAAAAAAATCCGGAAAAAAAATCCGGAAAAAAAAAATCCGGAAAAATCCGGAAAAAAAAATCTTGAAAAAAAATCCTGAAAAAAAAAAAATCCTGAAAAAAAAATCCTAAAAAAAAACATCTGGAAAAAAAAATCCGGAAAAAAAAAATATCCGGACAAAAAAAATCCGGAAAAAAAAAATCCGGAAAAAAAAATCCAGAAAAAAAAAATCCAGAAAAAAAAAAACGGAAAAAAAAAATCCGGAAAAAAAAATCTGGAAAAAAAAATCCGGAAAAAATATCCAGACAAAAAAAAACCGTGAAAAAAAATCCGGAAAAAAAAATCCAGAAAAAAAAATCCAGAAAAAAAAAAACGGAAAAAAAAAATCCGGAAAAAAAAAATCCGGGAAAAAAAATCCGGAAAAAAAATCCAGAAAAATGCGGAAAAAAAAAATCCAGAAAAAAAATCTGGAAAAAAAAATCCGGAAAAAAAAAATCCGGAAAAAAAAATCCGGGAAAAAAAATCCGGAAAAAAAAATCTGCAAAAAAAAATCCAGAAAAATCCGGAAAAAAAAATGAAGAAAAATCAGGAAAAATCTGGAAAAAAAATCTGAAAAAAAAATCAGGAAAAATACGGAAAAGAAAAATCCGGAAAAAAAATCCGGAAAAAAAATCTGGAAAAAAAAATCCAGAAAAATAAAAAAACGGAAAAAAAAAATCCGGAAAAAAAAATCCGGAAAAAAAAATCCAGAAAAAAAAAAAAACGGAAAAAAAAATCCGGAAAAAAAAAATCCGGGAAAAAAAATCCAGAAAAAAAATCCAGAAAAATGCGGAAAAAAAAAATCCAGAAAAAAAATCTGGAAAAAAAAATCCGGAAAAAAAAATCCGGAAAAAAAAATCCTGAAAAAAAAATCTGGAAAAAAAATCCTGAAAAAAAAATCTGGAAAAAAAAATCTGGAAAAAAAAATCCGGAAAAAATATCCAGGCAAAAAAAATCCGTGAAAAAAATCCTGAAAAAAAATCTGGAAAAAAAATCCGGAAAAAAAAATCCGGAAAAAAAAAATCTGGATAAAAAATCCGGAAAAAAAAATCCGGAAAAAAAAATCTGGAAAAAAAAATCCGGAAAAAATATCCAGACAAAAAAAATCCGTGAAAAAAAATCCGGAAAAAAAAATCCAGAAAAAAAATCCTGAAAAAAAAATCCTGAAAAAAAAATCCTGAAAAAAAATCCGGAAAAAAAAAATCCGGAAAAATCCGGAAAAAAAAATCTTGAAAAAAAATCCTGAAAAAAAAAAAATCCTGAAAAAAAAATCCTAAAAAAAAACATCTGGAAAAAAAAATCCGGAAAAAAAAAATATCCGGACAAAAAAAATCCGGAAAAAAAAAATCCGGAAAAAAAAATCCAGAAAAAAAAATCCAGAAAAAAAAAAACGGAAAAAAAAAATCCGGAAAAAAAAAATCTGGAAAAAAAAATCCGGAAAAAATATCCAGACAAAAAAAAACCGTGAAAAAAAATCCGGAAAAAAAAATCCAGAAAAAAAAATCCAGAAAAAAAAAAACGGAAAAAAAAAATCCGGAAAAAAAAAATCCGGGAAAAAAAATCCGGAAAAAAAATCCAGAAAAATGCGGAAAAAAAAAATCCAGAAAAAAAATCTGGAAAAAAAAATCCGGAAAAAAAAATCCGGAAAAAAAAAATCCGGAAAAAAAAATCCGGGAAAAAAAATCCGGAAAAAAAAATCCGGAAAAAAAATCCGGAAAAATCCGGAAAAAAAAAACCGGAAAAATCCTGAAAAAAAAATCTGAAAAAAAAATCCGGAAAAAAAAATCCAGAAAAAAAATCCGGAAAAAAAAATCCGGAAAAATCTGGAAAAAAAATCTGAAAAAAAAATCCGGAAAAAAAAATCCAGAAAAAAAATCCGGAAAAAAAAATCCGGAAAAAAAATCCGGAAAAATCCGGAAAAAAAAACCGGAAAAATCCTGAAAAAAAAATGAAGAAAAATCCGGAAAAAAATCCGGAAAAATCTGGAAAAAAAATCTGAAAAAAAAATCCGGAAAAAAAAATCTGGAAAAAGAAATCCGGAAAAAATATCCAGACAAAAAAAATCCAGAAAAAAAATCCAGAAAAAAAATCCGGAAAAAAAATCCAGAAAAAAAAAAATCTGGAAAAATCCGGAAAAAAAAATCTGGAAAAAAAATCCGGAAAAAAAATCCGAAAAAATCCGAAAAAAAAATCCAGAAAAAAAATCCAGAAAAAAAATCCGGAAAAAAAATCCGGAAAAAAAAAATCCGGAAAAATCCGGAAAAAAAAATCTGGAAAAAAAATCCTGAAAAAAAAATCCTGAAAAAAAAATCCGGAAAAAAAAATCCAGAAAAAAAAAACGGAAAAAAAAAATCCGGAAAAAAAAAATCCGGGAAAAAAAATCCGGAAAAAAAATCCAGAAAAATGCGGAAAAAAAAATCCGGAAAAAAAATCCAGAAAAAAAATCCAGAAAAAAAATCCGGAAAAAAAATCCGGAAAAAAAATCCGGAAAAAAAATCAGGAAAAAAAAATCCGGAAAAATCCGGAAAAGAAAAATCCTGAAAAAAAATCCTGAAAAAAAATCTGGAAAAAAAATCCGGAAAAAAAATCCGGAAAAAAAAATCCGGAAAAATCCGGAAAAAAAAAATCTGGAAAAAAAATCCTGAAAAAAAAATCCTGAAAAAAAAATCCTGAAAAAAAATCCAGAAAAAAAAAACGGAAAAAAAAAATCCGGAAAAAAAATATCCGGGAAAAAAAATCCGGAAAAAAAATCCAGAAAAATGCGGAAAAAAAAAATCCAGAAAAAAAATCTGGAAAAAAAAATCCAGAAAAAAAGAAATCCGGAAAAAAAAATCCGGAAAAAAAAATCCTGAAAAAAAATCCGGAAAAAAAATCCAGAAAAATGCGGAAAAAAAAAATCCAGAAAAAAAATCCGGAAAAAAAAATCTTGAAAAAAAAATCCGGAAAAAATATCCAGACAAAAAAAATCCGTGAAAAAAAATCCTGAAAAAAAATCTGGAAAAAAAATCCGGAAAAAAAAATCCGGAAAAAAAAAATCTGGAAAAAAAATCCGGAAAAAAAAATCCGGAAAAAAAAATCTGCAAAAAAAAATCCAGAAAAAATATCCAGACAAAAAAAATCCGTGAAAAAAAATCCGGAAAAAAAAATCCGGAAAAAAAAATCCGGGAAAAAAAATCCGGAAAAAAAAATCTGGAAAAAAAAATCCGGAAAAAATATCCAGACAAAAAAAATCCGTGAAAAAAAATCTGGAAAAAAAATCCGAAAAAAAAATCCTGAAAAAAAAAATCTGGAAAAAAAATCCTGAAAAAAAAATCCGTAAAAAAAAATCTGCAAAAAAAAATCCGGAAAAAATATCCAGACAAAAAAAATCCGTGAAAAAAAATCTGGAAAAAAAAATCCGGAAAAAAAAATCCGGGAAAAAAAATCCGGAAAAAAAAATCCGGGAAAAAAAATCCGGAAAAAAAAATCCGGAAAAAAAATCCGGAAAAAAAAATCCTGAAAAATCCTGAAAAAAAATCTGGAAAAAAAATCCGGAAAAAAAATCCGGAAAAAAAAAATCCGGAAAAATCCGGAAAAAAATAAAAAACTGGAAAAAAAATCCTGAAAAAAAAATCCTGAAAAAAAAATCCTGAAAAAAAAATCCAGAAAAAAAAAACGGAAAAAAAAAATCCGGAAAAAAAAAATCCGGGAAAAAAAATCCGGAAAAAAAATCCAGAAAAATGCGGAAAAAAAAAATCCAGAAAAAAAATCTGGAAAAAAAAATCCAGAAAAAAAGAAATCCGGAAAAAAAAATCCGGAAAAAAAAATCCTGAAAAAAAATCCGGAAAAAAAATCCAGAAAAATGCAGAAAAAAAAATCTGGAAAAAAAATCCTGAAAAAAAAATCCGGAAAAAAAAATCTGGAAAAAAAAATCCGGAAAAAATATCCAGACAAAAAAAATCCGTGAAAAAAAATCCTGAAAAAAAATCTGGAAAAAAAATCCGGAAAAAAAAATCCGGAAAAAAAAAATCTGGAAAAAAAATCCTGAAAAAAAAATCCGTAAAAAAAAATCTGCAAAAAAAAATCCGGAAAAAATATCCAGACAAAAAAAATCCGTGAAAAAAAATCCGGAAAAAAAAATCCGGAAAAAAAAATCCGGGAAAAAAAATCCGGAAAAAAAAATCTGGAAAAAAAAATCCGGAAAAAAAACTACAGACAAAAAAAATCCGTGAAAAAAAATCCTGAAAAAAAATCTGGAAAAAAAATCCGGAAAAAAAAATCCTGAAAAAAAAAATCTGGAAAAAAAATCCTGAAAAAAAAATCCTGAAAAAAAAATCCGTAAAAAAAAATCTGCAAAAAAAAATCCGGAAAAAATATCCAGACAAAAAAAATCCGTGAAAAAAAATCCGGAAAAAAAAATCCGGAAAAAAAAATCCGGGAAAAAAAATCCGGAAAAAAAAATCCGGGAAAAAAAATCCGGAAAAAAAAATCCGGAAAAAAAATCCGGAAAAAAAAATCCTGAAAAATCCTGAAAAAAAATCTGGAAAAAAAATCCGGAAAAAAAATCCGGAAAAAAAAAATCCGGAAAAATCCGGAAAAAAAAATCTGGAAAAAAAATCCTGAAAAAAAAATCCTGAAAAAAAAATCCGGAAAAAAAAATCCAGAAAAAAAAATCCAGAAAAAAAAAACGGAAAAAAAAAATCCGGAAAAAAAAAATCCGGGAAAAAAAATCCGGAAAAAAAATCCAGAAAAATGCGGAAAAAAAAAATCCAGAAAAAAAATCTGGAAAAAAAAATCCGGAAAAAAAAATCCGGAAAAAAAGAAATCCGGAAAAAAAAATCCGGAAAAAAAAATCCTGAAAAAAAATCCGGAAAAAAAATCCAGAAAAATGCGGAAAAAAAAAATCCAGAAAAAAAATCCGGAAAAAAAAATCTAAAAAAAAAATCCGGAAAAAAAAATCCGGAAAAAAAAATCTGGAAAAAAAAATCCGGAAAAAAAATCCGGAAAAAAAATCCGGAAAAAAAAAATCTGGAAAAAAAATCCTGAAAAAAAAATCCGTAAAAAAAAATCCGGAAAAAATATCCAGACAAAAAAAAATCCGTGAAAAAAAATCCGGAAAAAAAAATCCGGAAAAAAAAATCCGGGAAAAAAAATCCGGAAAAAAAAATCCGGGAAAAAAAATCCTGAAAAAAAAATCCTGAAAAAAAAATCTGGAAAAAAAATCCGGAAAAAAAAATCCGGAAAAAAAAATCCGGAAAAAAAAATCCGGAAAAAATATCCAGACAAAAAAAAATCCGTGAAAAAAAATCCGGAAAAAAAATCCGGAAAAAAAAATCCGGGAAAAAAAATCCGGAAAAAAAAATCCGGGAAAAAAAATCCTGAAAAAAAAATCCTGAAAAAAAAATCTGGAAAAAAAATCCTGAAAAAAAAATCCGGAAAAAAAAATCTGGAAAAAAAAATCCGGAAAAAATATCCAGACAAAAAAAATCCGTGAAAAAAAATCCTGAAAAAAAAATCTGGAAAAAAAATCCGGAAAAAAAAATCCGGAAAAAAAAAATCTGGAAAAAAAATCCGGAAAAAAAAATCCGGAAAAAAAAATCTGCAAAAAAAAATCCGGAAAAAAAATCCGGAAAAAAAAATCCGGAAAAAAAAATCCGGGAAAAAAAAATCCGGAAAAAAAAATCCGGGAAAAAAAATCCGGAAAAAAAATCCGGAAAAAAAAATCCTGAAAAATCCTCAAAAAAAAATCCTGAAAAAAAATCCTGAAAAAAAAATCCGGAAAAAAAAATCCGGAAAAAAAAATCCGGAAAAAATATCCGGACAAAAAAAATCCGTGAAAAAAAATCCGGAAAAAAAAATCCGGATAAAAAATCCAGAAAAAAAAATGAAGAAAAATCCGGAAAAAAAAATCCGGAAAAATCCGGAAAAAAAAATCCGGAAAAAAAAATCCGGAAAAAAAAATCCGGGAAAAAAAATCCGGAAAAAAAAATCCGGAAAAAAAAATGAAGAAAAATCCGGAAAAAAATAATCTTGAAAAAAAATCCGGAAAAAAAAATCTGGAAAAAAAAATCAGGAAAAAATATCCAGACAAAAAAAATCCGAAAAAAAAATCCGGAAAAAAAAATCCGGAAAAATCCGGAAAAAAAAATCCGGAAAAAAAAATCCGGAAAAATCCGGAGAAAAAAAATCCGGAAAAAAAAATCAGGAAAAAAAAAATCCAGAAAAATCTGGAAAAAAAAATCCGGAAAAAAAATCCGGAAAAAAAAATCCGGAAAAATCCGGAAAAAAAAATCTGAAAAAAAAATCCTGAAAAAAAAATTCTGAAAAAAAAATCCGGAAAAAAAACATCTGGAAAAAAAAATCCGGAAAAAATATCCGGACAAAAAAAAATCCGGAAAAAAAATCCAGAAAAAAAATCCGGAAAAATCCGGAAAAAAAAATGAAGAAAAAAAATCTGGAAAAAAAAATCCAGAAAAAAAGAAATCCGGAAAAAAAAATCCGGAAAAAAAAATCCTGAAAAAAAATCCGGAAAAAAAATCCAGAAAAATGCGGAAAAAAAAATCCGGAAAAAAAATCCAGAAAAAAAATCCAGAAAAAAAATCCGGAAAAAAAATCCGGAAAAAAAATCCGGAAAAAAAATCAGGAAAAAAAAATCCGGAAAAATCCGGAAAAGAAAAATCCTGAAAAAAAATCCTGAAAAAAAATCTGGAAAAAAAATCCTGAAAAAAAAATCCGGAAAAAAAAATCTGGAAAAAAAAATCCGGAAAAAAAAAATCCGGAAAAAAAAATCCGGGAAAAAAAATCCGGAAAAAAAAATCCGGAAAAAAAATCCGGAAAAAAAAATCCTGAAAAATCCTGAAAAAAAAATCCTGAAAAAAAATCCTGAAAAAAAAATCCGGAAAAAAAAATCCGGAAAAAAAAAAATCTGGAAAAAAAAATCCGGAAAAAAAAATCCGGAAAAAAAAATCCAGAAAAAAAAAACGAAAAAAAAAAATCCGGAAAAAAAAAATCCGGGAAAAAAAATCCGGAAAAAAAATCCAGAAAAATGCGGAAAAAAAAATCCGGAAAAAAAATCCAGAAAAAAAATCCGGAAAAAAAATCCGGAAAAAAAATCCGGAAAAAAAATCAGGAAAAAAAAAATCCGGGAAAAAAAATCCGGAAAAAAAATCCTGAAAAATGCGGAAAAAAAAAATCCAGAAAAAAAATCCGGAAAAAAAAATCCAGAAAAAAAAATCCAGAAAAAAAAAACGGAAAAAAAAAATCCGGAAAAAAAAAATCCGGGAAAAAAAATCCGGAAAAAAAATCCAGAAAAATGCGGAAAAAAAAAATCCAGAAAAAAAATCCGGAAAAAAAAATCCGGAAAAAAAGAAATCCGGAAAAAAAAATCCGGAAAAAAAAATCCTGAAAAAAAATCCGGAAAAAAAATCCAGAAAAATGCGGAAAAAAAAAATCCAGAAAAAAAATCCGGAAAAAAAAATCTAAAAAAAAAATCCGGAAAAAAAAATCTGGAAAAAAAAATCTGGAAAAAAAAATCCGGAAAAAATATCCAGACAAAAAAAATCCGTGAAAAAAAATCCTGAAAAAAAATCTGGAAAAAAAATCCTGAAAAAAAAATCCGGAAAAAAAAAATCTGGAAAAAAAATCCTGAAAAAAAAATCCGTAAAAAAAAATCTGCAAAAAAAAATCCGGAAAAAATATCCAGACAAAAAAAATCCGTGAAAAAAAATCCGGAAAAAAAAATCCGGAAAAAAAAATCCGGGAAAAAAAATCAGGAAAAAAAAATCCGGGAAAAAAAATCCTGAAAAAAAAATCCTGAAAAAAAAATCTGGAAAAAAAATCCTGAAAAAAAAATCCGGAAAAAAAAATCTGGAAAAAAAAATCCGGAAAAAATATCCAGACAAAAAAATCCGTGAAAAAAAATCCTGAAAAAAATCTGGAAAAAAAATCTGGAAAAAAAATCCTGAAAAAAAAATCCGGAAAAAAAAATCTGCAAAAAAAAATCCGGAAAAAATATCCAGACAAAAAAAATCCGTGAAAAAAAATCCGGAAAAAAAATCCGGAAAAAAAAATCCTGAAAAATCCTGAAAAAAAAATCCTGAAAAAAAATCCTGAAAAAAAAATCCGGAAAAAAAATCCGGAAAAAAAAATCTGGAAAAAAAAATCAGGAAAAAATATCCAGACAAAAAAAATCCGAAAAAAAAATCCGGAAAAAAAAATCCGGAAAAATCCGGAAAAAAAAATCCGGAAAAAAAAATCCGGAAAAATCCGGAGAAAAAAAATCCGGAAAAAAAAATCAGGAAAAAAAAAATCCAGAAAAATCTGGAAAAAAAAATCCGGAAAAAAAATCCGGAAAAAAAAATCCGGAAAAATCCGGAAAAAAAAATCTGAAAAAAAAATCCTGAAAAAAAAATTCTGAAAAAAAAATCCGGAAAAAAAACATCTGGAAAAAAAAATCCGGAAAAAATATCCGGACAAAAAAAAATCCGGAAAAAAAATCCAGAAAAAAAATCCGGAAAAATCCGGAAAAAAAAATGAAGAAAAAAAATCTGGAAAAAAAAATCCAGAAAAAAAGAAATCCGGAAAAAAAAATCCGGAAAAAAAAATCCTGAAAAAAAATCCGGAAAAAAAATCCAGAAAAATGCGGAAAAAAAAATCCGGAAAAAAAATCCAGAAAAAAAATCCAGAAAAAAAATCCGGAAAAAAAATCCGGAAAAAAAATCCGGAAAAAAAATCAGGAAAAAAAAATCCGGAAAAATCCGGAAAAGAAAAATCCTGAAAAAAAATCCTGAAAAAAAATCTGGAAAAAAAATCCTGAAAAAAAAATCCGGAAAAAAAAATCTGGAAAAAAAAATCCGGAAAAAAAAAATCCGGAAAAAAAAATCCGGGAAAAAAAATCCGGAAAAAAAAATCCGGAAAAAAAATCCGGAAAAAAAAATCCTGAAAAATCCTGAAAAAAAAATCCTGAAAAAAAATCCTGAAAAAAAAATCCGGAAAAAAAAATCCGGAAAAAAAAAAATCTGGAAAAAAAAATCCGGAAAAAAAAATCCGGAAAAAAAAATCCAGAAAAAAAAAACGAAAAAAAAAAATCCGGAAAAAAAAAATCCGGGAAAAAAAATCCGGAAAAAAAATCCAGAAAAATGCGGAAAAAAAAATCCGGAAAAAAAATCCAGAAAAAAAATCCGGAAAAAAAATCCGGAAAAAAAATCCGGAAAAAAAATCAGGAAAAAAAAAATCCGGGAAAAAAAATCCGGAAAAAAAATCCTGAAAAATGCGGAAAAAAAAAATCCAGAAAAAAAATCCGGAAAAAAAAATCCAGAAAAAAAAATCCAGAAAAAAAAAACGGAAAAAAAAAATCCGGAAAAAAAAAATCCGGGAAAAAAAATCCGGAAAAAAAATCCAGAAAAATGCGGAAAAAAAAAATCCAGAAAAAAAATCCGGAAAAAAAAATCCGGAAAAAAAGAAATCCGGAAAAAAAAATCCGGAAAAAAAAATCCTGAAAAAAAATCCGGAAAAAAAATCCAGAAAAATGCGGAAAAAAAAAATCCAGAAAAAAAATCCGGAAAAAAAAATCTAAAAAAAAAATCCGGAAAAAAAAATCTGGAAAAAAAAATCTGGAAAAAAAAATCCGGAAAAAATATCCAGACAAAAAAAATCCGTGAAAAAAAATCCTGAAAAAAAATCTGGAAAAAAAATCCTGAAAAAAAAATCCGGAAAAAAAAAATCTGGAAAAAAAATCCTGAAAAAAAAATCCGTAAAAAAAAATCTGCAAAAAAAAATCCGGAAAAAATATCCAGACAAAAAAAATCCGTGAAAAAAAATCCGGAAAAAAAAATCCGGAAAAAAAAATCCGGGAAAAAAAATCAGGAAAAAAAAATCCGGGAAAAAAAATCCTGAAAAAAAAATCCTGAAAAAAAAATCTGGAAAAAAAATCCTGAAAAAAAAATCCGGAAAAAAAAATCTGGAAAAAAAAATCCGGAAAAAATATCCAGACAAAAAAATCCGTGAAAAAAAATCCTGAAAAAAATCTGGAAAAAAAATCTGGAAAAAAAATCCTGAAAAAAAAATCCGGAAAAAAAAATCTGCAAAAAAAAATCCGGAAAAAATATCCAGACAAAAAAAATCCGTGAAAAAAAATCTGGAAAAAAAAATCCGGAAAAAAAAATCCGGGAAAAAAAATCCGGAAAAAAAAATCCGGGAAAAAAAATCCGGAAAAAAAAATCCGGAAAAAAAATCCGGAAAAAAAAATCCTGAAAAATCCTGAAAAAAAATCTGGAAAAAAAATCCGGAAAAAAAATCCGGAAAAAAAAAATCCGGAAAAATCCGGAAAAAAATAAAAAACTGGAAAAAAAATCCTGAAAAAAAAATCCTGAAAAAAAAATCCTGAAAAAAAAATCCAGAAAAAAAAAACGGAAAAAAAAAATCCGGAAAAAAAAAATCCGGGAAAAAAAATCCGGAAAAAAAATCCAGAAAAATGCGGAAAAAAAAAATCCAGAAAAAAAATCTGGAAAAAAAAATCCAGAAAAAAAGAAATCCGGAAAAAAAAATCCGGAAAAAAAAATCCTGAAAAAAAATCCGGAAAAAAAATCCAGAAAAATGCAGAAAAAAAAATCTGGAAAAAAAATCCTGAAAAAAAAATCCGGAAAAAAAAATCTGGAAAAAAAAATCCGGAAAAAATATCCAGACAAAAAAAATCCGTGAAAAAAAATCCTGAAAAAAAATCTGGAAAAAAAATCCGGAAAAAAAAATCCGGAAAAAAAAAATCTGGAAAAAAAATCCTGAAAAAAAAATCCGTAAAAAAAAATCTGCAAAAAAAAATCCGGAAAAAATATCCAGACAAAAAAAATCCGTGAAAAAAAATCCGGAAAAAAAAATCCGGAAAAAAAAATCCGGGAAAAAAAATCCGGAAAAAAAAATCTGGAAAAAAAAATCCGGAAAAAAAACTACAGACAAAAAAAATCCGTGAAAAAAAATCCTGAAAAAAAATCTGGAAAAAAAATCCGGAAAAAAAAATCCTGAAAAAAAAAATCTGGAAAAAAAATCCTGAAAAAAAAATCCTGAAAAAAAAATCCGTAAAAAAAAATCTGCAAAAAAAAATCCGGAAAAAATATCCAGACAAAAAAAATCCGTGAAAAAAAATCCGGAAAAAAAAATCCGGAAAAAAAAATCCGGGAAAAAAAATCCGGAAAAAAAAATCCGGGAAAAAAAATCCGGAAAAAAAAATCCGGAAAAAAAATCCGGAAAAAAAAATCCTGAAAAATCCTGAAAAAAAATCTGGAAAAAAAATCCGGAAAAAAAATCCGGAAAAAAAAAATCCGGAAAAATCCGGAAAAAAAAATCTGGAAAAAAAATCCTGAAAAAAAAATCCTTAAAAAAAAATCCGGAAAAAAAAATCCAGAAAAAAAAATCCAGAAAAAAAAAACGGAAAAAAAAAATCCGGAAAAAAAAAATCCGGGAAAAAAAATCCGGAAAAAAAATCCAGAAAAATGCGGAAAAAAAAAATCCAGAAAAAAAATCTGGAAAAAAAAATCCGGAAAAAAAAATCCGGAAAAAAAGAAATCCGGAAAAAAAAAATCCGGAAAAAAAAATCCTGAAAAAAAATCCAGAAAAAAAATCCGGAAAAAAAAATCCGGAAAAAATATCCAGACAAAAAAAAATCCGTGAAAAAAAATCCGGAAAAAAAATCCGGAAAAAAAAATCCGGGAAAAAAAATCCGGAAAAAAAAATCCGGGAAAAAAAATCCTGAAAAAAAAATCCTGAAAAAAAAATCTGGAAAAAAAATCCTGAAAAAAAAATCCGGAAAAAAAAATCTGGAAAAAAAAATCCGGAAAAAATATCCAGACAAAAAAAATCCGTGAAAAAAAATCCTGAAAAAAAAATCTGGAAAAAAAATCCGGAAAAAAAAATCCGGAAAAAAAAAATCTGGAAAAAAAATCCGGAAAAAAAAATCCGGAAAAAAAAATCTGCAAAAAAAAATCCGGAAAAAAAATCCGGAAAAAAAAATCCGGAAAAAAAAATCCGGGAAAAAAAAATCCGGAAAAAAAAATCCGGGAAAAAAAATCCGGAAAAAAAATCCGGAAAAAAAAATCCTGAAAAAATCCTCAAAAAAAAATCCTGAAAAAAAATCCTGAAAAAAAAATCCGGAAAAAAAAATCCGGAAAAAAAAATCCGGAAAAAATATCCGGACAAAAAAAATCCGTGAAAAAAAATCCGGAAAAAAAAATCCGGATAAAAAATCCAGAAAAAAAAATGAAGAAAAATCCGGAAAAAAAAATCCGGAAAAATCCGGAAAAAAAAATCCGGAAAAAAAAATCCGGACAAAAAAATCCGGGAAAAAAAATCCGGAAAAAAAAATGAAGAAAAATCCGGAAAAAAATAATCTTGAAAAAAAATCCGGAAAAAAAAATCTGGAAAAAAAAATCAGGAAAAAATATCCAGACAAAAAAAATCCGAAAAAAAAATCCGGAAAAAAAAATCCGGAAAAATCCGGAAAAAAAAATCCGGAAAAAAAAATCCGGAAAAATCCGGAGAAAAAAAATCCGGAAAAAAAAATCAGGAAAAAAAAAATCCAGAAAAATCTGGAAAAAAAAATCCGGAAAAAAAATCCGGAAAAAAAAATCCGGAAAAATCCGGAAAAAAAAATCTGAAAAAAAAATCCTGAAAAAAAAATTCTGAAAAAAAAATCCGGAAAAAAAACATCTGGAAAAAAAAATCCGGAAAAAATATCCGGACAAAAAAAAATCCGGAAAAAAAATCCAGAAAAAAAATCCGGAAAAATCCGGAAAAAAAAATGAAGAAAAAAAATCTGGAAAAAAAAATCCAGAAAAAAAGAAATCCGGAAAAAAAAATCCGGAAAAAAAAATCCTGAAAAAAAATCCGGAAAAAAAATCCAGAAAAATGCGGAAAAAAAAATCCGGAAAAAAAATCCAGAAAAAAAATCCAGAAAAAAAATCCGGAAAAAAAATCCGGAAAAAAAATCCGGAAAAAAAATCAGGAAAAAAAAATCCGGAAAAATCCGGAAAAGAAAAATCCTGAAAAAAAATCCTGAAAAAAAATCTGGAAAAAAAATCCTGAAAAAAAAATCCGGAAAAAAAAATCTGGAAAAAAAAATCCGGAAAAAATATCCAGACAAAAAAAATCCGTGAAAAAAAATCCGGAAAAAAAAATCCGGAAAAAAAAATCCGGGAAAAAAAAATCCGGAAAAAAAAATCCGGGAAAAAAAATCCGGAAAAAAAAATCCGGAAAAAAAATCCGGAAAAAAAAATCCTGAAAAATCCTGAAAAAAAAATCCTGAAAAAAAATCCTGAAAAAAAAATCCGGAAAAAAAAATCCGGAAAAAAAAAAATCTGGAAAAAAAAATCCGGAAAAAAAAATCCGGAAAAAAAAATCCAGAAAAAAAAAACGAAAAAAAAAAATCCGGAAAAAAAAAATCCGGGAAAAAAAATCCGGAAAAAAAATCCAGAAAAATGCGGAAAAAAAAATCCGGAAAAAAAATCCAGAAAAAAAATCCGGAAAAAAAATCCGGAAAAAAAATCCGGAAAAAAAATCAGGAAAAAAAAAATCCGGGAAAAAAAATCCGGAAAAAAAATCCAGAAAAATGCGGAAAAAAAAAATCCAGAAAAAAAATCCGGAAAAAAAAATCCAGAAAAAAAAATCCAGAAAAAAAAAACGGAAAAAAAAAATCCGGAAAAAAAAAATCCGGGAAAAAAAATCCGGAAAAAAAATCCAGAAAAATGCGGAAAAAAAAAATCCAGAAAAAAAATCCGGAAAAAAAAATCCGGAAAAAAAGAAATCCGGAAAAAAAAATCCGGAAAAAAAAATCCTGAAAAAAAATCCGGAAAAAAAATCCAGAAAAATGCGGAAAAAAAAAATCCAGAAAAAAAATCCGGAAAAAAAAATCTAAAAAAAAAATCCGGAAAAAAAAATCTGGAAAAAAAAATCTGGAAAAAAAAATCCGGAAAAAATATCCAGACAAAAAAAATCCGTGAAAAAAAATCCTGAAAAAAAATCTGGAAAAAAAATCCTGAAAAAAAAATCCGGAAAAAAAAAATCTGGAAAAAAAATCCTGAAAAAAAAATCCGTAAAAAAAAATCTGCAAAAAAAAATCCGGAAAAAATATCCAGACAAAAAAAATCCGTGAAAAAAAATCCGGAAAAAAAAATCCGGAAAAAAAAATCCGGGAAAAAAAATCAGGAAAAAAAAATCCGGGAAAAAAAATCCTGAAAAAAAAATCCTGAAAAAAAAATCTGGAAAAAAAATCCTGAAAAAAAAATCCGGAAAAAAAAATCTGGAAAAAAAAATCCGGAAAAAATATCCAGACAAAAAAATCCGTGAAAAAAAATCCTGAAAAAAATCTGGAAAAAAAATCTGGAAAAAAAATCCTGAAAAAAAAATCCGGAAAAAAAAATCTGCAAAAAAAAATCCGGAAAAAATATCCAGACAAAAAAAATCCGTGAAAAAAAATCCGGAAAAAAAAATCCGGAAAAAAAAATCCGGGAAAAAAAAATCCGGAAAAAAAAATCCGGGAAAAAAAATCCGGAAAAAAAAATCCGGAAAAAAAATCCGGAAAAAAAAATCCTGAAAAATCCTGAAAAAAAAATCCTGAAAAAAAATCCTGAAAAAAAAATCCGGAAAAAAAAATCCGGAAAAAAAAAATCTGGAAAAAAAAATCCGGAAAAAAAAATCTGGAAAAAAAAATCTGGAAAAAAAAATCCGGAAAAAATATCCGGACAAAAAAAATCCGTGAAAAAAAATCCGGAAAAAAAAATCCAGATAAAAAATCCAGAAAAAAAAATGAAGAAAAATCCGGAAAAAAAAATCCGGAAAAATCCGGAAAAAAAAATCCGGAAAAAAAAATCCGGAAAAAAAAATCCGGGAAAAAAAATCCGGAAAAAAAAATCCGGAAAAAAAATGAAGAAAAATCCGGAAAAAAATAATCTTGAAAAAAAATCCGGAAAAAAAAATCTGGAAAAAAAATCAGGAAAAAATATCCAGACAAAAAAAATCCGAAAAAAAAATCCGGAAAAAAAAATCCGGAAAAATCCGGAAAAAAAAATCCGGAAAAAAAAATCCGGAAAAATCCGGAGAAAAAAAATCCGGAAAAAAAAATCAGGAAAAAAAAAATCCAGAAAAATCTGGAAAAAAAAATCCGGAAAAAAAATCCGGAAAAAAAAATCCGGAAAAAAAAATCTGAAAAAAAATCCTGAAAAAAAAATTCTGAAAAAAAAATCCGGAAAAAAAACATCTGGAAAAAAAAATCCGGAAAAAATATCAAGACAAAAAAAATCCGGAAAAAAAATCCAGAAAAAAAATCCGGAAAAATCCGGAAAAAAAAATGAAGAAAAATCCGGAAAAAAATCAGGAAAAATCTGGAAAAAAAATCTGGAAAAAAAATCCTGAAAAAAAAATCCGGAAAAAAAAAACGGAAAAAAAAAACGGAAAAAAAAAATCCGGAAAAAAAAAATCCGGGAAAAAAAATCCGGAAAAAAAATCCAGAAAAATGCGGAAAAAAAAATCCGGAAAAAAAATCCGGAAAAAAAATCCGGAAAAAAAATCAGGAAAAAAAAATCCGGAAAAATCCGGAAAAGAAAAATCCTGAAAAAAAATCCTGAAAAAAAATCTGGAAAAAAAATCCTGAAAAAAAAATCCGGAAAAAAAAATCTGGAAAAAAAAATCCGGAAAAAATATCCAGACAAAAAAAATCCGTGAAAAAAAATCCGGAAAAAAAAATCCGGAAAAAAAAATCCGGAAAAAAAAATCCAGAAAAAAAAACGAAAAAAAAAAATCCGGAAAAAAAAAATCCGGGAAAAAAAATCCGGAAAAAAAATCCAGAAAAATGCGGAAAAAAAATCCGGAAAAAAAATCCAGAAAAAAAATCCGGAAAAAAAATCCGGAAAAAAAATCCGGAAAAAAAATCAGGAAAAAAAAATCCGGAAAAATCCGGAAAAGAAAAATCCTGAAAAAAAATCCTGAAAAAAAATCCTGAAAAAAAATCTGGAAAAAAAATCCGGAAAAAAAATCCTGAAAAAAAAAATCCGGAAAAATCCGGAAAAAAAAATCTGGAAAAAAAATCCTGAAAAAAAAAACCTGAAAAAAAAATCCGGAAAAAAAAATCCAGAAAAAAAAATCCAGAAAAAAAAAACGGAAAAAAAAAATCCGGAAAAAAAAAATCCGGGAAAAAAAATCCGGAAAAAAAATCCAGAAAAATGCGGAAAAAAAAAATCCAGAAAAAAAATCCGGAAAAAAAAATCCGGAAAAAAAGAAATCCGGAAAAAAAAATCCGGAAAAAAAAATCCTGAAAAAAAATCCGGAAAAAAAATCCAGAAAAATGCGGAAAAAAAAAATCCAGAAAAAAAATCCGGAAAAAAAAATCTAAAAAAAAAATCCGGAAAAAAAAATCTGGAAAAAAAAATCTGGAAAAAAAAATCCGGAAAAAATATCCAGACAAAAAAAATCCGTGAAAAAAAATCCAGAAAAAAAATCCGGAAAAATCCGGAAAAAAAAATGAAGAAAAATCCGGAAAAAAATCAGGAAAAATCTGGAAAAAAAATCTGGAAAAAAAATCCTGAAAATAAAATCCGGAAAAAAAAATCCAGAAAAAAAAAACGGAAAAAAAAAATCCGGAAAAAAAAAATCCGGGAAAAAAAATCCGGAAAAAAAATCCAGAAAAATGCGGAAAAAAAAATCCGGAAAAAAAATCCAGAAAAAAAATCCAGAAAAAAAATCCGGAAAAAAAATCCGGAAAAAAAATCCGGAAAAAAAATCAGGAAAAAAAAATCCGGAAAAATCCGGAAAAGAAAAATCCTGAAAAAAAATCCTGAAAAAAAATCTGGAAAAAAAATCCTGAAAAAAAAATCCGGAAAAAAAAATCTGGAAAAAAAAATCCGGAAAAAATATCCAGACAAAAAAAATCCGTGAAAAAAAATCCGGAAAAAAAAATCCGGAAAAAAAAATCCGGGAAAAAAAAATCCGGAAAAAAAAATCCGGGAAAAAAAATCCGGAAAAAAAAATCCGGAAAAAAAATCCGGAAAAAAAAATCCTGAAAAATCCTGAAAAAAAAATCCTGAAAAAAAATCCTGAAAAAAAAATCCGGAAAAAAAAATCCGGAAAAAAAAAAATCTGGAAAAAAAAATCCGGAAAAAAAAATCCGGAAAAAAAAATCCAGAAAAAAAAACGAAAAAAAAAATCCGGAAAAAAAAAATCCGGGAAAAAAAATCCGGAAAAAAAATCCAGAAAAATGCGGAAAAAAAAATCCGGAAAAAAAATCCAGAAAAAAAATCCGGAAAAAAAATCCGGAAAAAAAATCCGGAAAAAAAATCAGGAAAAAAAAAATCCGGGAAAAAAAATCCGGAAAAAAAATCCAGAAAAATGCGGAAAAAAAAAATCCAGAAAAAAAATCCGGAAAAAAAAATCCGGAAAAAAAGAAATCCGGAAAAAAAAATCCGGAAAAAAAAATCCTGAAAAAAAATCCGGAAAAAAAATCCAGAAAAATGCGGAAAAAAAAAATCCAGAAAAAAAATCCGGAAAAAAAAATCTAAAAAAAAAATCCGGAAAAAAAAATCTGGAAAAAAAAATCTGGAAAAAAAAATCCGGAAAAAATATCCAGACAAAAAAAATCCGTGAAAAAAAATCCTGAAAAAAAATCTGGAAAAAAAATCCGGAAAAAAAAATCCGGAAAAAAAAAATCTGGAAAAAAAATCCTGAAAAAAAAATCCGTAAAAAAAAATCTGCAAAAAAAAATCCGGAAAAAATATCCAGACAAAAAAAATCCGTGAAAAAAAATCCGGAAAAAAAAATCCGGAAAAAAAAATCCGGGAAAAAAAATCAGGAAAAAAAAATCCGGGAAAAAAAATCCTGAAAAAAAAATCCTGAAAAAAAAATCTGGAAAAAAAATCCTGAAAAAAAAATCCGGAAAAAAAAATCTGGAAAAAAAAATCCGGAAAAAATATCCAGACAAAAAAATCCGTGAAAAAAAATCCTGAAAAAAATCTGGAAAAAAAATCCTGAAAAAAAAAATCTGGAAAAAAAATCCTGAAAAAAAAATCCGGAAAAAAAAATCTGCAAAAAAAAATCCGGAAAAAATATCCAGACAAAAAAAATCCGTGAAAAAAAATCCGGAAAAAAAAATCCGGAAAAAAAAATCCGGGAAAAAAAAATCCGGAAAAAAAAATCCGGGAAAAAAAATCCGGAAAAAAAAATCCGGAAAAAAAATCCGGAAAAAAAAATCCTGAAAAATCCTGAAAAAAAAATCCTGAAAAAAAATCCGGAAAAAAAAATCCGGAAAAAAAAATCCGGAAAAAAAAAAATCTGGAAAAAAAAATCCGGAAAAAATATCCGGACAAAAAAAATCCGTGAAAAAAAATCCGGAAAAAAAAATCCAGATAAAAAATCCAGAAAAAAAAATGAAGAAAAATCCGGAAAAAAAAATCCGGAAAAATCCGGAAAAAAAAATCCGGAAAAAAAAATCCGGAAAAAAAAATCCGGGAAAAAAAAATCCGGAAAAAAAAATCCGGAAAAAATATCCGGACAAAAAAAATCCGTGAAAAAAAATCCGGAAAAAAAAATCCAGATAAAAAATCCAGAAAAAAAAATGAAGAAAAATCCGGAAAAAAAAATCCGGAAAAATCCGGAAAAAAAAATCTGGAAAAAAAAATCCGGAAAAAATATCCAGACAAAAAAATCCGTGAAAAAAAATCCTGAAAAAAATCTGGAAAAAAAATCCTGAAAAAAAAAATCTGGAAAAAAAATCCTGAAAAAAAAATCCGGAAAAAAAAATCTGCAAAAAAAAATCCGGAAAAAATATCCAGACAAAAAAAATCCGTGAAAAAAAATCCGGAAAAAAAAATCCGGAAAAAAAAATCCGGGAAAAAAAAATCCGGAAAAAAAAATCCGGGAAAAAAAATCCGGAAAAAAAAATCCGGAAAAAAAATCCGGAAAAAAAAATCCTGAAAAATCCTGAAAAAAAAATCCTGAAAAAAAATCCGGAAAAAAAAATCCGGAAAAAAAAAAATCTGGAAAAAAAAATCCGGAAAAAATATCCGGACAAAAAAAATCCGTGAAAAAAAATCCGGAAAAAAAAATCCAGATAAAAAATCCAGAAAAAAAAATGAAGAAAAATCCGGAAAAAAAAATCCGGAAAAATCCGGAAAAAAAAATCCGGAAAAAAAAATCCGGAAAAAAAAATCCGGGAAAAAAAAATCCGGAAAAAAAAATCCGGAAAAAAAATGAAGAAAAATCCGGAAAAAAATAATCTTGAAAAAAAATCCGGAAAAAAAAATCTGGAAAAAAAAATCAGGAAAAAATATCCAGACAAAAAAAATCCGAAAAAAAAATCCGGAAAAAAAAATCCGGAAAAATCCGGAAAAAAAATCCGGAAAAAAAAATCCGGAAAAATCCGGAGAAAAAAAATCCGGAAAAAAAAATCAGGAAAAAAAAAATCTGAAAAAAAATCCTGAAAAAAAAATCTGAAAAAAAATCCTGAAAAAAAAATTCTGAAAAAAAAATCCGGAAAAAAAACATCTGGAAAAAAAAATCCGGAAAAAATATCCGGACAAAAAAAATCCGGAAAAAAAATCCAGAAAAAAAATCCGGAAAAATCCGGAAAAAAAAATGAAGAAAAATCCGGAAAAAAATCAGGAAAAATCTGGAAAAAAAATCTGGAAAAAAAATCCTGAAAAAAAAATCCGGAAAAAAAAATCCAGAAAAAAAAAACGGAAAAAAAAAATCCGGAAAAAAAAAATCCGGGAAAAAAAATCCGGAAAAAAAATCCAGAAAAATGCGGAAAAAAAAATCCGGAAAAAAAATCCAGAAAAAAAATCCAGAAAAAAAATCCGGAAAAAAAATCCGGAAAAAAAATCCGGAAAAAAAATCAGGAAAAAAAAATCCGGAAAAATCCGGAAAAGAAAAATCCTGAAAAAAAATCCTGAAAAAAAATCTGGAAAAAAAATCCGGAAAAAAAATCCGGAAAAAAAAAATCCGGAAAAATCCGGAAAAAATAAAATCTGGAAAAAAAATCCTGAAAAAAAAATCCTGAAAAAAAAATCCTGAAAAAAAAATCCAGAAAAAAAATACGGAAAAAAAAAATCCGGAAAAAAAAAATCCGGAAAAAAAATCCAGAAAAATGCGGAAAAAAAAAATCCAGAAAAAAAATCTGGAAAAAAAATCCAGAAAAAAAGAAATCCGGAAAAAAAAATCCGGAAAAAAAAATCCTGAAAAAAAATCCGGAAAAAAAATCCAGAAAAATGCAGAAAAAAAAATCTGGAAAAAAAATCCTGAAAAAAAAATCCGGAAAAAAAAATCTGGAAAAAAAAATCCGGAAAAAATATCCAGACAAAAAAAATCCGTGAAAAAAAATCCTGAAAAAAAATCTGGAAAAAAAATCCGGAAAAAAAAATCCGGAAAAAAAAAATCTGGAAAAAAAATCCTGAAAAAAAAATCCGTAAAAAAAAATCTGCAAAAAAAAATCCGGAAAAAATATCCAGACAAAAAAAATCCGTGAAAAAAAATCCGGAAAAAAAAATCCGGAAAAAAAAATCCGGGAAAAAAAATCCGGAAAAAAAAATCTGGAAAAAAAAATCCTGAAAAAATATCCAGACAAAAAAAATCCGTGAAAAAAAATCCTGAAAAAAAATCTGGAAAAAAAATCCGGAAAAAAAAATCCTGAAAAAAAAAATCTGGAAAAAAAATCCTGAAAAAAAAATCCGTAAAAAAAAATCTGCAAAAAAAAATCCGGAAAAAATATCCAGACAAAAAAAATCCGTGAAAAAAAATCCGGAAAAAAAAATCCGGAAAAAAAAATCCGGGAAAAAAAATCCGGGAAAAAAAATCCGGAAAAAAAAATCCGGAAAAAAAATCCGGAAAAAAAAATCCTGAAAAATCCTGAAAAAAAATCTGGAAAAAAAATCCGGAAAAAAAATCCGGAAAAAAAAAATCCGGAAAAATCCGGAAAAAAAAATCTGGAAAAAAAATCCTGAAAAAAAAATCCTGAAAAAAAAATCCAGAAAAAAAAATCCAGAAAAAAAAAACGGAAAAAAAAAATCCGGAAAAAAAAAATCCGGGAAAAAAAATCCGGAAAAAAAATCCAGAAAAATGCGGAAAAAAAAAATCCAGAAAAAAAATCTGGAAAAAAAAATCCGGAAAAAAAAATCCGGAAAAAAAGAAATCCGGAAAAAAAAATCCGGAAAAAAAAATCCTGAAAAAAAATCCGGAAAAAAAATCCAGAAAAATGCGGAAAAAAAAAATCCAGAAAAAAAATCCGGAAAAAAAAATCTAAAAAAAAAATCCTGAAAAAAAAATCCGGAAAAAAAAATCTGGAAAAAAAAATCCGGAAAAAATATCCAGACAAAAAAAATCCGTGAAAAAAAATCCTGAAAAAAAATCTGGAAAAAAAATCCGGAAAAAAAAATCCGGAAAAAAAAAATCTGGAAAAAAAATCCTGAAAAAAAAATCCGTAAAAAAAAATCTGCAAAAAAAAATCCGGAAAAAATATCCAGACAAAAAAAAATCCGTGAAAAAAAATCCGGAAAAAAAAATCCGGAAAAAAAAATCCGGGAAAAAAAATCCGGAAAAAAAAATCCGGGAAAAAAAATCCTGAAAAAAAAATCCTGAAAAAAAAATCTGGAAAAAAAATCCTGAAAAAAAAATCCGGAAAAAAAAATCTGGAAAAAAAAATCCGGAAAAAATATCCAGACAAAAAAAATCCGTGAAAAAAAATCCTGAAAAAAAAATCTGGAAAAAAAATCCGGAAAAAAAAATCCGGAAAAAAAAAATCTGGAAAAAAAATCCGGAAAAAAAAATCCGGAAAAAAAAATCTGCAAAAAAAAATCCGGAAAAATCCGGAAAAAAAAATGAAGAAAAATCAGGAAAAATCTGGAAAAAAAATCTGAAAAAAAAATCAGGAAAAATACGGAAAAGAAAAATCCGGAAAAAAAATCCGGAAAAAAAATCTGGAAAAAAAAATCCAGAAAAAAAAAAAAACGGAAAAAAAAAATCCGGAAAAAAAAATCCGGAAAAAAAAATCCAGAAAAAAAAAAAAACGGAAAAAAAAATCCGGAAAAAAAAAATCCGGGAAAAAAAATCCAGAAAAAAAATCCAGAAAAATGCGGAAAAAAAAAATCCAGAAAAAAAATCTGGAAAAAAAAATCCGGAAAAAAAAATCTGGAAAAAAAAATCCGGAAAAAATATCCAGACAAAAAAAATCCGTGAAAAAAAATCCGGAAAAAAAAATCCAGAAAAAAAATCCTGAAAAAAAAATCCTGAAAAAAAAATCCGGAAAAAAAATCCGGAAAAATCCGGAAAAAAAAATCTTGAAAAAAAATCCTGAAAAAAAAAAAATCCTGAAAAAAAAATCCTAAAAAAAAACATCTGGAAAAAAAAATCCGGAAAAAAAAAATATCCGGACAAAAAAAATCCGGAAAAAAAAAATCCGGAAAAAAAAATCCAGAAAAAAAAAATCCAGAAAAAAAAAAACGGAAAAAAAAAATCCGGAAAAAAAAATCTGGAAAAAAAAATCCGGAAAAAATATCCAGACAAAAAAAAACCGTGAAAAAAAATCCGGAAAAAAAAATCCAGAAAAAAAAATCCAGAAAAAAAAAAACGGAAAAAAAAAATCCGGAAAAAAAAAATCCGGGAAAAAAAATCCGGAAAAAAAATCCAGAAAAATGCGGAAAAAAAAAATCCAGAAAAAAAATCTGGAAAAAAAAATCCGGAAAAAAAAATCCGGAAAAAAAAAATCCGGAAAAAAAAATCCGGGAAAAAAAATCCGGAAAAAAAAATCTGCAAAAAAAAATCCGGAAAAATCCGGAAAAAAAAATGAAGAAAAATCAGGAAAAATCTGGAAAAAAAATCTGAAAAAAAAATCAGGAAAAATACGGAAAAGAAAAATCCGGAAAAAAAATCCGGAAAAAAAATCTGGAAAAAAAAATCCAGAAAAAAAAAAAAACGGAAAAAAAAAATCCGGAAAAAAAAATCCGGAAAAAAAAATCCAGAAAAAAAAAAAAACGGAAAAAAAAATCCGGAAAAAAAAAATCCGGGAAAAAAAATCCAGAAAAAAAATCCAGAAAAATGCGGAAAAAAAAAATCCAGAAAAAAAATCTGGAAAAAAAAATCCGGAAAAAAAAATCCGGAAAAAAAAATCCGGAAAAAAAAATCCTGAAAAAAAAATCTGGAAAAAAAATCCTGAAAAAAAAATCTGGAAAAAAAAATCTGGAAAAAAAAATCTGGAAAAAAAATCCGGAAAAAAAAATCCGGAAAAAAAAAATCTGGATAAAAAATCCGGAAAAAAAAATCCGGAAAAAAAAATCTGGAAAAAAAAATCCGGAAAAAATATCCAGACAAAAAAAATCCGTGAAAAAAAATCCGGAAAAAAAAATCCAGAAAAAAAATCCTGAAAAAAAAATCCTGAAAAAAAAATCCTGAAAAAAAATCCGGAAAAATCCGGAAAAAAAAATCTTGAAAAAAAATCCTGAAAAAAAAAAAATCCTGAAAAAAAAATCCTAAAAAAAAACATCTGGAAAAAAAAATCCGGAAAAAAAAAATATCCGGACAAAAAAAATCCGGAAAAAAAAAATCCGGAAAAAAAAATCCAGAAAAAAAAAATCCAGAAAAAAAAAAACGGAAAAAAAAAATCCGGAAAAAAAAATCTGGAAAAAAAAATCCGGAAAAAATATCCAGACAAAAAAAAACCGTGAAAAAAAATCCGGAAAAAAAAATCCAGAAAAAAAAATCCAGAAAAAAAAAAACGGAAAAAAAAAATCCGGAAAAAAAAAATCCGGGAAAAAAAATCCGGAAAAAAAATCCAGAAAAATGCGGAAAAAAAAAATCCAGAAAAAAAATCTGGAAAAAAAAATCCGGAAAAAAAAATCCGGAAAAAAAAAATCCGGAAAAAAAAATCCGGGAAAAAAAATCCGGAAAAAAAAATCTGCAAAAAAAAATCCGGAAAAATCCGGAAAAAAAAATGAAGAAAAATCAGGAAAAATCTGGAAAAAAAATCTGAAAAAAAAATCAGGAAAAATACGGAAAAGAAAAATCCGGAAAAAAAATCCGGAAAAAAAATCTGGAAAAAAAAATCCAGAAAAAAAAAAAAACGGAAAAAAAAAATCCGGAAAAAAAAATCCGGAAAAAAAAATCCAGAAAAAAAAAAAAACGGAAAAAAAAATCCGGAAAAAAAAAATCCGGGAAAAAAAATCCAGAAAAAAAATCCAGAAAAATGCGGAAAAAAAAAATCCAGAAAAAAAATCTGGAAAAAAAAATCCGGAAAAAAAAATCCGGAAAAAAAAATCCTGAAAAAAAAATCTGGAAAAAAAATCCTGAAAAAAAAATCTGGAAAAAAAAATCTGGAAAAAAAAATCCGGAAAAAATATCCAGGCAAAAAAAATCCGTGAAAAAAAATCCTGAAAAAAAATCTGGAAAAAAAATCCGGAAAAAAAAATCCAGAAAAAAAAAATCTGGATAAAAAATCCGGAAAAAAAAATCCGGAAAAAAAAATCTGGAAAAAAAAATCCGGAAAAAATATCCAGACAAAAAAAATCCGTGAAAAAAAATCCGGAAAAAAAAATCCAGAAAAAAAATCCTGAAAAAAAAATCCTGAAAAAAAAATCCTGAAAAAAAATCCGGAAAAAAAAAATCCGGAAAAATCCTGAAAAAAAAATCCTAAAAAAAAACATCTGGAAAAAAAAATCCGGAAAAAAAAAATATCCGGACAAAAAAAATCCGGAAAAAAAAAATCCGGAAAAACAATCCAGAAAAAAAAATCCAGAAAAAAAAAAACGGAAAAAAAAAATCCGGAAAAAAAAAATCTGGAAAAAAAAATCCGGAAAAAATATCCAGACAAAAAAAAACCGTGAAAAAAAATCCGGAAAAAAAAATCCAGAAAAAAAAATCCAGAAAAAAAAAAACGGAAAAAAAAAATCCGGAAAAAAAAAATCCGGGAAAAAAAATCCGGAAAAAAAATCCAGAAAAATGCGGAAAAAAAAAATCCAGAAAAAAAATCTGGAAAAAAAAATCCGGAAAAAAAAATCCGGAAAAAAAAAATCCGGAAAAAAAAATCCGGGAAAAAAAATCCGGAAAAAAAAATCCGGAAAAAAAATCCGGAAAAATCCGGAAAAAAAAAACCGGAAAAATCCTGAAAAAAAAATGAAGAAAAATCCGGAAAAAAATCCGGAAAAATCTGGAAAAAAAATCTGAAAAAAAAATCCGGAAAAAAAAATCCAGAAAAAAAATCCGGAAAAAAAAATCCGGAAAAAAAAATCTGGAAAAAAAAATCCTGAAAAAATATCCAGACAAAAAAAATCCGTGAAAAAAAATCCTGAAAAAAAATCTGGAAAAAAAATCCGGAAAAAAAAATCCTGAAAAAAAAAATCTGGAAAAAAAATCCTGAAAAAAAAATCCGTAAAAAAAAATCTGCAAAAAAAAATCCGGAAAAAATATCCAGACAAAAAAAATCCGTGAAAAAAAATCCGGAAAAAAAAATCCGGAAAAAAAAATCCGGGAAAAAAAATCCGGGAAAAAAAATCCGGAAAAAAAAATCCGGAAAAAAAATCCGGAAAAAAAAATCCTGAAAAATCCTGAAAAAAAATCTGGAAAAAAAATCCGGAAAAAAAATCCGGAAAAAAAAAATCCGGAAAAATCCGGAAAAAAAAATCTGGAAAAAAAATCCTGAAAAAAAAATCCTGAAAAAAAAATCCAGAAAAAAAAATCCAGAAAAAAAAAACGGAAAAAAAAAATCCGGAAAAAAAAAATCCGGGAAAAAAAATCCGGAAAAAAAATCCAGAAAAATGCGGAAAAAAAAAATCCAGAAAAAAAATCTGGAAAAAAAAATCCGGAAAAAAAAATCCGGAAAAAAAGAAATCCGGAAAAAAAAATCCGGAAAAAAAAATCCTGAAAAAAAATCCGGAAAAAAAATCCAGAAAAATGCGGAAAAAAAAAATCCAGAAAAAAAATCCGGAAAAAAAAATCTAAAAAAAAAATCCTGAAAAAAAAATCCGGAAAAAAAAATCTGGAAAAAAAAATCCGGAAAAAATATCCAGACAAAAAAAATCCGTGAAAAAAAATCCTGAAAAAAAATCTGGAAAAAAAATCCGGAAAAAAAATCCGGAAAAAAAAAATCTGGAAAAAAAATCCTGAAAAAAAAATCCGTAAAAAAAAATCTGCAAAAAAAAATCCGGAAAAAATATCCAGACAAAAAAAAATCCGTGAAAAAAAATCCGGAAAAAAAAATCCGGAAAAAAAAATCCGGGAAAAAAAATCCGGAAAAAAAAATCCGGGAAAAAAAATCCTGAAAAAAAAATCCTGAAAAAAAAATCTGGAAAAAAAATCCTGAAAAAAAAATCCGGAAAAAAAAATCTGGAAAAAAAAATCCGGAAAAAATATCCAGACAAAAAAAATCCGTGAAAAAAAATCCTGAAAAAAAAATCTGGAAAAAAAATCCGGAAAAAAAAATCCGGAAAAAAAAAATCTGGAAAAAAAATCCGGAAAAAAAAATCCGGAAAAAAAAATCTGCAAAAAAAAATCCGGAAAAATCCGGAAAAAAAAATGAAGAAAAATCAGGAAAAATCTGGAAAAAAAATCTGAAAAAAAAATCAGGAAAAATACGGAAAAGAAAAATCCGGAAAAAAAATCCGGAAAAAAAATCTGGAAAAAAAAATCCAGAAAAAAAAAAAAACGGAAAAAAAAAATCCGGAAAAAAAAATCCGGAAAAAAAAATCCAGAAAAAAAAAAAAACGGAAAAAAAAATCCGGAAAAAAAAAATCCGGGAAAAAAAATCCAGAAAAAAAATCCAGAAAAATGCGGAAAAAAAAAATCCAGAAAAAAAATCTGGAAAAAAAAATCCGGAAAAAAAAATCCGGAAAAAAAAATCCGGAAAAAAAAATCCTGAAAAAAAAATCTGGAAAAAAAATCCTGAAAAAAAAATCTGGAAAAAAAAATCTGGAAAAAAAAATCCGGAAAAAATATCCAGGCAAAAAAAATCCGTGAAAAAAAATCCTGAAAAAAAATCTGGAAAAAAAATCCGGAAAAAAAAATCCGGAAAAAAAAAATCTGGATAAAAAATCCGGAAAAAAAAATCCGGAAAAAAAAATCTGGAAAAAAAAATCCGGAAAAAATATCCAGACAAAAAAAATCCGTGAAAAAAAATCCGGAAAAAAAAATCCAGAAAAAAAATCCTGAAAAAAAAATCCTGAAAAAAAAATCCGGAAAAAAAATCCGGAAAAATCCGGAAAAAAAAATCTTGAAAAAAAATCCTGAAAAAAAAAAAATCCTGAAAAAAAAATCCTAAAAAAAAACATCTGGAAAAAAAAATCCGGAAAAAAAAAATATCCGGACAAAAAAAATCCGGAAAAAAAAAATCCGGAAAAAAAAATCCAGAAAAAAAAAATCCAGAAAAAAAAAAACGGAAAAAAAAAATCCGGAAAAAAAAATCTGGAAAAAAAAATCCGGAAAAAATATCCAGACAAAAAAAAACCGTGAAAAAAAATCCGGAAAAAAAAATCCAGAAAAAAAAATCCAGAAAAAAAAAAACGGAAAAAAAAAATCCGGAAAAAAAAAATCCGGGAAAAAAAATCCGGAAAAAAAATCCAGAAAAATGCGGAAAAAAAAAATCCAGAAAAAAAATCTGGAAAAAAAAATCCGGAAAAAAAAATCCGGAAAAAAAAAATCCGGAAAAAAAAATCCGGGAAAAAAAATCCGGAAAAAAAAATCTGCAAAAAAAAATCCGGAAAAATCCGGAAAAAAAAATGAAGAAAAATCAGGAAAAATCTGGAAAAAAAATCTGAAAAAAAAATCAGGAAAAATACGGAAAAGAAAAATCCGGAAAAAAAATCCGGAAAAAAAATCTGGAAAAAAAAATCCAGAAAAAAAAAAAAACGGAAAAAAAAAATCCGGAAAAAAAAATCCGGAAAAAAAAATCCAGAAAAAAAAAAAAACGGAAAAAAAAATCCGGAAAAAAAAAATCCGGGAAAAAAAATCCAGAAAAAAAATCCAGAAAAATGCGGAAAAAAAAAATCCAGAAAAAAAATCTGGAAAAAAAAATCCGGAAAAAAAAATCCGGAAAAAAAAATCCGGAAAAAAAAATCCTGAAAAAAAAATCTGGAAAAAAAATCCTGAAAAAAAAATCTGGAAAAAAAAATCTGGAAAAAAAAATCTGGAAAAAAAATCCGGAAAAAAAAATCCGGAAAAAAAAAATCTGGATAAAAAATCCGGAAAAAAAAATCCGGAAAAAAAAATCTGGAAAAAAAAATCCGGAAAAAATATCCAGACAAAAAAAATCCGTGAAAAAAAATCCGGAAAAAAAAATCCAGAAAAAAAATCCTGAAAAAAAAATCCTGAAAAAAAAATCCTGAAAAAAAATCCGGAAAAATCCGGAAAAAAAAATCTTGAAAAAAAATCCTGAAAAAAAAAAAATCCTGAAAAAAAAATCCTAAAAAAAAACATCTGGAAAAAAAAATCCGGAAAAAAAAAATATCCGGACAAAAAAAATCCGGAAAAAAAAAATCCGGAAAAAAAAATCCAGAAAAAAAAAATCCAGAAAAAAAAAAACGGAAAAAAAAAATCCGGAAAAAAAAATCTGGAAAAAAAAATCCGGAAAAAATATCCAGACAAAAAAAAACCGTGAAAAAAAATCCGGAAAAAAAAATCCAGAAAAAAAAATCCAGAAAAAAAAAAACGGAAAAAAAAAATCCGGAAAAAAAAAATCCGGGAAAAAAAATCCGGAAAAAAAATCCAGAAAAATGCGGAAAAAAAAAATCCAGAAAAAAAATCTGGAAAAAAAAATCCGGAAAAAAAAATCCGGAAAAAAAAAATCCGGAAAAAAAAATCCGGGAAAAAAAATCCGGAAAAAAAAATCTGCAAAAAAAAATCCGGAAAAATCCGGAAAAAAAAATGAAGAAAAATCAGGAAAAATCTGGAAAAAAAATCTGAAAAAAAAATCAGGAAAAATACGGAAAAGAAAAATCCGGAAAAAAAATCCGGAAAAAAAATCTGGAAAAAAAAATCCAGAAAAAAAAAAAAACGGAAAAAAAAAATCCGGAAAAAAAAATCCGGAAAAAAAAATCCAGAAAAAAAAAAAAACGGAAAAAAAAATCCGGAAAAAAAAAATCCGGGAAAAAAAATCCAGAAAAAAAATCCAGAAAAATGCGGAAAAAAAAAATCCAGAAAAAAAATCTGGAAAAAAAAATCCGGAAAAAAAAATCCGGAAAAAAAAATCCGGAAAAAAAAATCCTGAAAAAAAAATCTGGAAAAAAAATCCTGAAAAAAAAATCTGGAAAAAAAAATCTGGAAAAAAAAATCCGGAAAAAATATCCAGGCAAAAAAAATCCGTGAAAAAAAATCCTGAAAAAAAATCTGGAAAAAAAATCCGGAAAAAAAAATCCGGAAAAAAAAAATCTGGATAAAAAATCCGGAAAAAAAAATCCGGAAAAAAAAATCTGGAAAAAAAAATCCGGAAAAAATATCCAGACAAAAAAAATCCGTGAAAAAAAATCCGGAAAAAAAAATCCAGAAAAAAAATCCTGAAAAAAAAATCCTGAAAAAAAAATCCTGAAAAAAAATCCGGAAAAAAAAAATCCGGAAAAATCCTGAAAAAAAAATCCTAAAAAAAAACATCTGGAAAAAAAAATCCGGAAAAAAAAAATATCCGGACAAAAAAAATCCGGAAAAAAAAAATCCGGAAAAACAATCCAGAAAAAAAAATCCAGAAAAAAAAAAACGGAAAAAAAAAATCCGGAAAAAAAAAATCTGGAAAAAAAAATCCGGAAAAAATATCCAGACAAAAAAAAACCGTGAAAAAAAATCCGGAAAAAAAAATCCAGAAAAAAAAATCCAGAAAAAAAAAAACGGAAAAAAAAAATCCGGAAAAAAAAAATCCGGGAAAAAAAATCCGGAAAAAAAATCCAGAAAAATGCGGAAAAAAAAAATCCAGAAAAAAAATCTGGAAAAAAAAATCCGGAAAAAAAAATCCGGAAAAAAAAAATCCGGAAAAAAAAATCCGGGAAAAAAAATCCGGAAAAAAAAATCCGGAAAAAAAATCCGGAAAAATCCGGAAAAAAAAAACCGGAAAAATCCTGAAAAAAAAATGAAGAAAAATCCGGAAAAAAATCCGGAAAAATCTGGAAAAAAAATCTGAAAAAAAAATCCGGAAAAAAAAATCCAGAAAAAAAATCCGGAAAAAAAAATCCGGAAAAAAAATCCGGAAAAATCCGGAAAAAAAAACCGGAAAAATCCTGAAAAAAAAATGAAGAAAAATCCGGAAAAAAATCCGGAAAAATCTGGAAAAAAAATCTGAAAAAAAAATCCGGAAAAAAAAATCTGGAAAAAGAAATCCGGAAAAAATATCCAGACAAAAAAAATCCAGAAAAAAAATCCAGAAAAAAAATCCGGAAAAAAAATCCAGAAAAAAAAAAATCTGGAAAAATCCGGAAAAAAAAATCTGGAAAAAAAATCCGGAAAAAAAATCCGAAAAAATCCGAAAAAAAAATCCAGAAAAAAAATCCAGAAAAAAAATCCGGAAAAAAAATCCGGAAAAAAAAAATCCGGAAAAATCCGGAAAAAAAAATCTGGAAAAAAAATCCTGAAAAAAAAATCCTGAAAAAAAAATCCGGAAAAAAAAATCCAGAAAAAAAAAACGGAAAAAAAAAATCCGGAAAAAAAAAATCCGGGAAAAAAAATCCGGAAAAAAAATCCAGAAAAATGCGGAAAAAAAAATCCGGAAAAAAAATCCAGAAAAAAAATCCAGAAAAAAAATCCGGAAAAAAAATCCGGAAAAAAAATCCGGAAAAAAAATCAGGAAAAAAAAATCCGGAAAAATCCGGAAAAGAAAAATCCTGAAAAAAAATCCTGAAAAAAAATCTGGAAAAAAAATCCGGAAAAAAAATCCGGAAAAAAAAATCCGGAAAAATCCGGAAAAAAAAAATCTGGAAAAAAAATCCTGAAAAAAAAATCCTGAAAAAAAAATCCTGAAAAAAAATCCAGAAAAAAAAAACGGAAAAAAAAAATCCGGAAAAAAAATATCCGGGAAAAAAAATCCGGAAAAAAAATCCAGAAAAATGCGGAAAAAAAAAATCCAGAAAAAAAATCTGGAAAAAAAAATCCAGAAAAAAAGAAATCCGGAAAAAAAAATCCGGAAAAAAAAATCCTGAAAAAAAATCCGGAAAAAAAATCCAGAAAAATGCGGAAAAAAAAAATCCAGAAAAAATATCCGGAAAAAAAAATCTGGAAAAAAAATCCTGAAAAAAAAATCCGGAAAAAAAAATCTTGAAAAAAAAAATCCGGAAAAAATATCCAGACAAAAAAAATCCGTGAAAAAAAATCCTGAAAAAAAATCTGGAAAAAAAATCCGGAAAAAAAAATCCGGAAAAAAAAAATCTGGAAAAAAAATCCTGAAAAAAAAATCCGGAAAAAAAAATCTGCAAAAAAAAATCCAGAAAAAATATCCAGACAAAAAAAATCCGTGAAAAAAAATCCGGAAAAAAAAATCCGGAAAAAAAAATCCGGGAAAAAAAATCCGGAAAAAAAAATCTGGAAAAAAAAATCCGGAAAAAATATCCAGACAAAAAAAATCCGTGAAAAAAAATCTGGAAAAAAAATCCGAAAAAAAAATCCTGAAAAAAAAAATCTGGAAAAAAAATCCTGAAAAAAAAATCCGTAAAAAAAAATCTGCAAAAAAAAATCCGGAAAAAATATCCAGACAAAAAAAATCCGTGAAAAAAAATCTGGAAAAAAAAATCCGGAAAAAAAAATCCGGGAAAAAAAATCCGGAAAAAAAAATCCGGGAAAAAAAATCCGGAAAAAAAAATCCGGAAAAAAAATCCGGAAAAAAAAATCCTGAAAAATCCTGAAAAAAAATCTGGAAAAAAAATCCGGAAAAAAAATCCGGAAAAAAAAAATCCGGAAAAATCCGGAAAAAAAAAAATCTGGAAAAAAAATCCTGAAAAAAAAATCCTGAAAAAAAAATCCTGAAAAAAAAATCCAGAAAAAAAAAACGGAAAAAAAAAATCCGGAAAAAAAAAATCCGGGAAAAAAAATCCGGAAAAAAAATCCAGAAAAATGCGGAAAAAAAAAATCCAGAAAAAAAATCTGGAAAAAAAAATCCAGAAAAAAAGAAATCCGGAAAAAAAAATCCGGAAAAAAAAATCCTGAAAAAAAATCCGGAAAAAAAATCCAGAAAAATGCAGAAAAAAAAATCTGGAAAAAAAATCCTGAAAAAAAAATCCGGAAAAAAAAATCTGGAAAAAAAAATCCGGAAAAAATATCCAGACAAAAAAAATCCGTGAAAAAAAATCCTGAAAAAAAATCTGGAAAAAAAATCCGGAAAAAAAAATCCGGAAAAAAAAAATCTGGAAAAAAAATCCTGAAAAAAAAATCCGTAAAAAAAAATCTGCAAAAAAAAATCCGGAAAAAATATCCAGACAAAAAAAATCCGTGAAAAAAAATCCGGAAAAAAAAATCCGGAAAAAAAAATCCGGGAAAAAAAATCCGGAAAAAAAAATCTGGAAAAAAAAATCCGGAAAAAAAACTACAGACAAAAAAAATCCGTGAAAAAAAATCCTGAAAAAAAATCTGGAAAAAAAATCCGGAAAAAAAAATCCTGAAAAAAAAAATCTGGAAAAAAAATCCTGAAAAAAAAATCCTGAAAAAAAAATCCGTAAAAAAAAATCTGCAAAAAAAAATCCGGAAAAAATATCCAGACAAAAAAAATCCGTGAAAAAAAATCCGGAAAAAAAAATCCGGAAAAAAAAATCCGGGAAAAAAAATCCGGAAAAAAAAATCCGGGAAAAAAAATCCGGAAAAAAAAATCCGGAAAAAAAATCCGGAAAAAAAAATCCTGAAAAATCCTGAAAAAAAATCTGGAAAAAAAATCCGGAAAAAAAATCCGGAAAAAAAAAATCCGGAAAAATCCGGAAAAAAAAATCTGGAAAAAAAATCCTGAAAAAAAAATCCTGAAAAAAAAATCCGGAAAAAAAAATCCAGAAAAAAAAATCCAGAAAAAAAAAACGGAAAAAAAAAATCCGGAAAAAAAAAATCCGGGAAAAAAAATCCGGAAAAAAAATCCAGAAAAATGCGGAAAAAAAAAATCCAGAAAAAAAATCTGGAAAAAAAAATCCGGAAAAAAAAATCCGGAAAAAAAGAAATCCGGAAAAAAAAATCCGGAAAAAAAAATCCTGAAAAAAAATCCGGAAAAAAAATCCAGAAAAATGCGGAAAAAAAAAATCCAGAAAAAAAATCCGGAAAAAAAAATCTAAAAAAAAAATCCGGAAAAAAAAATCCGGAAAAAAAAATCTGGAAAAAAAAATCCGGAAAAAAAATCCGGAAAAAAAATCCGGAAAAAAAAAATCTGGAAAAAAAATCCTGAAAAAAAAATCCGTAAAAAAAAATCCGGAAAAAATATCCAGACAAAAAAAAATCCGTGAAAAAAAATCCGGAAAAAAAAATCCGGAAAAAAAAATCCGGGAAAAAAAATCCGGAAAAAAAAATCCGGGAAAAAAAATCCTGAAAAAAAAATCCTGAAAAAAAAATCTGGAAAAAAAATCCTGAAAAAAAAATCCGGAAAAAAAAATCCGGAAAAAAAAATCCGGAAAAAATATCCAGACAAAAAAAAATCCGTGAAAAAAAATCCGGAAAAAAAATCCGGAAAAAAAAATCCGGGAAAAAAAATCCGGAAAAAAAAATCCGGGAAAAAAAATCCTGAAAAAAAAATCCTGAAAAAAAAATCTGGAAAAAAAATCCTGAAAAAAAAATCCGGAAAAAAAAATCTGGAAAAAAAAATCCGGAAAAAATATCCAGACAAAAAAAATCCGTGAAAAAAAATCCTGAAAAAAAAATCTGGAAAAAAAATCCGGAAAAAAAAATCCGGAAAAAAAAAATCTGGAAAAAAAATCCGGAAAAAAAAATCCGGAAAAAAAAATCTGCAAAAAAAAATCCGGAAAAAAAATCCGGAAAAAAAAATCCGGAAAAAAAAATCCGGGAAAAAAAAATCCGGAAAAAAAAATCCGGGAAAAAAAATCCGGAAAAAAAATCCGGAAAAAAAAATCCTGAAAAATCCTGAAAAAAAAATCCTGAAAAAAAATCCTGAAAAAAAAATCCGGAAAAAAAAATCCGGAAAAAAAAATCCGGAAAAAATATCCGGACAAAAAAAATCCGTGAAAAAAAATCCGGAAAAAAAAATCCGGATAAAAAATCCAGAAAAAAAAATGAAGAAAAATCCGGAAAAAAAAATCCGGAAAAATCCGGAAAAAAAAATCCGGAAAAAAAAATCCGGAAAAAAAAATCCGGGAAAAAAAATCCGGAAAAAAAAATCCGGAAAAAAAAATGAAGAAAAATCCGGAAAAAAATAATCTTGAAAAAAAATCCGGAAAAAAAAATCTGGAAAAAAAAATCAGGAAAAAATATCCAGACAAAAAAAATCCGAAAAAAAAATCCGGAAAAAAAAATCCGGAAAAATCCGGAAAAAAAAATCCGGAAAAAAAAATCCGGAAAAATCCGGAGAAAAAAAATCCGGAAAAAAAAATCAGGAAAAAAAAAATCCAGAAAAATCTGGAAAAAAAAATCCGGAAAAAAAATCCGGAAAAAAAAATCCGGAAAAAAAATCCTGAAAAAAAAATCTGAAAAAAAAATCCTGAAAAAAAAATTCTGAAAAAAAAATCCGGAAAAAAAACATCTGGAAAAAAAAATCCGGAAAAAATATCCGGACAAAAAAAAATCCGGAAAAAAAATCCAGAAAAAAAATCCGGAAAAATCCGGAAAAAAAAATGAAGAAAAAAAATCTGGAAAAAAAAATCCAGAAAAAAAGAAATCCGGAAAAAAAAATCCGGAAAAAAAAATCCTGAAAAAAAATCCGGAAAAAAAATCCAGAAAAATGCGGAAAAAAAAATCCAGAAAAAATATCCGGAAAAAAAAATCTGGAAAAAAAATCCTGAAAAAAAAATCCGGAAAAAAAAATCTTGAAAAAAAAATCCGGAAAAAATATCCAGACAAAAAAAATCCGTGAAAAAAAATCCTGAAAAAAAATCTGGAAAAAAAATCCGGAAAAAAAAATCCGGAAAAAAAAAATCTGGAAAAAAAATCCTGAAAAAAAAATCCGTAAAAAAAAATCTGCAAAAAAAAATCCGGAAAAAATATCCAGACAAAAAAAATCCGTGAAAAAAAATCCGGAAAAAAAAATCCGGAAAAAAAAATCCGGGAAAAAAAATCCGGAAAAAAAAATCTGGAAAAAAAAATCCGGAAAAAATATCCAGACAAAAAAAATCCGTGAAAAAAAATCCTGAAAAAAAATCTGGAAAAAAAATCCGGAAAAAAAAATCCGGAAAAAAAAAATCTGGAAAAAAAATCCTGAAAAAAAAATCCGTAAAAAAAAATCTGCAAAAAAAAATCCGGAAAAAATATCCAGACAAAAAAAATCCGTGAAAAAAAATCCGGAAAAAAAAATCCGGAAAAAAAAATCCGGGAAAAAAAATCCGGAAAAAAAAATCTGGAAAAAAAAATCCGGAAAAAATATCCAGACAAAAAAAATCCGTGAAAAAAAATCCTGAAAAAAAATCTGGAAAAAAAATCCGGAAAAAAAAATCCGGAAAAAAAAATCCGGGAAAAAAAATCCGGAAAAAAAAATCTGGAAAAAAAAATCCGGAAAAAATATCCAGACAAAAAAAATCCGTGAAAAAAAATCCGGAAAAAAAAATCCGGAAAAAAAAATCCGGGAAAAAAAATCCGGAAAAAAAAATCCGGGAAAAAAAATCCGGAAAAAAAAATCCGGAAAAAAAATCCGGAAAAAAAAATCCTGAAAAATCCTGAAAAAAAATCTGGAAAAAAAATCCGGAAAAAAAATCCGGAAAAAAAAAATCCGGAAAAATCCGGAAAAAAAAAAATCTGGAAAAAAAATCCTGAAAAAAAAATCCTGAAAAAAAAATCCTGAAAAAAAAATCCAGAAAAAAAAAACGGAAAAAAAAAATCCGGAAAAAAAAAATCCGGGAAAAAAAATCCGGAAAAAAAATCCAGAAAAATGCGGAAAAAAAAAATCCAGAAAAAAAATCTGGAAAAAAAAATCCGGAAAAAAAGAAATCCGGAAAAAAAAATCCGGAAAAAAAAATCCTGAAAAAAAATCCGGAAAAAAAATCCAGAAAAATGCGGAAAAAAAAAATCCAGAAAAAAAATCCGGAAAAATCCGGAAAAAAAAATGAAGAAAAATCCGGAAAAAAATCAGGAAAAATCTGGAAAAAAAATCTGAAAAAAAAATCAGGAAAAATACGGAAAAGAAAAATCCGGAAAAAAAATCCGGAAAAAAAATCTGGAAAAAAAAATCCGGAAAAAAAAATATCCGGACAAAAAAAATCCGGAAAAAAAAAATCCGGAAAAAAAAATCCAGAAAAAAAAAAAAACGGAAAAAAAAATCCGGAAAAAAAAAATCCGGGAAAAAAAATCCAGAAAAAAAATCCAGAAAAATGCGGAAAAAAAAAATCCAGAAAAAAAATCTGGAAAAAAAAATCCGGAAAAAAAAATCCGGAAAAAAAAAATCCGGAAAAAAAAATCCGGGAAAAAAAATCCGGAAAAAAAAATCCGGAAAAAAAATCCGGAAAAATCCTGAAAAAAAAATGAAGAAAAATCCGGAAAAAAATCCGGAAAAATCTGGAAAAAAAATATGAAAAAAAAATCCGGAAAAAAAAATCCAGAAAAAAAATCCGGAAAAAAAAATCCGGAAAAAAAATCCGGAAAAATCCGGAAAAAAAAACCCGGAAAAATCCTGAAAAAAAAATGAAGAAAAATCCGGAAAAAAATCCGGAAAAATCTGGAAAAAAAATCTGAAAAAAAAATCCGGAAAAAAAAATCTGGAAAAAGAAATCCGGAAAAAATATCCAGACAAAAAAAATCCAGAAAAAAAATCCAGAAAAAAAATCCGGAAAAAAAATCCAGAAAAAAAATCCGGAAAAAAAATCCAGAAAAATCCGGAAAAAAAATCTGAAAAAAAAAAATCTGGAAAAATCCGGAAAAAAAAATCTGGAAAAAAAATCCGGAAAAAAAATCCGAAAAAATCCGAAAAAAAAATCCAGAAAAATACGGAAAAGAAAAATCCGGAAAAAAAATCCGGAAAAAAAAATCCGGAAAAAAAATCCAGAAAAAAAATCCAGAAAAAAAATCCAGAAAAAAAATCCGGAAAAAAAATCCGGAAAAAAAAAATCCGGAAAAATCCTGAAAAAAAAATCTGGAAAAAAAATCCTGAAAAAAAAATCCTGAAAAAAAAATCCGGAAAAAAAAATCCAGAAAAAAAAAACGGAAAAAAAAAATCCGGAAAAAAAAAATCCGGGAAAAAAAATCCGGAAAAAAAATCCAGAAAAATGCGGAAAAAAAAATCCGGAAAAAAAATCCAGAAAAAAAATCCAGAAAAAAAATCCGGAAAAAAAATCCGGAAAAAAAATCCGGAAAAAAATTCAGGAAAAAAAAATCCGGAAAAATCCGGAAAAGAAAAATCCTGAAAAAAAATCCTGAAAAAAAATCTGGAAAAAAAATCCGGAAAAAAAATCCGGAAAAAAAAAATCCGGAAAAATCCGGAAAAAAAAAAATCTGGAAAAAAAATCCTGAAAAAAAAATCCTGAAAAAAAAATCCAGAAAAAAAAAACGGAAAAAAAAAATCCGGAAAAAAAAAATCCGGGAAAAAAAATCCGGAAAAAAAATCCAGAAAAATGCGGAAAAAAAAAATCCAGAAAAAAAATCTGGAAAAAAAAATCCAGAAAAAAAGAAATCCGGAAAAAAAAATCCGGAAAAAAAAATCCTGAAAAAAAATCCGGAAAAAAAATCCAGAAAAATGCGGAAAAAAAAAATCCAGAAAAAAAATCTGGAAAAAAAAATCCAGAAAAAAAGAAATCCGGAAAAAAAAATCTGGAAAAAAAATCCTGAAAAAAAAATCCGGAAAAAAAAATCTGGAAAAAAAAATCCGGAAAAAATATCCAGACAAAAAAAAATCCGTGAAAAAAAATCCTGAAAAAAAATCTGGAAAAAAAATCCGGAAAAAAAAATCCGGAAAAAAAAAATCTGCAAAAAAAATCCTGAAAAAAAAATCCGGAAAAAAAAATCTGCAAAAAAAAATCCGGAAAAAATATCCAGACAAAAAAAAATCCGTGAAAAAAAATCCGGAAAAAAAATCCGGAAAAAAAAATCCGGGAAAAAAAATCCGGAAAAAAAAATCTGGAAAAAAAAATCCGGAAAAAATATCCAGACAAAAAAAATCCGTGAAAAAACATCCTGAAAAAAAATCTGGAAAAAAAATCCGGAAAAAAAAATCCTGAAAAAAAAAATCTGGAAAAAAAATCCTGAAAAAAAAATCCGTAAAAAAAAATCTGCAAAAAAAAATCCGGAAAAAATATCCAGACAAAAAAAATCCGTGAAAAAAAATCCGGAAAAAAAAATCCGGAAAAAAAAATCCGGGAAAAAAAATCCGGAAAAAAAAATCCGGGAAAAAAAATCCGGAAAAAAAAATCCGGAAAAAAAATCCGGAAAAAAAAATCCTGAAAAATCCTGAAAAAAAATCTGGAAAAAAAATCCGGAAAAAAAATCCTGAAAAAAAAATCCAGAAAAAAAAAACGGAAAAAAAAAATCCGGAAAAAAAAAATCCGGGAAAAAAATCCGGAAAATAAGAAATCCGGAAAAAAAAATCCGGAAAAAAAAATCCTGAAAAAAAATCCGGAAAAAAATCCAGAAAAATCCGGAAAAAAAAAATCCAGAAAAAAAATCCGGAAAAAAAAATCTGGAAAAAAAATCCTGAAAAAAAAATCCGGAAAAAAAAATCTGGAAAAAAAAATCCGGAAAAAATATCCAGACAAAAAAAATCCGTGAAAAAAAATCCTGAAAAAAAATCTGGAAAAAAAATCCGGAAAAAAAAATCCGGAAAAAAAAAATCTGGAAAAAAAATCCTGAAAAAAAAATCCGTAAAAAAAAATCTGCAAAAAAAAATCCGGAAAAACTATCCAGACAAAAAAAATCCGTGAAAAAAAATCCGGAAAAAAAAATCCGGAAAAAAAAATCCTGAAAAAAAAATCCGGAAAAAAAAATCTGGAAAAAAAATCCTGAAAAAAAAATCCGGAAAAAAAAATCTGGAAAAAAAAATCCGGACAAAATATCCAGACAAAAAAAATCCGTGAAAAAAAATCCTGAAAAAAAATCTGGAAAAAAAATCCGGAAAAAAAAATCCGGAAAAAAAAAATCTGGAAAAAAAATCCTGAAAAAAAAATCCGTAAAAAAAAATCTGCAAAAAAAAATCCGGAAAAAATATCCAGACAAAAAAAATTTGTGAAAAAAAATCCGGAAAAAAAAATCTGGAAAAAAAATCCTGAAAAAAAAATCCTGAAAAAAAAATCCAGAAAAAAAAATCCAGAAAAAAAAAACGGAAAAAAAAAATCCGGAAAAAAAAAATCCGGGAAAAAAAATCCGGAAAAAAAATCCAGAAAAATGCGGAAAAAAAAAATCCAGAAAAAAAATCTGGAAAAAAAAATCCGGACAAAATATCCAGACAAAAAAAATCCGTGAAAAAAAATCCTGAAAAAAAATCTGGAAAAAAAATCCGGAAAAAAAAATCCGGAAAAAAAAATCAGGAAAAAAAAATCCAGAAAAATCTGGAAAAAAAAATCCGGAAAAAAAAATCCGGAAAAATCCGGAAAAAAAAATCTGAAAAAAAAATCCTGAAAAAAAAATTCTGAAAAAAAAATCCGGAAAAAAAACATCTGGAAAAAAAATCCGGAAAAAATATCCGGACAAAAAAAATCCGGAAAAAAAATCCAGAAAAAAAAATCCGGAAAAAAAAATCTGCAAAAAAAAATCCGGAAAAAATATCCAGACAAAAAAAATCCGTGAAAAAAAATCCGGAAAAAAAAATCCGGAAAAAAAAATCCGGAAAAAAAAATCCGGAAAAAAAAATCCGGGAAAAAAAATCCGGAAAAAAAAATCCGGGAAAAAAAATCCTGAAAAAAAAATCCGGAAAAAAAAATCTGGAAAAAAAATCCTGAAAAAAAAATCCGGAAAAAAAAATCTGGAAAAAAAAATCCGGACAAAATATCCAGACAAAAAAAATCCGTGAAAAAAAATCCTGAAAAAAAATCTGGAAAAAAAATCCGGAAAAAAAAATCCGGAAAAAAAAAATCTGGAAAAAAAATCCTGAAAAAAAAATCCGTAAAAAAAAATCTGCAAAAAAAAATCCGGAAAAAATATCCAGACAAAAAAAATCCGTGAAAAAAAATCCGGAAAAAAAAATCCGGAAGAAAAAATCCGGGAAAAAAAATCCGGAAAAAAAAATCCGGGAAAAAAAATCCGGAAAAAAAAATCCGGAAAAAAAATCCGGAAAAAAAAATCCTAAAAAATCCGGAAAAAATATCCAGACAAAAAAAATTTGTGAAAAAAAATCCGGAAAAAAAAATCTGGAAAAAAAATCCTGAAAAAAAAATCCTGAAAAAAAAATCCAGAAAAAAAAATCCAGAAAAAAAAAACGGAAAAAAAAAATCCGGAAAAAAAAAATCCGGGAAAAAAAATCCGGAAAAAAAATCCAGAAAAATGCGGAAAAAATAAATCCAGAAAAAAAATCTGGAAAAAAAAATCCGGAAAAAAAAATCCGGAAAATAAGAAATCCGGAAAAAAAAATCCGGAAAAAAAAATCCTGAAAAAAAATCCGGAAAAAAAATCCAGAAAAATCCGGAAAAAAAAAATCCAGAAAAAAAATCCGGAAAAAAAAATCTGGAAAAAAAATCCTGAAAAGAAAATCCGGAAAAAAAAATCTGGAAAAAAAAATCCGGAAAAAATATCCAGACAAAAAAAATCCGTGAAAAAAAATCCTGAAAAAAAATCTGGAAAAAAAATCCGGAAAAAAAAATCCGGAAAAAAAAAATCTGGAAAAAAAATCCTGAAAAAAAAATCCGTAAAAAAAAATCTGCAAAAAAAAATCCGGAAAAAATATCCAGACAAAAAAAATCCGTGAAAAAAAATCCGGAAAAAAAAATCCGGAAAAAAAAATCCGTGAAAAAAAATCCGGAAAAAAAAATCCGGGAAAAAAAATCCTGAAAAAAACATCCGGAAAAAAAATCCTGAAAAAAAAATCCGGAAAAAAAAATCTGGAAAAAAAAATCCGGAAAAAATATCCAGACAAAAAAAATCCGTGAAAAAAAATCCTGAAAAAAAATCTGGAAAAAAAATCCGGAAAAAAAAATCCGGAAAAAAAAAATCTGGAAAAAAAATCCTGAAAAAAAAATCCGTAAAAAAAAATCTGCAAAAAAAAATCCGGAAAAAATATCCAGACAAAAAAAATCCGTGAAAAAAAATCCGGAAAAAAAAATCCGGAAAAAAAAATCCGGGAAAAAAAATCCGGAAAAAAAAATCCGGGAAAAAAAATCCGGAAAAAAAAATCCGGAAAAAAAATCCTGAAAAAAAAATCCTGAAAAATCCTGAAAAAAAAATCCGGAAAAAAAATCCGGAAAAAAAAATCCGGAAAAAAAAATCCGGAAAAAAAAAAATCTGGAAAAAAAAATCCGGAAAAAATATCCGGACAAAAAAAATCCGTGAAAAAAAATCCGGAAAAAAAAATCCGGATAAAAAATCCAGAAAAAAAAATGAGGAAAAATCCGGAAAAAAAAATCCGGAAAAATCCGGAAAAAAAAATCCGGAAAAAAAAATCCGGGAAAAAAAATCCGGAAAAAAAAATCCGGAAAAAAAAATGAAGAAAAATCCGGAAAAAAATAATCTTGAAAAAAAATCCGGAAAAAAAAATCTGGAAAAAAAAATCCGGAAAAAATATCCAGACAAAAAAAATCCGAAAAAAAAATCCGGAAAAAAAAATCCGGAAAAAAAAATCCGGAAAAAAAAATCCGGAAAAATCCGGAGAAAAAAAATCCGGAAAAAAAAATCAGGAAAAAAAAATCCAGAAAAATCTGGAAAAAAAAATCCTGAAAAAAAAATTCTGAAAAAAAAATCCGGAAAAAAAACATCTGGAAAAAAAATCCGGAAAAAATATCCGGACAAAAAAAATCCGGAAAAAAAATCCAGAAAAAAAAATCCGGAAAAAAAAATCTGCAAAAAAAAATCCGGAAAAAATATCCAGACAAAAAAAATCCGTGAAAAAAAATCCGGAAAAAAAAATCCGGAAAAAAAAATCCGGGAAAAAAAATCCGGAAAAAAAAATCCGGGAAAAAAAATCCTGAAAAAAAAATCCGGAAAAAAAATCTGGAAAAAAAATCCTGAAAAAAAAATCCGGAAAAAAAAATCTGGAAAAAAAAATCCGGACAAAATATCCAGACAAAAAAAATCCGTGAAAAAAAATCCTGAAAAAAAATCTGGAAAAAAAATCCGGAAAAAAAAATCCGGAAAAAAAAAATCTGGAAAAAAAATCCTGAAAAAAAAATCCGTAAAAAAAAATCTGCAAAAAAAAATCCGGAAAAAATATCCAGACAAAAAAAATCCGTGAAAAAAAATCCGGAAAAAAAAATCCGGAAGAAAAAATCCGGGAAAAAAAATCCGGAAAAAAAAATCCGGGAAAAAAAATCCGGAAAAAAAAATCCGGAAAAAAAATCCGGAAAAAAAAATCCTGAAAAATCCTGAAAAAAAATCTGGAAAAAAAATCCGGAAAAAAAATCCGGAAAAAAAAAATCCGGAAAAATCCGGAAAAAAAAATCTGGAAAAAAAATCCGGAAAAAAAAATCTGGAAAAATCCGGAAAAAAAAATCTGAAAAAAAAATCCTGAAAAAAAATTCTGAAAAAAAAAATCCGGAAAAAAAACATCTGGAAAAAAAAATCCGGAAAAAATATCCGGACAAAAAAAATCCGGAAAAAAAATCCAGAAAAAAAATCCGGAAAAATCCGGAAAAAAAAATGAAGAAAAATCCGGAAAAAAATCAGGAAAAATCTGGAAAAAAAATCTGAAAAAAAAATCAGGAAAAATACGGAAAAGAAAAATCCGGAAAAAAAATCCGGAAAAAAAATCTGGAAAAAAAAATCCGGAAAAAAAAATATCCGGACAAAAAAAATCCGGAAAAAAAAAATCCGGAAAAAAAAATCCTGAAAAATCCTGAAAAAAAATCTGGAAAAAAAATCCGGAAAAAAAATCCGGAAAAAAAAAATCCGGAAAAATCTGAAAAAAAAAATCTGGAAAAAAAATCCGGAAAAAAAAATCCGGAAAAATCCTGAAAAAAAAATCTGAAAAAAAAATCCTGAAAAAAAATTCTGAAAAAAAAATCCGGAAAAAAAACATCTGGAAAAAAAAATCCGGAAAAAATATCCGGACAAAAAAAATCCGGAAAAAAAATCCAGAAAAAAAATCCGGAAAAATCCGGAAAAAAAAATGAAGAAAAATCCGGAAAAAAATCAGGAAAAATCTGGAAAAAAAATCTGAAAAAAAAATCAGGAAAAATACGGAAAAGAAAAATCCGGAAAAAAAATCCGGAAAAAAAATCTGGAAAAAAAAATCCGGAAAAAAAAATATCCGGACAAAAAAAATCCGGAAAAAAAAAATCCGGAAAAAAAAATCCGGAAAAAAAAATCCAGAAAAAAAAAAAAACGGAAAAAAAAATCCGGAAAAAAAAAATCCAGGAAAAAAAATCCAGAAAAAAAATCCAGAAAAATGCGGAAAAAAAAAATCCAGAAAAAAAATCTGGAAAAAAAAATCCTGAAAAAAAAATCTGGAAAAAAAATCCTGAAAAAAAAATCTGGAAAAAAAAATCTGGAAAAAAAAATCCGGAAAAAATATCCAGGCAAAAAAAATCCGTGAAAAAAAATCCTGAAAAAAAATCTGGAAAAAAAATCCGGAAAAAAAAATCCGGAAAAAAAAAATCTGGATAAAAAATCCTGAAAAAAAAATCCGGAAAAAAAAATCTGGAAAAAAAAATCCGGAAAAAATATCCAGACAAAAAAAATCTGTGAAAAAAAATCCGGAAAAAAAAATCCAGAAAAAAAATCCGGAAAAAAAAATCCTGAAAAAAAAATCCTGAAAAAAAATCCGGAAAAAAAAATCTTGAAAAAAAATCCTGAAAAAAAAAAAATCCTGAAAAAAAAATCCTAAAAAAAAACATCTGGAAAAAAAAATCCGGAAAAAAAAAATATCCGGACAAAAAAAATCCGGAAAAAAAAAATCCGGAAAAAAAAATCCAGAAAAAAAAATCCAGAAAAAAAAAAACGGAAAAAAAAAATCCGGAAAAAAAAAATCTGGAAAAAAAAATCCGGAAAAAATATCCAGACAAAAAAAAACCGTGAAAAAAAATCCGGAAAAAAAAATCCAGAAAAAAAAATCCAGAAAAAAAAAAACGGAAAAAAAAAATCCGGAAAAAAAAAATCCGGGAAAAAAAATCCGGAAAAAAAATCCAGAAAAATGCGGAAAAAAAAAATCCAGAAAAAAAATCTGGAAAAAAAAATCCGGAAAAAAAAATCCGGAAAAAAAATCCGGAAAAATCCTGAAAAAAAAATGAAGAAAAATCCGGAAAAAAATCCGGAAAAATCTGGAAAAAAAATCTGAAAAAAAAATCCGGAAAAAAAAATCTGGAAAAAGAAATCCGGAAAAAATATCCAGACAAAAAAAATCCAGAAAAAAAATCCAGAAAAAAAATCCGGAAAAAAAATCCAGAAAAAAAATCCGGAAAAAAAATCCGGAAAAATCCGGAAAAAAAATCTGAAAAAAAAAAATCTGGAAAAATCCGGAAAAAAAAATCTGGAAAAAAAATCCGGAAAAAAAATCCGAAAAAAAAATCCGGAAAAAAAATCCGGAAAAATCCGGAAAAAAAAACCCGGAAAAATCCTGAAAAAAAAATGAAGAAAAATCCGGAAAAAAATCCGGAAAAATCTGGAAAAAAAATCTGAAAAAAAAATCCGGAAAAAAAAATCTGGAAAAAGAAATCCGGAAAAAATATCCAGACAAAAAAAATCCAGAAAAAAAATCCGGAAAAAAAATCCGGAAAAATCCGGAAAAAAAAACCCGGAAAAATCCTGAAAAAAAAATGAAGAAAAATCCGGAAAAAAATCCGGAAAAATCTGGAAAAAAAATCTGAAAAAAAAATCCGGAAAAAAAAATCTGGAAAAAGAAATCCGGAAAAAATATCCAGACAAAAAAAATCCAGAAAAAAAATCCAGAAAAAAAATCCGGAAAAAAAATCCAGAAAAAAAATCCGGAAAAAAAATCCGGAAAAATCCGGAAAAAAAATTTGAAAAAAAAAAATCTGGAAAAATCCGGAAAAAAAAATCTGGAAAAAAAATCCGGAAAAAAAATCCGAAAAAATCCGAAAAAAAAATCCAGAAAAATACGGAAAAGAAAAATCCGGAAAAAAAATCCAGAAAAAAAATCCAGAAAAAAAATCCAGAAAAAAAATCCGAAAAAAAAAAATCCGGGAAAAAAAATCCGGAAAAAAAATCCAGAAAAATGCGGAAAAAAAAATCCGGAAAAAAAATCCAGAAAAAAAATCCAGAAAAAAAATCCGGAAAAAAAATCCGGAAAAAAAATCCGGAAAAAAAATCAGGAAAAAAAAATCCGGAAAAATCCGGAAAAGAAAAATCCTGAAAAAAAATCCTGAAAAAAAATCCGGAAAAAAAATCCGGAAAAAAAGAAATCCGGAAAAAAAAATCCTGAAAAAAAAATCCTGAAAAAAAATCCGGAAAAAAAATCCAGAAAAATCCGGAAAAAAAAAAATCTGGAAAAAAAATCCTGAAAAAAAAATCCTGAAAAAAAAATCCTGAAAAAAAAATCCAGAAAAAAAAAACGGAAAAAAAAAATCCGGAAAAAAAAAATCCGGGAAAAAAAATCCGGAAAAAAAATCCAGAAAAATGCGGAAAAAAAAAATCCAGAAAAAAAATCTGGAAAAAAAAATCCAGAAAAAAAGAAATCCGGAAAAAAAAATCCGGAAAAAAAAATCCTGAAAAAAAATCCGGAAAAAAAATCCAGAAAAATGCGGAAAAAAAAAATCCAGAAAAAAAATCTGGAAAAAAAAATCCAGAAAAAAAGAAATCCGGAAAAAAAAATCTGGAAAAAAAATCCTGAAAAAAAAATCCGGAAAAAAAAATCTGGAAAAAAAAATCCGGAAAAAATATCCAGACAAAAAAAAATCCGTGAAAAAAAATCCTGAAAAAAAATCTGGAAAAAAAATCCGGAAAAAAAAATCCGGAAAAAAAAAATCTGGAAAAAAAATCCTGAAAAAAAAATCCGGAAAAAAAAATCTGCAAAAAAAAATCCGGAAAAAATATCCAGACAAAAAAAATCCGTGAAAAAAAATCCGGAAAAAAAATCCGGAAAAAAAAATCCGGGAAAAAAAATCCGGAAAAAAAAATCTGGAAAAAAAAATCCGGAAAAAATATCCAGACAAAAAAAATCCGTGAAAAAACATCCTGAAAAAAAATCTGGAAAAAAAATCCGGAAAAAAAAATCCTGAAAAAAAAAATCTGGAAAAAAAATCCTGAAAAAAAAATCCGTAAAAAAAAATCTGCAAAAAAAAATCCGGAAAAAATATCCAGACAAAAAAAATCCGTGAAAAAAAATCCGGAAAAAAAAATCCGGAAAAAAAAATCCGGGAAAAAAAATCCTGAAAAATCCTGAAAAAAAATCTGGAAAAAAAATCCGGAAAAAAAATCCGGAAAAAAAAAATCCGAAAAAATCCGGAAAAAAAAAAATCTGGAAAAAAAATCCTGAAAAAAAAATCCTGAAAAAAAAATCCTGAAAAAAAAATCCTGAAAAAAAAATCCAGAAAAAAAAAACGGAAAAAAAAAATCCGGAAAAAAAAAATCCGGGAAAAAAAATCCGGAAAAAAAATCCAGAAAATTCGGAAAAAAAAAATCCAGAAAAAAAATCTGGAAAAAAAAATCCGGAAAAAAAAATCCGGAAAAAAAGAAATCCGGAAAAAAAAATCCTGAAAAAAAAATCCTGAAAAAAAATCCGGAAAAAAAATCCAGAAAAATGCGGAAAAAAAAAATCCAGAAAAAAAATCTGGAAAAAAAAATCCGGAAAAAAAATCCGGAAAATAAGAAATCCGGAAAAAAAAATCCGGAAAAAAAAATCCTGAAAAAAAATCCGGAAAAAAATCCAGAAAAATCCTGAAAAAAAAAATCCAGAAAAAAAATCCGGAAAAAAAAATCTGGAAAAAAAATCCTGAAAAAAAAATCCGGAAAAAAAAATCTGGAAAAAAAAATCCGGAAAAAATATCCAGACAAAAAAAATCCGTGAAAAAAAATCCTGAAAAAAAATCTGGAAAAAAAATCCGGAAAAAAAAATCCGGAAAAAAAAAATCTGGAAAAAAAATCCTGAAAAAAAAATCCGTAAAAAAAAAATCTGCAAAAAAAAATCCGGAAAAACTATCCAGACAAAAAAAATCCGTGAAAAAAAATCCGGAAAAAAAAATCCGGAAAAAAAAATCCTGAAAAAAAAATCCGGAAAAAAAAATCTGGAAAAAAAATCCTGAAAAAAAAATCCGGAAAAAAAAATCTGGAAAAAAAAATCCGGACAAAATATCCAGACAAAAAAAATCAGTGAAAAAAAATCCTGAAAAAAAATCTGGAAAAAAAATCCGGAAAAAAAAATCCGGAAAAAAAAAATCTGGAAAAAAAATCCTGAAAAAAAAATCCGTAAAAAAAAATCTGCAAAAAAAAATCCGGAAAAAATATCCAGACAAAAAAAATTTGTGAAAAAAAATCCGGAAAAAAAAATCTGGAAAAAAAATCCTGAAAAAAAAATCCTGAAAAAAAAATCCAGAAAAAAAAATCCAGAAAAAAAAAACGGAAAAAAAAAATCCGGAAAAAAAAAATCCGGGAAAAAAAATCCGGAAAAAAAATCCAGAAAAATGCGGAAAAAAAAATCCAGAAAAAAAATCTGGAAAAAAAAATCCGGAAAAAAAAATCCGGAAAATAAGAAATCCGGAAAAAAAAATCCGGAAAAAAAAATCCTGAAAAAAAATCCGGAAAAAAAATCCAGAAAAATCCGGAAAAAAAAAATCCAGAAAAAAAATCCGGAAAAAAAAATCTGGAAAAAAAATCCGGAAAAAAAAATCCGGAAAAAAAAATCTGGAAAAAAAAATCCGGAAAAAATATCCAGACAAAAAAAATCCGTGAAAAAAAATCCGGAAAAAAAATCTGGAAAAAAAATCCGGAAAAAAAAATCCGGAAAAAAAAAATCTGGAAAAAAAATCCTGAAAAAAAAATCCGTAAAAAAAAATCTGCAAAAAAAAATCCGGAAAAAATATCCAGACAAAAAAAATCCGTGAAAAAAAATCCGGAAAAAAAAATCCGGAAAAAAAAATCCGTGAAAAAAAATCCGGAAAAAAAAATCCGGGAAAAAAAATCCTGAAAAAAACATCCGGAAAAAAAATCCTGAAAAAAAAATCCGGAAAAAAAAATCTGGAAAAAAAAATCCGGAAAAAATATCCAGACAAAAAAAATCCGTGAAAAAAAATCCTGAAAAAAAATCTGGAAAAAAAATCCGGAAAAAAAAATCCGGAAAAAAAAAATCTGGAAAAAAAATCCTGAAAAAAAAATCCGTAAAAAAAAATCTGCAAAAAAAAATCCGGAAAAAATATCCAGACAAAAAAAATCCGTGAAAAAAAATCCGGAAAAAAAAATCCGGAAAAAAAAATCCGGGAAAAAAAATCCGGAAAAAAAAATCCGGGAAAAAAAATCCGGAAAAAAAAATCCGGAAAAAAAATCCTGAAAAAAAAATCCTGAAAAATCCTGAAAAAAAAATCCGGAAAAAAAATCCGGAAAAAAAAATCCGGAAAAAAAAATCCGGAAAAAAAAAAATCTGGAAAAAAAAATCCGGAAAAAATATCCGGACAAAAAAAATCCGTGAAAAAAAATCCGGAAAAAAAAATCCGGATAAAAAATCCAGAAAAAAAATGAAGAAAAATCCGGAAAAAAAAATCCGGAAAAAAAAATCCGGAAAAAAAAATCCGGGAAAAAAAATCCGGAAAAAAAAATCCGGAAAAAAAAATGAAGAAAAATCCGGAAAAAAATAATCTTGAAAAAAAATCCGGAAAAAAAAATCCGGAAAAAAAGAAATCCGGAAAAAATATCCAGACAAAAAAAATCCGAAAAAAAATCCGGAAAAAAAAATCCGGAAAAATCCAGAAAAAAAAATCCGGAAAAAAAAATCCGGAAAAATCCGGAGAAAAAAAATCTAAAAAAAAAATCAGGAAAAAAAAATCCAGAAAAATCTGGAAAAAAAAATCCGGAAAAAAAATCCGGAAAAAAAAATCCGGAAAAATCCGGAAAAAAAAATCTGAAAAAAAAATCCTGAAAAAAAAATTCTGAAAAAAAAATCCGGAAAAAAAACATCTGGAAAAAAAATCCGGAAAAAATATCCGGACAAAAAAAATCCGGAAAAAAAATCCAGAAAAAAAAATCCGGAAAAAAAAATCTGCAAAAAAAAATCCGGAAAAAATATCCAGACAAAAAAAATCCGTGAAAAAAAATCCGGAAAAAAAAATCCGGAAAAAAAAATCCGGGAAAAAAAATCCGGAAAAAAAAATCCGGGAAAAAAAATCCTGAAAAAAAAATCCGGAAAAAAAAATCTGGAAAAAAAATCCTGAAAAAAAAATCCAGAAAAAAAAAAAAACGGAAAAAAAAATCCGGAAAAAAAAAATCCGGGAAAAAAAATCCAGAAAAAAAATCCAGAAAAATGCGGAAAAAAAAAATCCAGAAAAAAAATCTGGAAAAAAAAATCCGGAAAAAAAAATCCTGAAAAAAAAATCTGGAAAAAAAATCCTGAAAAAAAAATCTGGAAAAAAAAATCTGGAAAAAAAAATCCGGAAAAAATATCCAGGCAAAAAAAATCCGTGAAAAAAAATCCTGAAAAAAAATCTGGAAAAAAAATCCGGAAAAAAAAATCCGGAAAAAAAAAATCTGGATAAAAAATCCTGAAAAAAAAATCCGGAAAAAAAAATCTGGAAAAAAAAATCCGGAAAAAATATCCAGACAAAAAAAATCTGTGAAAAAAAATCCGGAAAAAAAAATCCAGAAAAAAAATCCGGAAAAAAAAATCCTGAAAAAAAAATCCTGAAAAAAAATCCGGAAAAAAAAATCTTGAAAAAAAATCCTGAAAAAAAAAAAATCCTGAAAAAAAAATCCTAAAAAAAAACATCTGGAAAAAAAATCCGGAAAAAAAAAATATCCGGACAAAAAAAATCCGGAAAAAAAAAATCCGGAAAAAAAAATCCAGAAAAAAAAATCCAGAAAAAAAAAAACGGAAAAAAAAAATCCGGAAAAAAAAAATCTGGAAAAAAAAATCCGGAAAAAATATCCAGACAAAAAAAAACCGTGAAAAAAAATCCGGAAAAAAAAATCCAGAAAAAAAAATCCAGAAAAAAAAAAACGGAAAAAAAAAATCCGGAAAAAAAAAATCCGGGAAAAAAAATCCGGAAAAAAAATCCAGAAAAATGCGGAAAAAAAAAATCCAGAAAAAAAATCTGGAAAAAAAAATCCGGAAAAAAAAATCCGGAAAAAAAAAATCCGGAAAAAAAAATCCGGGAAAAAAAATCCGGAAAAAAAAATCCGGAAAAAAAATCCGGAAAAATCCTGAAAAAAAAATGAAGAAAAATCCGGAAAAAAATCCGGAAAAATCTGGAAAAAAAATCTGAAAAAAAAATCCGGAAAAAAAAATCTGGAAAAAGAAATCCGGAAAAAATATCCAGACAAAAAAAATCCAGAAAAAAAATCCAGAAAAAAAATCCGGAAAAAAAATCCAGAAAAAAAATCCGGAAAAAAAATCCGGAAAAATCCGGAAAAAAAATCTGAAAAAAAAAAATCTGGAAAAATCCGGAAAAAAAAATCTGGAAAAAAAATCCGGAAAAAAAATCCGAAAAAAAAATCCGGAAAAAAAATCCGGAAAAATCCGGAAAAAAAAACCCGGAAAAATCCTGAAAAAAAAATGAAGAAAAATCCGGAAAAAAATCCGGAAAAATCTGGAAAAAAAATCTGAAAAAAAAATCCGGAAAAAAAAATCTGGAAAAAGAAATCCGGAAAAAATATCCAGACAAAAAAAATCCAGAAAAAAAATCCGGAAAAAAAATCCGGAAAAATCCGGAAAAAAAAACCCGGAAAAATCCTGAAAAAAAAATGAAGAAAAATCCGGAAAAAAATCCGGAAAAATCTGGAAAAAAAATCTGAAAAAAAAATCCGGAAAAAAAAATCTGGAAAAAGAAATCCGGAAAAAATATCCAGACAAAAAAAATCCAGAAAAAAAATCCAGAAAAAAAATCCGGAAAAAAAATCCAGAAAAAAAATCCGGAAAAAAAATCCGGAAAAATCCGGAAAAAAAATTTGAAAAAAAAAAATCTGGAAAAATCCGGAAAAAAAAATCTGGAAAAAAAATCCGGAAAAAAAATCCGAAAAAATCCGAAAAAAAAATCCAGAAAAATACGGAAAAGAAAAATCCGGAAAAAAAATCCAGAAAAAAAATCCAGAAAAAAAATCCAGAAAAAAAATCCGGAAAAAAAATCCGGAAAAAAAAAATCCGGAAAAATCCTGAAAAAAAAATCTGGAAAAAAAATCCTGAAAAAAAAATCCGGAAAAAAAAATCCGGAAAAAAAAATCCAGAAAAAAAAAACGGAAAAAAAAAATCCGGAAAAAAAAAATCCGGGAAAAAAAATCCGGAAAAAAAATCCAGAAAAATGCGGAAAAAAAAATCCGGAAAAAAAATCCAGAAAAAAAATCCAGAAAAAAAATCCGGAAAAAAAATCCGGAAAAAGAATCCGGAAAAAAAATCAGGAAAAAAAAATCCGGAAAAATCCGGAAAAGAAAAATCCTGAAAAAAAATCCTGAAAAAAAATCTGGAAAAAAAATCCGGAAAAAAAATCCGGAAAAAAAAAATCCGGAAAAATCCGGAAAAAAAAAAATCTGGAAAAAAAATCCTGAAAAAAAAATCCTGAAAAAAAAATCCTGAAAAAAAAATCCGGGAAAAAAAATCCGGAAAAAAAATCCAGAAAAATGCGGAAAAAAAAATCCAGAAAAAAAATCTGGAAAAAAAAATCCAGAAAAAAAGAAATCCGGAAAAAAAAATCCGGAAAAAAAAATCCGGAAAAAAAAATCCTGAAAAAAAATCCGGAAAAAAAATCCAGAAAAATGCGGAAAAAAAAAATCCAGAAAAAAAATCTGGAAAAAAAAATCCAGAAAAAAAGAAATCCGGAAAAAAAAATCTGGAAAAAAAATCCTGAAAAAAAAATCCGGAAAAAAAAATCTGGAAAAAAAAATCCGGAAAAAATATCCAGACAAAAAAAAATCCGTGAAAAAAAATCCTGAAAAAAAATCTGGAAAAAAAATCCGGAAAAAAAAATCCTGAAAAAAAAATCCGGGAAAAAAAATCCGGAAAAAAAATCCAGAAAAATGCGGAAAAAAAAAATCCAGAAAAAAAATCTGGAAAAAAAAATCCAGAAAAAAAGAAATCCGGAAAAAAAAATCCGGAAAAAAAAATCCGGAAAAAAAATCCGGAAAAAAAATCCAGAAAAATGCGGAAAAAAAAAATCCAGAAAAAAAATCTGGAAAAAAAAATCCAGAAAAAAAGAAATCCGGAAAAAAAAATCTGGAAAAAAAATCCTGAAAAAAAAATCCGGAAAAAAAAATCTGGAAAAAAAAATCCGGAAAAAATATCCAGACAAAAAAAAATCCGTGAAAAAAAATCCTGAAAAAAAATCTGGAAAAAAAATCCGGAAAAAAAAATCCGGAAAAAAAAAATCTGGAAAAAAAATCCTGAAAAAAAAATCCGGAAAAAAAAATCTGCAAAAAAAAATCCGGAAAAAATATCCAGACAAAAAAAATCCGTGAAAAAAAATCCGGAAAAAAAATCCGGAAAAAAAAATCCGGGAAAAAAAATCCGGAAAAAAAAATCTGGAAAAAAAAATCCGGAAAAAATATCCAGACAAAAAAAATCCGTGAAAAAACATCCTGAAAAAAAATCTGGAAAAAAAATCCGGAAAAAAAAATCCTGAAAAAAAAAATCTGGAAAAAAAATCCTGAAAAAAAAATCCGTAAAAAAAAATCTGCAAAAAAAAATCCGGAAAAAATATCCAGACAAAAAAAATCCGTGAAAAAAAATCCGGAAAAAAAAATCCGGAAAAAAAAATCCGGGAAAAAAAATCCGGAAAAAAAAATCCGGGAAAAAAAATCCGGAAAAAAAAATCCGGAAAAAAAATCCGGAAAAAAAAATCCTGAAAAATCCTGAAAAAAAATCTGGAAAAAAAATCCGGAAAAAAAATCCGGAAAAAAAAAATCCGGAAAAATCCTGAAAAAAAAAAATCTGGAAAAAAAATCCTGAAAAAAAAATCCTGAAAAAAAAATCCTGAAAAAAAAATCCTGAAAAAAAAATCCAGAAAAAAAAAACGGAAAAAAAAAATCCGGAAAAAAAAAATCCGGGAAAAAAAATCCGGAAAAAAAATCCAGAAAATTCGGAAAAAAAAAATCCAGAAAAAAAATCTGGAAAAAAAAATCCGGAAAAAAAAATCCGGAAAAAAAGAAATCCGGAAAAAAAAATCCTGAAAAAAAAATCCTGAAAAAAAATCCGGAAAAAAAATCCAGAAAAATGCGGAAAAAAAAAATCCAGAAAAAAAATCTGGAAAAAAAAATCCGGAAAAAAAATCCGGAAAATAAGAAATCCGGAAAAAAAAATCCGGAAAAAAAAATCCTGAAAAAAAATCCGGAAAAAAATCCAGAAAAATCCGGAAAAAAAAAATCCAGAAAAAAAATCCGGAAAAAAAAATCTGGAAAAAAAATCCAGACAAAAAAAATCCGTGAAAAAAAATCCTGAAAAAAAATCTGGAAAAAAAATCCGGAAAAAAAAATCCGGAAAAAAAAAATCTGGAAAAAAAATCCTGAAAAAAAAATCCGTAAAAAAAAATCTGCAAAAAAAAATCCGGAAAAACTATCCAGACAAAAAAAATCCGTGAAAAAAAATCCGGAAAAAAAAATCCGGAAAAAAAAATCCTGAAAAAAAAATCCGGAAAAAAAAATCTGGAAAAAAAATCCTGAAAAAAAAATCCGGAAAAAAAAATCTGGAAAAAAAAATCCGGACAAAATATCCAGACAAAAAAAATCAGTGAAAAAAAATCCTGAAAAAAAATCTGGAAAAAAAATCCGGAAAAAAAAATCCGGAAAAAAAAAATCTGGAAAAAAAATCCTGAAAAAAAAATCCGTAAAAAAAAATCTGCAAAAAAAAATCCGGAAAAAATATCCAGACAAAAAAAATTTGTGAAAAAAAATCCGGAAAAAAAAATCTGGAAAAAAAATCCTGAAAAAAAAATCCTGAAAAAAAAATCCAGAAAAAAAAATCCAGAAAAAAAAAACGGAAAAAAAAAATCCGGAAAAAAAAAATCCGGGAAAAAAAATCCGGAAAAAAAATCCAGAAAAATGCGGAAAAAAAAAATCCAGAAAAAAAATCTGGAAAAAAAAATCCGGAAAAAAAAATCCGGAAAATAAGAAATCCGGAAAAAAAAATCCGGAAAAAAAAATCCTGAAAAAAAATCCGGAAAAAAAATCCAGAAAAATCCGGAAAAAAAAAATCCAGAAAAAAAATCCGGAAAAAAAAATCTGGAAAAAAAATCCGGAAAAAAAAATCCGGAAAAAAAAATCTGGAAAAAAAAATCCGGAAAAAATATCCAGACAAAAAAAATCCGTGAAAAAAAATCCTGAAAAAAAATCTGGAAAAAAAATCCGGAAAAAAAAATCCGGAAAAAAAAAATCTGGAAAAAAAATCCTGAAAAAAAAATCCGTAAAAAAAAAATCTGCAAAAAAAAATCCGGAAAAAATATCCAGACAAAAAAAATCGTGAAAAAAAATCCGGAAAAAAAAATCCGGAAAAAAAAATCCGTGAAAAAAAATCCGGAAAAAAAAATCCGGGAAAAAAAATCCTGAAAAAAACATCCGGAAAAAAAATCCTGAAAAAAAAATCCGGAAAAAAAAATCTGGAAAAAAAAATCCGGAAAAAATATCCAGACAAAAAAAATCCGTGAAAAAAAATCCTGAAAAAAAATCTGGAAAAAAAATCCGGAAAAAAAAATCCGGAAAAAAAAAATCTGGAAAAAAAATCCTGAAAAAAAAATCCGTAAAAAAAAATCTGCAAAAAAAAATCCGGAAAAAATATCCAGACAAAAAAAATCCGTGAAAAAAAATCCGGAAAAAAAAATCCGGAAAAAAAAATCCGGGAAAAAAAATCCGGAAAAAAAAATCCGGGAAAAAAAATCCGGAAAAAAAAATCCGGAAAAAAAATCCTGAAAAAAAAATCCTGAAAAATCCTGAAAAAAAAATCCGGAAAAAAAATCCGGAAAAAAAAATCCGGAAAAAAAAATCCGGAAAAAAAAAAATCTGGAAAAAAAAATCCGGAAAAAATATCCGGACAAAAAAAATCCGTGAAAAAAAATCCGGAAAAAAAAATCCGGATAAAAAATCCAGAAAAAAAAATGAAGAAAAATCCGGAAAAAAAAATCCGGAAAAAAAAATCCGGAAAAAAAAATCCGGGAAAAAAAATCCGGAAAAAAAAATCCGGAAAAAAAAATGAAGAAAAATCCGGAAAAAAATAATCTTGAAAAAAAATCCGGAAAAAAAAATCTGGAAAAAAAAATCCGGAAAAAATATCCAGACAAAAAAAATCCGAAAAAAAAATCCGGAAAAAAAAATCCGGAAAAATCCGGAAAAAAAAATCCGGAAAAAAAAATCCGGAAAAATCCGGAGAAAAAAAATCCGGAAAAAAAAATCAGGAAAAAAAAATCCAGAAAAATCTGGAAAAAAAAATCCGGAAAAAAAATCCGGAAAAAAAAATCCGGAAAAATCCGGAAAAAAAAATCTGAAAAAAAAATCCTGAAAAAAAAATTCTGAAAAAAAAATCCGGAAAAAAAACATCTGGAAAAAAAATCCGGAAAAAATATCCGGACAAAAAAAATCCGGAAAAAAAATCCAGAAAAAAAAATCCGGAAAAAAAAATCTGCAAAAAAAAATCCGGAAAAAATATCCAGACAAAAAAAATCCGTGAAAAAAAATCCGGAAAAAAAAATCCGGAAAAAAAAAACGAAAAAAAAAATCCGGAAAAAAAAATCCGGGAAAAAAAATCCTGAAAAAAAAATCCGGAAAAAAAAATCTGGAAAAAAAATCCTGAAAAAAAAATCCGGAAAAAAAAATCTGGAAAAAAAAATGAAGAAAAATCCGGAAAAAAATAATCTTGAAAAAAAATCCGGAAAAAAAAATCTGGAAAAAAAAATCCGGAAAAAATATCCAGACAAAAAAAATCCGAAAAAAAAATCCGGAAAAAAAAATCCGGAAAAATCCGGAAAAAAAAATCCGGAAAAAAAAATCCGGAAAAATCCGGAGAAAAAAAATCCGGAAAAAAAAATCAGGAAAAAAAAATCCAGAAAAATCTGGAAAAAAAAATCCGGAAAAAAAATCCGGAAAAAAAAATCCGGAAAAATCCGGAAAAAAAAATCTGAAAAAAAAATCCTGAAAAAAAAATTCTGAAAAAAAAATCCGGAAAAAAAACATCTGGAAAAAAAATCCGGAAAAAATATCCGGACAAAAAAAATCCGGAAAAAAAATCCAGAAAAAAAAATCCGGAAAAAAAAATCTGCAAAAAAAAATCCGGAAAAAATATCCAGACAAAAAAAATCCGTGAAAAAAAATCCGGAAAAAAAAATCCGGAAAAAAAAATCCGGGAAAAAAAATCCGGAAAAAAAAATCCGGGAAAAAAAATCCTGAAAAAAAAATCCGGAAAAAAAAATCTGGAAAAAAAATCCTGAAAAAAAAATCCGGAAAAAAAAATCTGGAAAAAAAAATCCGGACAAAATATCCAGACAAAAAAAATCCGTGAAAAAAAATCCTGAAAAAAAATCTGGAAAAAAAATCCGGAAAAAAAAATCCGGAAAAAAAAAATCTGGAAAAAAAATCCTGAAAAAAAAATCCGTAAAAAAAAATCTGCAAAAAAAAATCCGGAAAAAATATCCAGACAAAAAAAATCCGTGAAAAAAAATCCGGAAAAAAAAATCCGGAAGAAAAAATCCGGGAAAAAAAATCCGGAAAAAAAAATCCGGGAAAAAAAATCCGGAAAAAAAAATCCGGAAAAAAAATCCGGAAAAAAAAATCCTGAAAAATCCAGAAAAAAAATCTGGAAAAAAAATCCGGAAAAAAAATCCGGAAAAAAAAAATCCGGAAAAATCCGGAAAAAAAAATCTGGAAAAAAAATCCGGAAAAAAAAAATCTGGAAAAATCCGGAAAAAAAAATCTGAAAAAAAAATCCTGAAAAAAAATTCTGAAAAAAAAATCCGGAAAAAAAACATCTGGAAAAAAAAATCCGGAAAAAATATCCGGACAAAAAAAATCCGGAAAAAAAATCCAGAAAAAAAATCCGGAAAAATCCGGAAAAAAAAATGAAGAAAAATCCGGAAAAAAATCAGGAAAAATCTGGAAAAAAAATCTGAAAAAAAAATCAGGAAAAATACGGAAAAGAAAAATCCGGAAAAAAAATCCGGAAAAAAAATCTGGAAAAAAAAATCCGGAAAAAAAAATATCCGGACAAAAAAAATCCGGAAAAAAAAAATCCGGAAAAAAAAATCCAGAAAAAAAAAAAACGGAAAAAAAAATCCGGAAAAAAAAAATCCGGGAAAAAAAATCCAGAAAAAAAATCCAGAAAAATGCGGAAAAAAAAAATCCAGAAAAAAAATCTGGAAAAAAAAATCCGGAAAAAAAAATCCGGAAAAAAAAAATCCGGAAAAAAAAATCCGGGAAAAAAAATCCGGAAAAAAAAATCCGGAAAAAAAATCCGGAAAAATCCTGAAAAAAAAATGAAGAAAAATCCGGAAAAAAATCCGGAAAAATGCGGAAAAAAAAAATCCAGAAAAAAAATCTGGAAAAAAAAATCCGGAAAAAAAAATCCGGAAAAAAAAATCCAGAAAAAAAATCCGGAAAAAAAAATCCGGAAAAAAAATCCGGAAAAATCCGGAAAAAAAAACCCGGAAAAATCCTGAAAAAAAAATGAAGAAAAATCCGGAAAAAAATCCGGAAAAATCTGGAAAAAAAATCTGAAAAAAAAATCCGGAAAAAAAAATCTGGAAAAAGAAATCCGGAAAAAATATCCAGACAAAAAAAATCCAGAAAAAAAATCCAGAAAAAAAATCCGGAAAAAAAATCCAGAAAAAAAATCCGGAAAAAAAATCCGGAAAAATCCGGAAAAAAAATCTGAAAAAAAAAAATCTGGAAAAATCCGGAAAAAAAAATCTGGAAAAAAAATCCGGAAAAAAAATCCGAAAAAATCCGAAAAAAAAATCCAGAAAAATACGGAAAAGAAAAATCCGGAAAAAAAATCCGGAAAAAAAAATCCGGAAAAAAAATCCAGAAAAAAAATCCAGAAAAAAAATCCAGAAAAAAAATCCGGAAAAAAAATCCGGAAAAAAAAATCCGGAAAAATCCTGAAAAAAAAATCTGGAAAAAAAATCCTGAAAAAAAAATCCTGAAAAAAAAATCCGGAAAAAAAAATCCAGAAAAAAAAAACGGAAAAAAAAAATCCGGAAAAAAAAAATCCGGGAAAAAAAATCCGGAAAAAAAATCCAGAAAAATGCGGAAAAAAAAATCCGGAAAAAAAATCCAGAAAAAAAATCCAGAAAAAAAATCCGGAAAAAAAATCCGGAAAAAAAATCCGGAAAAAAAATCAGGAAAAAAAAATCCGGAAAAATCCGGAAAAGAAAAATCCTGAAAAAAAATCCTGAAAAAAAATCTGGAAAAAAAATCCGGAAAAAAAATCCGGAAAAAAAAAATCCGGAAAAATCCGGAAAAAAAAAATCTGGAAAAAAAATCCTGAAAAAAAAATCCTGAAAAAAAAATCCAGAAAAAAAAAACGGAAAAAAAAAATCCGGAAAAAAAAAATCCGGGAAAAAAAATCCGGAAAAAAAATCCAGAAAAATGCGGAAAAAAAAAATCCAGAAAAAAAATCTGGAAAAAAAAATCCAGAAAAAAAGAAATCCGGAAAAAAAAATCCGGAAAAAAAAATCCTGAAAAAAAATCCGGAAAAAAAATCCAGAAAAATGCGGAAAAAAAAAATCCAGAAAAAAAATCTGGAAAAAAAAATCCAGAAAAAAAGAAATCCGGAAAAAAAAATCTGGAAAAAAAATCCTGAAAAAAAAATCCGGAAAAAAAAATCTGGAAAAAAAAATCCGGAAAAAATATCCAGACAAAAAAAAATCCGTGAAAAAAAATCCTGAAAAAAAATCTGGAAAAAAAATCCGGAAAAAAAAATCCGGAAAAAAAAAATCTGGAAAAAAAATCCTGAAAAAAAAATCCGGAAAAAAAAATCTGCAAAAAAAAATCCGGAAAAAATATCCAGACAAAAAAAAATCCGTGAAAAAAAATCCGGAAAAAAAATCCGGAAAAAAAAATCCGGGAAAAAAAATCCGGAAAAAAAAATCTGGAAAAAAAAATCCGGAAAAAATATCCAGACAAAAAAAATCCGTGAAAAAACATCCTGAAAAAAAATCTGGAAAAAAAATCCGGAAAAAAAAATCCTGAAAAAAAAAATCTGGAAAAAAAATCCTGAAAAAAAAATCCGTAAAAAAAAATCTGCAAAAAAAAATCCGGAAAAAATATCCAGACAAAAAAAATCCGTGAAAAAAAATCCGGAAAAAAAAATCCGGAAAAAAAAATCCGGGAAAAAAAATCCGGAAAAAAAAATCCGGGAAAAAAAATCCGGAAAAAAAAATCCGGAAAAAAAATCCGGAAAAAAAAATCCTGAAAAATCCTGAAAAAAAATCTGGAAAAAAAATCTGGAAAAAAAATCCTGAAAAAAAAAATCCTGAAAAAAAAATCCTGAAAAAAAAATCCTGAAAAAAAAATCCAGAAAAAAAAAACGGAAAAAAAAAATCCGGAAAAAAAAAATCCGGGAAAAAAAATCCGGAAAAAAAATCCAGAAAATTCGGAAAAAAAAAATCCAGAAAAAAAATCTGGAAAAAAAAATCCGGAAAAAAAAATCCGGAAAAAAAGAAATCCGGAAAAAAAAATCCTGAAAAAAAAATCCTGAAAAAAAATCCGGAAAAAAAATCCAGAAAAATGCGGAAAAAAAAAATCCAGAAAAAAAATCTGGAAAAAAAAATCCGGAAAAAAAATCCGGAAAATAAGAAATCCGGAAAAAAAAATCCGGAAAAAAAAATCCTGAAAAAAAATCCGGAAAAAAATCCAGAAAAATCCGGAAAAAAAAAATCCAGAAAAAAAATCCGGAAAAAAAAATCTGGAAAAAAAATCCTGAAAAAAAAATCCGGAAAAAAAAATCTGGAAAAAAAAATCCGGAAAAAATATCCAGACAAAAAAAATCCGTGAAAAAAAATCCTGAAAAAAAATCTGGAAAAAAAATCCGGAAAAAAAAATCCGGAAAAAAAAAATCTGGAAAAAAAATCCTGAAAAAAAAATCCGTAAAAAAAAATCTGCAAAAAAAAATCCGGAAAAACTATCCAGACAAAAAAAATCCGTGAAAAAAAATCCGGAAAAAAAAATCCGGAAAAAAAAATCCTGAAAAAAAAATCCGGAAAAAAAAATCTGGAAAAAAAATCCTGAAAAAAAAATCCGGAAAAAAAAATCTGGAAAAAAAAATCCGGACAAAATATCCAGACAAAAAAAATCCGTGAAAAAAAATCCTGAAAAAAAATCTGGAAAAAAAATCCGGAAAAAAAAATCCGGAAAAAAAAAATCTGGAAAAAAAATCCTGAAAAAAAAATCCGTAAAAAAAAATCTGCAAAAAAAAATCCGGAAAAAATATCCAGACAAAAAAAATTTGTGAAAAAAAATCCGGAAAAAAAAATCTGGAAAAAAAATCCTGAAAAAAAAATCCTGAAAAAAAAATCCAGAAAAAAAAATCCAGAAAAAAAAAACGGAAAAAAAAAATCCGGAAAAAAAAAATCCATGAAAAAAAATCCGGAAAAAAAATCCAGAAAAATGCGGAAAAAAAAAATCCAGAAAAAAAATCTGGAAAAAAAAATCCGGAAAAAAAAATCCGGAAAATAAGAAATCCGGAAAAAAAAATCCGGAAAAAAAATCCTGAAAAAAAATCCGGAAAAAAAATCCAGAAAAATCCGGAAAAAAAAAATCCAGAAAAAAAATCCGGAAAAAAAAATCTGGAAAAAAAATCCTGAAAAGAAAATCCGGAAAAAAAAATCTGGAAAAAAAAATCCGGAAAAAATATCCAGACAAAAAAAATCCGTGAAAAAAAATCCTGAAAAAAAATCTGGAAAAAAAATCCGGAAAAAAAAATCCGGAAAAAAAAAATCTGGAAAAAAAATCCTGAAAAAAAAATCCGTAAAAAAAAATCTGCAAAAAAAAATCCGGAAAAAAAAATCCGGAAAAAAAAATCCGTGAAAAAAAATCCGGAAAAAAAAATCCGGGAAAAAAAATCCTGAAAAAAACATCCGGAAAAAAAATCCTGAAAAAAAAATCCGGAAAAAAAAATCTGGAAAAAAAAATCCGGAAAAAATATCCAGACAAAAAAAATCCGTGAAAAAAAATCCTGAAAAAAAATCTGGAAAAAAAATCCGGAAAAAAAAATCCGGAAAAAAAAAATCTGGAAAAAAAATCCTGAAAAAAAAATCCGTAAAAAAAAATCTGCAAAAAAAAATCCGGAAAAAATATCCAGACAAAAAAAATCCGTGAAAAAAAATCCGGAAAAAAAAATCCGGAAAAAAAAATCCGGGAAAAAAAATCCGGAAAAAAAAATCCGGGAAAAAAAATCCGGAAAAAAAAATCCGGAAAAAAAATCCTGAAAAAAAAATCCTGAAAAATCCTGAAAAAAAAATCCTGAAAAAAAATCCGGAAAAAAAAATCCGGAAAAAAAAATCCGGAAAAAAAAATCCAGAAAAAAAAATGAAGAAAAATCCGGAAAAAAAAATCCGGAAAAATCCGGAAAAAAAAATCCGGAAAAAAAAATCCGGGAAAAAAAATCCGGAAAAAAAAATCTGGAAAAAAAAATCCGGAAAAAATATCCAGACAAAAAAAATCCGAAAAAAAAATCCGGAAAAAAAAATCCGGAAAAATCCGGAAAAAAAAATCCGGAAAAAAAAATCCGGAAAAATCCGGAGAAAAAAAATCCGGAAAAAAAAATCAGGAAAAAAAAATCCAGAAAAATCTGGAAAAAAAAATCCGGAAAAAAAATCCGGAAAAAAAAATCCGGAAAAATCCGGAAAAAAAAATCTGAAAAAAAAATCCTGAAAAAAAAATTCTGAAAAAAAAATCCGGAAAAAAAACATCTGGAAAAAAAATCCGGAAAAAATATCCGGACAAAAAAAATCCGGAAAAAAAATCCAGAAAAAAAAATCCGGAAAAAAAAATCTGCAAAAAAAAATCCGGAAAAAATATCCAGACAAAAAAAATCCGTGAAAAAAAATCCGGAAAAAAAAATCCGGAAAAAAAAATCCGGGAAAAAAAATCCGGAAAAAAAAATCCGGGAAAAAAAATCCTGAAAAAAAAATCCGGAAAAAAAAATCTGGAAAAAAAATCCTGAAAAAAAAATCCGGAAAAAAAAATCTGGAAAAAAAAATCCGGTCAAAATATCCAGACAAAAAAAATCCGTGAAAAAAAATCCTGAAAAAAAATCTGGAAAAAAAATCCGGAAAAAAAAATCCGGAAAAAAAAAATCTGGAAAAAAAATCCTGAAAAAAAAATCCGTAAAAAAAAATCTGCAAAAAAAAATCCGGAAAAAATATCCAGACAAAAAAAATCCGTGAAAAAAAATCCGGAAAAAAAAATCCGGAAGAAAAAATCCGGGAAAAAAAATCCGGAAAAAAAAATCCGGGAAAAAAAATCCGGAAAAAAAAATCCGGAAAAAAAATCCGGAAAAAAAAATCCTGAAAAATCCTGAAAAAAAATCTGGAAAAAAAATCCGGAAAAAAAATCCGGAAAAAAAAAATCCGGAAAAATCCGGAAAAAAAAATCTGGAAAAAAAATCCGGAAAAAAAAATCTGGAAAAATCCGGAAAAAAAAATCTGAAAAAAAAATCCTGAAAAAAAATTCTGAAAAAAAAATCCGGAAAAAAAACATCTGGAAAAAAAAATCCGGAAAAAATATCCGGACAAAAAAAAATCCGGAAAAAAAATCCAGAAAAAAAATCCGGAAAAATCCGGAAAAAAAAATGAAGAAAAATCCGGAAAAAAATCAGGAAAAATCTGGAAAAAAAATCTGAAAAAAAAATCAGGAAAAATACGGAAAAGAAAAATCCGGAAAAAAAATCCGGAAAAAAAATCTGGAAAAAAAAATCCGGAAAAAAAAATATCCGGACAAAAAAAATCCGGAAAAAAAAAATCCGGAAAAAAAAAATCCGGGAAAAAAAATCCAGAAAAAAAATCCAGAAAAATGCGGAAAAAAAAAATCCAGAAAAAAAATCTGGAAAAAAAAATCCGGAAAAAAAAATCCGGAAAAAAAAATCCTGAAAAAAAAATCTGGAAAAAAAATCCTGAAAAAAAAATCTGGAAAAAAAAATCTGGAAAAAAAAATCCGGAAAAAATATCCAGGCAAAAAAAATCCGTGAAAAAAAATCCTGAAAAAAAATCTGGAAAAAAAATCTGGAAAAAAAAATCCGGAAAAAAAAAATCTGGATAAAAAATCCGGAAAAAAAAATCCGGAAAAAAAAATCCGGAAAAAAAAATCCGGAAAATAAGAAATCCGGAAAAAAAAATCCGGAAAAAAAAATCCTGAAAAAAAATCCGGAAAAAAAATCCAGAAAAATCCGGAAAAAAAAAATCCAGAAAAAAAATCCGGAAAAAAAAATCTGGAAAAAAAATCCGGAAAAAAAAATCCGGAAAAAAAAATCTGGAAAAAAAAATCCGGAAAAAATATCCAGACAAAAAAAATCCGTGAAAAAAAATCCTGAAAAAAAATCTGGAAAAAAAATCCGGAAAAAAAAATCCGGAAAAAAAAAATCTGGAAAAAAAATCCTGAAAAAAAAATCCGTAAAAAAAAAATCTGCAAAAAAAAATCCGGAAAAAATATCCAGACAAAAAAAATCCGTGAAAAAAAATCCGGAAAAAAAAATCCGGAAAAAAAAATCCGTGAAAAAAAATCCGGAAAAAAAAATCCGGGAAAAAAAATCCTGAAAAAAACATCCGGAAAAAAAATCCTGAAAAAAAAATCCGGAAAAAAAAATCTGGAAAAAAAAATCCGGAAAAAATATCCAGACAAAAAAAATCCGTGAAAAAAAATCCTGAAAAAAAATCTGGAAAAAAAATCCGGAAAAAAAAATCCGGAAAAAAAAAATCTGGAAAAAAAATCCTGAAAAAAAAATCCGTAAAAAAAAATCTGCAAAAAAAAATCCGGAAAAAATATCCAGACAAAAAAAATCCGTGAAAAAAAATCCGGAAAAAAAAATCCGGAAAAAAAAATCCGGGAAAAAAAATCCGGAAAAAAAAATCCGGGAAAAAAAATCCGGAAAAAAAAATCCGGAAAAAAAATCCTGAAAAAAAAATCCTGAAAAATCCTGAAAAAAAAATCCGGAAAAAAAATCCGGAAAAAAAAATCCGGAAAAAAAAATCCGGAAAAAAAAAAATCTGGAAAAAAAAATCCGGAAAAAATATCCGGACAAAAAAAATCCGTGAAAAAAAATCCGGAAAAAAAAATCCGGATAAAAAATCCAGAAAAAAAAATGAAGAAAAATCCGGAAAAAAAAATCCGGAAAAAAAAATCCGGAAAAAAAAATCCGGGAAAAAAAATCCGGAAAAAAAAATCCGGAAAAAAAAATGAAGAAAAATCCGGAAAAAAATAATCTTGAAAAAAAATCCGGAAAAAAAAATCTGGAAAAAAAAATCCGGAAAAAATATCCAGACAAAAAAAATCCGAAAAAAAAATCCGGAAAAAAAAATCCGGAAAAATCCGGAAAAAAAAATCCGGAAAAAAAAATCCGGAAAAATCCGGAGAAAAAAAATCCGGAAAAAAAAATCAGGAAAAAAAAATCCAGAAAAATCTGGAAAAAAAAATCCGGAAAAAAAATCCGGAAAAAAAAATCCGGAAAAATCCGGAAAAAAAAATCTGAAAAAAAAATCCTGAAAAAAAAATTCTGAAAAAAAAATCCGGAAAAAAAACATCTGGAAAAAAAATCCGGAAAAAATATCCGGACAAAAAAAATCCGGAAAAAAAATCCAGAAAAAAAAATCCGGAAAAAAAAATCTGCAAAAAAAAATCCGGAAAAAATATCCAGACAAAAAAAATCCGTGAAAAAAAATCCGGAAAAAAAAATCCGGAAAAAAAAAACGAAAAAAAAAATCCGGAAAAAAAAATCCGGGAAAAAAAATCCTGAAAAAAAAATCCGGAAAAAAAAATCTGGAAAAAAAATCCTGAAAAAAAAATCCGGAAAAAAAAATCTGGAAAAAAAAATGAAGAAAAATCCGGAAAAAAATAATCTTGAAAAAAAATCCGGAAAAAAAAATCTGGAAAAAAAAATCCGGAAAAAATATCCAGACAAAAAAAATCCGAAAAAAAAATCCGGAAAAAAAAATCCGGAAAAATCCGGAAAAAAAAATCCGGAAAAAAAAATCCGGAAAAATCCGGAGAAAAAAAATCCGGAAAAAAAAATCAGGAAAAAAAAATCCAGAAAAATCTGGAAAAAAAAATCCGGAAAAAAAATCCGGAAAAAAAAATCCGGAAAAATCCGGAAAAAAAAATCTGAAAAAAAAATCCTGAAAAAAAAATTCTGAAAAAAAAATCCGGAAAAAAAACATCTGGAAAAAAAATCCGGAAAAAATATCCGGACAAAAAAAATCCGGAAAAAAAATCCAGAAAAAAAAATCCGGAAAAAAAAATCTGCAAAAAAAAATCCGGAAAAAATATCCAGACAAAAAAAATCCGTGAAAAAAAATCCGGAAAAAAAAATCCGGAAAAAAAAATCCGGGAAAAAAAATCCGGAAAAAAAAATCCGGGAAAAAAAATCCTGAAAAAAAAATCCGGAAAAAAAAATCTGGAAAAAAAATCCTGAAAAAAAAATCCGGAAAAAAAAATCTGGAAAAAAAAATCCGGACAAAATATCCAGACAAAAAAAATCCGTGAAAAAAAATCCTGAAAAAAAATCTGGAAAAAAAATCCGGAAAAAAAAATCCGGAAAAAAAAAATCTGGAAAAAAAATCCTGAAAAAAAAATCCGTAAAAAAAAATCTGCAAAAAAAAATCCGGAAAAAATATCCAGACAAAAAAAATCCGTGAAAAAAAATCCGGAAAAAAAAATCCGGAAGAAAAAATCCGGGAAAAAAAATCCGGAAAAAAAAATCCGGGAAAAAAAATCCGGAAAAAAAAATCCGGAAAAAAAATCCGGAAAAAAAAATCCTGAAAAATCCTGAAAAAAAATCTGGAAAAAAAATCCGGAAAAAAAATCCGGAAAAAAAAAATCCGGAAAAATCCGGAAAAAAAAATCTGGAAAAAAAATCCGGAAAAAAAAAATCTGGAAAAATCCGGAAAAAAAAATCTGAAAAAAAAATCCTGAAAAAAAATTCTGAAAAAAAAATCCGGAAAAAAAACATCTGGAAAAAAAAATCCGGAAAAAATATCCGGACAAAAAAAATCCGGAAAAAAAATCCAGAAAAAAAATCCGGAAAAATCCGGAAAAAAAAATGAAGAAAAATCCGGAAAAAAATCAGGAAAAATCTGGAAAAAAAATCTGAAAAAAAAATCAGGAAAAATACGGAAAAGAAAAATCCGGAAAAAAAATCCGGAAAAAAAATCTGGAAAAAAAAATCCGGAAAAAAAAATATCCGGACAAAAAAAATCCGGAAAAAAAAAATCCGGAAAAAAAAATCCAGAAAAAAAAAAAAACGGAAAAAAAAATCCGGAAAAAAAAAATCCGGGAAAAAAAATCCAGAAAAAAAATCCAGAAAAATGCGGAAAAAAAAAATCCAGAAAAAAAATCTGGAAAAAAAAATCCGGAAAAAAAAATCCGGAAAAAAAAAATCCGGAAAAAAAAATCCGGGAAAAAAAATCCGGAAAAAAAAATCCGGAAAAAAAATCCGGAAAAATCCTGAAAAAAAAATGAAGAAAAATCCGGAAAAAAATCCGGAAAAATGCGGAAAAAAAAAATCCAGAAAAAAAATCTGGAAAAAAAAATCCGGAAAAAAAAATCCGGAAAAAAAAATCCAGAAAAAAAATCCGGAAAAAAAAATCCGGAAAAAAAATCCGGAAAAATCCGGAAAAAAAAACCCGGAAAAATCCTGAAAAAAAAATGAAGAAAAATCCGGAAAAAAATCCGGAAAAATCTGGAAAAAAAATCTGAAAAAAAAATCCGGAAAAAAAAATCTGGAAAAAGAAATCCGGAAAAAATATCCAGACAAAAAAAATCCAGAAAAAAAATCCAGAAAAAAAATCCGGAAAAAAAATCCAGAAAAAAAATCCGGAAAAAAAATCCGGAAAAATCCGGAAAAAAAATCTGAAAAAAAAAAATCTGGAAAAATCCGGAAAAAAAAATCTGGAAAAAAAATCCGGAAAAAAAATCCGAAAAAATCCGAAAAAAAAATCCAGAAAAATACGGAAAAGAAAAATCCGGAAAAAAAATCCGGAAAAAAAAATCCGGAAAAAAAATCCAGAAAAAAAATCCAGAAAAAAAATCCAGAAAAAAAATCCGGAAAAAAAATCCGGAAAAAAAAATCCGGAAAAATCCTGAAAAAAAAATCTGGAAAAAAAATCCTGAAAAAAAAATCCTGAAAAAAAAATCCGGAAAAAAAAATCCAGAAAAAAAAAACGGAAAAAAAAAATCCGGAAAAAAAAAATCCGGGAAAAAAAATCCGGAAAAAAAATCCAGAAAAATGCGGAAAAAAAAATCCGGAAAAAAAATCCAGAAAAAAAATCCAGAAAAAAAATCCGGAAAAAAAATCCGGAAAAAAAATCCGGAAAAAAAATCAGGAAAAAAAAATCCGGAAAAATCCGGAAAAGAAAAATCCTGAAAAAAAATCCTGAAAAAAAATCTGGAAAAAAAATCCGGAAAAAAAATCCGGAAAAAAAAAATCCGGAAAAATCCGGAAAAAAAAAATCTGGAAAAAAAATCCTGAAAAAAAAATCCTGAAAAAAAAATCCAGAAAAAAAAAACGGAAAAAAAAAATCCGGAAAAAAAAAATCCGGGAAAAAAAATCCGGAAAAAAAATCCAGAAAAATGCGGAAAAAAAAAATCCAGAAAAAAAATCTGGAAAAAAAAATCCAGAAAAAAAGAAATCCGGAAAAAAAAATCCGGAAAAAAAAATCCTGAAAAAAAATCCGGAAAAAAAATCCAGAAAAATGCGGAAAAAAAAAATCCAGAAAAAAAATCTGGAAAAAAAAATCCAGAAAAAAAGAAATCCGGAAAAAAAAATCTGGAAAAAAAATCCTGAAAAAAAAATCCGGAAAAAAAAATCTGGAAAAAAAATCCGGAAAAAATATCCAGACAAAAAAAAATCCGTGAAAAAAAATCCTGAAAAAAAATCTGGAAAAAAAATCCGGAAAAAAAAATCCGGAAAAAAAAAATCTGGAAAAAAAATCCTGAAAAAAAAATCCGGAAAAAAAAATCTGCAAAAAAAAATCCGGAAAAAATATCCAGACAAAAAAAAATCCGTGAAAAAAAATCCGGAAAAAAAATCCGGAAAAAAAAATCCGGGAAAAAAAATCCGGAAAAAAAAATCTGGAAAAAAAAATCCGGAAAAAATATCCAGACAAAAAAAATCCGTGAAAAAACATCCTGAAAAAAAATCTGGAAAAAAAATCCGGAAAAAAAAATCCTGAAAAAAAAAATCTGGAAAAAAAATCCTGAAAAAAAAATCCGTAAAAAAAAATCTGCAAAAAAAAATCCGGAAAAAATATCCAGACAAAAAAAATCCGTGAAAAAAAATCCGGAAAAAAAAATCCGGAAAAAAAAATCCGGGAAAAAAAATCCGGAAAAAAAAATCCGGGAAAAAAAATCCGGAAAAAAAAATCCGGAAAAAAAATCCGGAAAAAAAAATCCTGAAAAATCCTGAAAAAAAATCTGGAAAAAAAATCTGGAAAAAAAATCCTGAAAAAAAAAATCCTGAAAAAAAAATCCTGAAAAAAAAATCCTGAAAAAAAAATCCAGAAAAAAAAAACGGAAAAAAAAAATCCGGAAAAAAAAAATCCGGGAAAAAAAATCCGGAAAAAAAATCCAGAAAATTCGGAAAAAAAAAATCCAGAAAAAAAATCTGGAAAAAAAAATCCGGAAAAAAAAATCCGGAAAAAAAGAAATCCGGAAAAAAAAATCCTGAAAAAAAAATCCTGAAAAAAAATCCGGAAAAAAAATCCAGAAAAATGCGGAAAAAAAAAATCCAGAAAAAAAATCTGGAAAAAAAAATCCGGAAAAAAAATCCGGAAAATAAGAAATCCGGAAAAAAAAATCCGGAAAAAAAAATCCTGAAAAAAAATCCGGAAAAAAATCCAGAAAAATCCGGAAAAAAAAAATCCAGAAAAAAAATCCGGAAAAAAAAATCTGGAAAAAAAATCCTGAAAAAAAAATCCGGAAAAAAAAATCTGGAAAAAAAAATCCGGAAAAAATATCCAGACAAAAAAAATCCGTGAAAAAAAATCCTGAAAAAAAATCTGGAAAAAAAATCCGGAAAAAAAAATCCGGAAAAAAAAAATCTGGAAAAAAAATCCTGAAAAAAAAATCCGTAAAAAAAAATCTGCAAAAAAAAATCCGGAAAAACTATCCAGACAAAAAAAATCCGTGAAAAAAAATCCGGAAAAAAAAATCCGGAAAAAAAAATCCTGAAAAAAAAATCCGGAAAAAAAAATCTGGAAAAAAAATCCTGAAAAAAAAATCCGGAAAAAAAAATCTGGAAAAAAAAATCCGGACAAAATATCCAGACAAAAAAAATCCGTGAAAAAAAATCCTGAAAAAAAATCTGGAAAAAAAATCCGGAAAAAAAAATCCGGAAAAAAAAAATCTGGAAAAAAAATCCTGAAAAAAAAATCCGTAAAAAAAAATCTGCAAAAAAAAATCCGGAAAAAATATCCAGACAAAAAAAATTTGTGAAAAAAAATCCGGAAAAAAAAATCTGGAAAAAAAATCCTGAAAAAAAAATCCTGAAAAAAAAATCCAGAAAAAAAAATCCAGAAAAAAAAAACGGAAAAAAAAAATCCGGAAAAAAAAAATCCATGAAAAAAAATCCGGAAAAAAAATCCAGAAAAATGCGGAAAAAAAAAATCCAGAAAAAAAATCTGGAAAAAAAAATCCGGAAAAAAAAATCCGGAAAATAAGAAATCCGGAAAAAAAAATCCGGAAAAAAAATCCTGAAAAAAAATCCGGAAAAAAAATCCAGAAAAATCCGGAAAAAAAAAATCCAGAAAAAAAATCCGGAAAAAAAAATCTGGAAAAAAAATCCTGAAAAGAAAATCCGGAAAAAAAAATCTGGAAAAAAAAATCCGGAAAAAATATCCAGACAAAAAAAATCCGTGAAAAAAAATCCTGAAAAAAAATCTGGAAAAAAAATCCGGAAAAAAAAATCCGGAAAAAAAAAATCTGGAAAAAAAATCCTGAAAAAAAAATCCGTAAAAAAAAATCTGCAAAAAAAAATCCGGAAAAAAAAATCCGGAAAAAAAAATCCGTGAAAAAAAATCCGGAAAAAAAAATCCGGGAAAAAAAATCCTGAAAAAAACATCCGGAAAAAAAATCCTGAAAAAAAAATCCGGAAAAAAAAATCTGGAAAAAAAAATCCGGAAAAAATATCCAGACAAAAAAAATCCGTGAAAAAAAATCCTGAAAAAAAATCTGGAAAAAAAATCCGGAAAAAAAAATCCGGAAAAAAAAAATCTGGAAAAAAAATCCTGAAAAAAAAATCCGTAAAAAAAAATCTGCAAAAAAAAATCCGGAAAAAATATCCAGACAAAAAAAATCCGTGAAAAAAAATCCGGAAAAAAAAATCCGGAAAAAAAAATCCGGGAAAAAAAATCCGGAAAAAAAAATCCGGGAAAAAAAATCCGGAAAAAAAAATCCGGAAAAAAAATCCTGAAAAAAAAATCCTGAAAAATCCTGAAAAAAAAATCCTGAAAAAAAATCCGGAAAAAAAAATCCGGAAAAAAAAATCCGGAAAAAAAAATCCAGAAAAAAAAATGAAGAAAAATCCGGAAAAAAAAATCCGGAAAAATCCGGAAAAAAAAATCCGGAAAAAAAAATCCGGGAAAAAAAATCCGGAAAAAAAAATCTGGAAAAAAAAATCCGGAAAAAATATCCAGACAAAAAAAATCCGAAAAAAAAATCCGGAAAAAAAAATCCGGAAAAATCCGGAAAAAAAAATCCGGAAAAAAAAATCCGGAAAAATCCGGAGAAAAAAAATCCGGAAAAAAAAATCAGGAAAAAAAAATCCAGAAAAATCTGGAAAAAAAAATCCGGAAAAAAAATCCGGAAAAAAAAATCCGGAAAAATCCGGAAAAAAAAATCTGAAAAAAAAATCCTGAAAAAAAAATTCTGAAAAAAAAATCCGGAAAAAAAACATCTGGAAAAAAAATCCGGAAAAAATATCCGGACAAAAAAAATCCGGAAAAAAAATCCAGAAAAAAAAATCCGGAAAAAAAAATCTGCAAAAAAAAATCCGGAAAAAATATCCAGACAAAAAAAATCCGTGAAAAAAAATCCGGAAAAAAAAATCCGGAAAAAAAAATCCGGGAAAAAAAATCCGGAAAAAAAAATCCGGGAAAAAAAATCCTGAAAAAAAAATCCGGAAAAAAAAATCTGGAAAAAAAATCCTGAAAAAAAAATCCGGAAAAAAAAATCTGGAAAAAAAAATCCGGTCAAAATATCCAGACAAAAAAAATCCGTGAAAAAAAATCCTGAAAAAAAATCTGGAAAAAAAATCCGGAAAAAAAAATCCGGAAAAAAAAAATCTGGAAAAAAAATCCTGAAAAAAAAATCCGTAAAAAAAAATCTGCAAAAAAAAATCCGGAAAAAATATCCAGACAAAAAAAATCCGTGAAAAAAAATCCGGAAAAAAAAATCCGGAAGAAAAAATCCGGGAAAAAAAATCCGGAAAAAAAAATCCGGGAAAAAAAATCCGGAAAAAAAAATCCGGAAAAAAAATCCGGAAAAAAAAATCCTGAAAAATCCTGAAAAAAAATCTGGAAAAAAAATCCGGAAAAAAAATCCGGAAAAAAAAAATCCGGAAAAATCCGGAAAAAAAAATCTGGAAAAAAAATCCGGAAAAAAAAATCTGGAAAAATCCGGAAAAAAAAATCTGAAAAAAAAATCCTGAAAAAAAATTCTGAAAAAAAAATCCGGAAAAAAAACATCTGGAAAAAAAAATCCGGAAAAAATATCCGGACAAAAAAAAATCCGGAAAAAAAATCCAGAAAAAAAATCCGGAAAAATCCGGAAAAAAAAATGAAGAAAAATCCGGAAAAAAATCAGGAAAAATCTGGAAAAAAAATCTGAAAAAAAAATCAGGAAAAATACGGAAAAGAAAAATCCGGAAAAAAAATCCGGAAAAAAAATCTGGAAAAAAAAATCCGGAAAAAAAAATATCCGGACAAAAAAAATCCGGAAAAAAAAAATCCGGAAAAAAAAAATCCGGGAAAAAAAATCCAGAAAAAAAATCCAGAAAAATGCGGAAAAAAAAAATCCAGAAAAAAAATCTGGAAAAAAAAATCCGGAAAAAAAAATCCGGAAAAAAAAATCCTGAAAAAAAAATCTGGAAAAAAAATCCTGAAAAAAAAATCTGGAAAAAAAAATCTGGAAAAAAAAATCCGGAAAAAATATCCAGGCAAAAAAAATCCGTGAAAAAAAATCCTGAAAAAAAATCTGGAAAAAAAATCTGGAAAAAAAAATCCGGAAAAAAAAAATCTGGATAAAAAATCCGGAAAAAAAAATCCGGAAAAAAAAATCTGGAAAAAAAAATCCGGAAAAAATATCCAGACAAAAAAAATCCGTGAAAAAAAATCCGGAAAAAAAAATCCAGAAAAAAAATCCGGAAAAAAAAATCCTGAAAAAAAAATCCTGAAAAAAAATCCTGAAAAAAAAATCCTAAAAAAAAACATCTGGAAAAAAAAATCCGGAAAAAATAAATATCCGGACAAAAAAAATCCGGAAAAAAAAAATCCGGAAAAAAAAATCCAGAAAAAAAAATCCAGAAAAAAAAAAACGGAAAAAAAAAATCCGGAAAAAAAAAATCTGGAAAAAAAATCCGGAAAAAATATCCAGACAAAAAAAAACCGTGAAAAAAAATCCGGAAAAAAAAATCCAGAAAAAAAAATCCAGAAAAAAAAAAACGGAAAAAAAAAATCCGGAAAAAAAAATCCAGAAAAAAAAAAAACGGAAAAAAAAATCCGGAAAAAAAAAATCCGGGAAAAAAAATCCAGAAAAAAAATCCAGAAAAATGCGGAAAAAAAAAATCCAGAAAAAAAATCTGGAAAAAAAAATCCGGAAAAAAAAATCCGGAAAAAAAAATCCGGAAAAAAAAATCCTGAAAAAAAAATCTGGAAAAAAAATCCTGAAAAAAAAATCTGGAAAAAAAAATCTGGAAAAAAAAATCCGGAAAAAATATCCAGGCAAAAAAAATCCGTGAAAAAAAATCCTGAAAAAAAATCTGGAAAAAAAATCTGGAAAAAAAAATCCGGAAAAAAAAAATCTGGATAAAAAATCCGGAAAAAAAAATCCGGAAAAAAAAATCTGGAAAAAAAATCCGGAAAAAATATCCAGACAAAAAAAATCCGTGAAAAAAAATCCGGAAAAAAAAATCCAGAAAAAAAATCCGGAAAAAAAAATCCGGAAAAAAAAATCCTGAAAAAAAATCCTGAAAAAAAAATCCTAAAAAAAAACATCTGGAAAAAAAAATCCGGAAAAAATAAATATCCGGACAAAAAAAATCCGGAAAAAAAAAATCCGGAAAAAAAAATCCAGAAAAAAAAATCCAGAAAAAAAAAAACGGAAAAAAAAAATCCGGAAAAAAAAAATCTGGAAAAAAAAATCCGGAAAAAATATCCAGACAAAAAAAAAACCGTGAAAAAAAATCCGGAAAAAAAAATCCAGAAAAAAAAATCCAGAAAAAAAAAAACGGAAAAAAAAAATCCGGAAAAAAAAAATCCGGGAAAAAAAATCCGGAAAAAAAATCAAGAAAAATGCGGAAAAAAAAAATCCAGAAAAAAAATCTGGAAAAAAAAATCCGGAAAAAAAAATCCGGAAAAAAAAAATCCGGAAAAAAAAATCCGGGAAAAAAAATCCGGAAAAAAAAATCCGGAAAAAAAATCCGGAAAAATCCGGAAAAAAAAAACCGGAAAAATCCTGAAAAAAAAATGAAGAAAAATCCGGAAAAAAATCCGGAAAAATCTGGAAAAAAAATATGAAAAAAAAATCCGGAAAAAAAAATCCAGAAAAAAAATCCGGAAAAAAAAATCCAGAAAAAAAATCCGGAAAAATCCGGAAAAAAAAAACCGGAAAAATCCTGAAAAAAAAATGAAGAAAAATCCGGAAAAAAATCCGGAAAAATCTGGAAAAAAAATCTGAAAAAAAAATCCGGAAAAAAAAATCTGGAAAAAGAAATCCGGAAAAAATATCCAGACAAAAAAAATCCAGAAAAAAAATCCAGAAAAAAAATCCGGAAAAAAAATCCGGAAAAAAAATCCGGAAAAAAAATCAGGAAAAAAAAATCCGGAAAAATCCGGAAAAGAAAAATCCTGAAAAAAAATCCTGAAAAAAAATCTGGAAAAAAAATCCGGAAAAAAAATCCGGAAAAAAAAAATCCGGAAAAATCCGGAAAAAAAAAATCTGGAAAAAAAATCCTGAAAAAAAAATCCTGAAAAAAAAATCCAGAAAAAAAAAACGGAAAAAAAAAATCCGGAAAAAAAAAATCCGGGAAAAAAAATCCGGAAAAAAAATCCAGAAAAATGCGGAAAAAAAAAATCCAGAAAAAAAATCTGGAAAAAAAAATCCAGAAAAAAAGAAATCCGGAAAAAAAAATCCGGAAAAAAAAATCCTGAAAAAAAATCCGGAAAAAAAATCCAGAAAAATGCGGAAAAAAAAAATCCAGAAAAAAAATCTGGAAAAAAAAATCCAGAAAAAAAGAAATCCGGAAAAAAAAATCTGGAAAAAAAATCCTGAAAAAAAAATCCGGAAAAAAAAATCTGGAAAAAAAAATCCGGAAAAAATATCCAGACAAAAAAAAATCCGTGAAAAAAAATCCTGAAAAAAAATCTGGAAAAAAAATCCGGAAAAAAAAATCCGGAAAAAAAAAATCTGGAAAAAAAATCCTGAAAAAAAAATCCGGAAAAAAAAATCTGCAAAAAAAAATCCGGAAAAAATATCCAGACAAAAAAAAATCCGTGAAAAAAAATCCGGAAAAAAAATCCGGAAAAAAAAATCCGGGAAAAAAAATCCGGAAAAAAAAATCTGGAAAAAAAAATCCGGAAAAAATATCCAGACAAAAAAAATCCGTGAAAAAACATCCTGAAAAAAAATCTGGAAAAAAAATCCGGAAAAAAAAATCCTGAAAAAAAAAATCTGGAAAAAAAATCCTGAAAAAAAAATCCGTAAAAAAAAATCTGCAAAAAAAAATCCGGAAAAAATATCCAGACAAAAAAAATCCGTGAAAAAAAATCCGGAAAAAAAAATCCGGAAAAAAAAATCCGGGAAAAAAAATCCGGAAAAAAAAATCCGGGAAAAAAAATCCGGAAAAAAAAATCCGGAAAAAAAATCCGGAAAAAAAAATCCTGAAAAATCCTGAAAAAAAATCTGGAAAAAAAATCTGGAAAAAAAATCCTGAAAAAAAAAATCCTGAAAAAAAAATCCTGAAAAAAAAATCCTGAAAAAAAAATCCAGAAAAAAAAAACGGAAAAAAAAAATCCGGAAAAAAAAAATCCGGGAAAAAAAATCCGGAAAAAAAATCCAGAAAATTCGGAAAAAAAAAATCCAGAAAAAAAATCTGGAAAAAAAAATCCGGAAAAAAAAATCCGGAAAAAAAGAAATCCGGAAAAAAAAATCCTGAAAAAAAAATCCTGAAAAAAAATCCGGAAAAAAAATCCAGAAAAATGCGGAAAAAAAAAATCCAGAAAAAAAATCTGGAAAAAAAAATCCGGAAAAAAAATCCGGAAAATAAGAAATCCGGAAAAAAAAATCCGGAAAAAAAAATCCTGAAAAAAAATCCGGAAAAAAATCCAGAAAAATCCGGAAAAAAAAAATCCAGAAAAAAAATCCGGAAAAAAAAATCTGGAAAAAAAATCCTGAAAAAAAAATCCGGAAAAAAAAATCTGGAAAAAAAAATCCGGAAAAAATATCCAGACAAAAAAAATCCGTGAAAAAAAATCCTGAAAAAAAATCTGGAAAAAAAATCCGGAAAAAAAAATCCGGAAAAAAAAAATCTGGAAAAAAAATCCTGAAAAAAAAATCCGTAAAAAAAAATCTGCAAAAAAAAATCCGGAAAAACTATCCAGACAAAAAAAATCCGTGAAAAAAAATCCGGAAAAAAAAATCCGGAAAAAAAAATCCTGAAAAAAAAATCCGGAAAAAAAAATCTGGAAAAAAAATCCTGAAAAAAAAATCCGGAAAAAAAAATCTGGAAAAAAAAATCCGGACAAAATATCCAGACAAAAAAAATCCGTGAAAAAAAATCCTGAAAAAAAATCTGGAAAAAAAATCCGGAAAAAAAAATCCGGAAAAAAAAAATCTGGAAAAAAAATCCTGAAAAAAAAATCCGTAAAAAAAAATCTGCAAAAAAAAATCCGGAAAAAATATCCAGACAAAAAAAATTTGTGAAAAAAAATCCGGAAAAAAAAATCTGGAAAAAAAATCCTGAAAAAAAAATCCTGAAAAAAAAATCCAGAAAAAAAAATCCAGAAAAAAAAAACGGAAAAAAAAAATCCGGAAAAAAAAAATCCAGGAAAAAAAATCCGGAAAAAAAATCCAGAAAAATGCGGAAAAAAAAAATCCAGAAAAAAAATCTGGAAAAAAAAATCCGGAAAAAAAAATCCGGAAAATAAGAAATCCGGAAAAAAAAATCCGGAAAAAAAATCCTGAAAAAAAATCCGGAAAAAAAATCCAGAAAAATCCGGAAAAAAAAAATCCAGAAAAAAAATCCGGAAAAAAAAATCTGGAAAAAAAATCCTGAAAAGAAAATCCGGAAAAAAAAATCTGGAAAAAAAAATCCGGAAAAAATATCCAGACAAAAAAAATCCGTGAAAAAAAATCCTGAAAAAAAATCTGGAAAAAAAATCCGGAAAAAAAAATCCGGAAAAAAAAAATCCGGAAAAAAAATCCTGAAAAAAAAATCCGTAAAAAAAAATCTGCAAAAAAAAATCCGGAAAAAAAAATCCGGAAAAAAAAATCCGTGAAAAAAAATCCGGAAAAAAAAATCCGGGAAAAAAAATCCTGAAAAAAACATCCGGAAAAAAAATCCTGAAAAAAAAATCCGGAAAAAAAAATCTGGAAAAAAAAATCCGGAAAAAATATCCAGACAAAAAAAATCCGTGAAAAAAAATCCTGAAAAAAAATCTGGAAAAAAAATCCGGAAAAAAAAATCCGGAAAAAAAAAATCTGGAAAAAAAATCCTGAAAAAAAAATCCGTAAAAAAAAATCTGCAAAAAAAAATCCGGAAAAAATATCCAGACAAAAAAAATCCGTGAAAAAAAATCCGGAAAAAAAAATCCGGAAAAAAAAATCCGGGAAAAAAAATCCGGAAAAAAAAATCCGGGAAAAAAAATCCGGAAAAAAAAATCCGGAAAAAAAATCCTGAAAAAAAAATCCTGAAAAATCCTGAAAAAAAAATCCTGAAAAAAAATCCGGAAAAAAAAATCCGGAAAAAAAAATCCGGAAAAAAAAATCCAGAAAAAAAAATGAAGAAAAATCCGGAAAAAAAAATCCGGAAAAATCCGGAAAAAAAAATCCGGAAAAAAAAATCCGGGAAAAAAAATCCGGAAAAAAAAATCCGGAAAAAAAAATGAAGAAAAATCCGGAAAAAAATAATCTTGAAAAAAAATCCGGAAAAAAAAATCTGGAAAAAAAAATCCGGAAAAAATATCCAGACAAAAAAAATCCGAAAAAAAAATCCGGAAAAAAAAATCCGGAAAAATCCGGAAAAAAAAATCCGGAAAAAAAAATCCGGAAAAATCCGGAGAAAAAAAATCCGGAAAAAAAAATCAGGAAAAAAAAATCCAGAAAAATCTGGAAAAAAAAATCCGGAAAAAAAATCCGGAAAAAAAAATCCGGAAAAATCCGGAAAAAAAAATCTGAAAAAAAAATCCTGAAAAAAAAATTCTGAAAAAAAAATCCGGAAAAAAAACATCTGGAAAAAAAATCCGGAAAAAATATCCGGACAAAAAAAATCCGGAAAAAAAATCCAGAAAAAAAAATCCGGAAAAAAAAATCTGCAAAAAAAAATCCGGAAAAAATATCCAGACAAAAAAAATCCGTGAAAAAAAATCCGGAAAAAAAAATCCGGAAAAAAAAATCCGGGAAAAAAAATCCGGAAAAAAAAATCCGGGAAAAAAAATCCTGAAAAAAAAATCCGGAAAAAAAAATCTGGAAAAAAAATCCTGAAAAAAAAATCCGGAAAAAAAAATCTGGAAAAAAAAATCCGGTCAAAATATCCAGACAAAAAAAATCCGTGAAAAAAAATCCTGAAAAAAAATCTGGAAAAAAAATCCGGAAAAAAAAATCCGGAAAAAAAAAATCTGGAAAAAAAATCCTGAAAAAAAAATCCGTAAAAAAAAATCTGCAAAAAAAAATCCGGAAAAAATATCCAGACAAAAAAAATCCGTGAAAAAAAATCCGGAAAAAAAAATCCGGAAGAAAAAATCCGGGAAAAAAAATCCGGAAAAAAAAATCCGGGAAAAAAAATCCGGAAAAAAAAATCCGGAAAAAAAATCCGGAAAAAAAAATCCTGAAAAATCCTGAAAAAAAATCTGGAAAAAAAATCCGGAAAAAAAATCCGGAAAAAAAAAATCCGGAAAAATCCGGAAAAAAAAATCTGGAAAAAAAATCCGGAAAAAAAAATCTGGAAAAATCCGGAAAAAAAAATCTGAAAAAAAAATCCTGAAAAAAAATTCTGAAAAAAAAATCCGGAAAAAAAACATCTGGAAAAAAAAATCCGGAAAAAATATCCGGACAAAAAAAAATCCGGAAAAAAAATCCAGAAAAAAAATCCGGAAAAATCCGGAAAAAAAAATGAAGAAAAATCCGGAAAAAAATCAGGAAAAATCTGGAAAAAAAATCTGAAAAAAAAATCAGGAAAAATACGGAAAAGAAAAATCCGGAAAAAAAATCCGGAAAAAAAATCTGGAAAAAAAAATCCGGAAAAAAAAATATCCGGACAAAAAAAATCCGGAAAAAAAAAATCCGGAAAAAAAAAATCCGGGAAAAAAAATCCAGAAAAAAAATCCAGAAAAATGCGGAAAAAAAAAATCCAGAAAAAAAATCTGGAAAAAAAAATCCGGAAAAAAAAATCCGGAAAAAAAAATCCTGAAAAAAAAATCTGGAAAAAAAATCCTGAAAAAAAAATCTGGAAAAAAAAATCTGGAAAAAAAAATCCGGAAAAAATATCCAGGCAAAAAAAATCCGTGAAAAAAAATCCTGAAAAAAAATCTGGAAAAAAAATCTGGAAAAAAAAATCCGGAAAAAAAAAATCTGGATAAAAAATCCGGAAAAAAAAATCCGGAAAAAAAAATCTGGAAAAAAAAATCCGGAAAAAATATCCAGACAAAAAAAATCCGTGAAAAAAAATCCGGAAAAAAAAATCCAGAAAAAAAATCCGGAAAAAAAAATCCTGAAAAAAAAATCCTGAAAAAAAATCCTGAAAAAAAAATCCTAAAAAAAAACATCTGGAAAAAAAAATCCGGAAAAAATAAATATCCGGACAAAAAAAATCCGGAAAAAAAAAATCCGGAAAAAAAAATCCAGAAAAAAAAAAACGGAAAAAAAAAATCCGGAAAAAAAAAATCTGGAAAAAAAATCCGGAAAAAATATCCAGACAAAAAAAAACCGTGAAAAAAAATCCGGAAAAAAAAATCCAGAAAAAAAAATCCAGAAAAAAAAAAACGGAAAAAAAAAATCCGGAAAAAAAAATCCAGAAAAAAAAAAAAACGGAAAAAAAAATCCGGAAAAAAAAAATCCGGGAAAAAAAATCCAGAAAAAAAATCCAGAAAAATGCGGAAAAAAAAAATCCAGAAAAAAAATCTGGAAAAAAAAATCCGGAAAAAAAAATCCGGAAAAAAAAATCCGGAAAAAAAAATCCTGAAAAAAAAATCTGGAAAAAAAATCCTGAAAAAAAAATCTGGAAAAAAAAATCTGGAAAAAAAAATCCGGAAAAAATATCCAGGCAAAAAAAATCCGTGAAAAAAAATCCTGAAAAAAAATCTGGAAAAAAAATCTGGAAAAAAAAATCCGGAAAAAAAAAATCTGGATAAAAAATCCGGAAAAAAAAATCCGGAAAAAAAAATCTGGAAAAAAAATCCGGAAAAAATATCCAGACAAAAAAAATCCGTGAAAAAAAATCCGGAAAAAAAAATCCAGAAAAAAAATCCGGAAAAAAAAATCCGGAAAAAAAAATCCTGAAAAAAAATCCTGAAAAAAAAATCCTAAAAAAAAACATCTGGAAAAAAAAATCCGGAAAAAATAAATATCCGGACAAAAAAAATCCGGAAAAAAAAAATCCGGAAAAAAAAATCCAGAAAAAAAAATCCAGAAAAAAAAAAACGGAAAAAAAAAATCCGGAAAAAAAAAATCTGGAAAAAAAAATCCGGAAAAAATATCCAGACAAAAAAAAAACCGTGAAAAAAAATCCGGAAAAAAAAATCCAGAAAAAAAAATCCAGAAAAAAAAAAACGGAAAAAAAAAATCCGGAAAAAAAAAATCCGGGAAAAAAAATCCGGAAAAAAAATCAAGAAAAATGCGGAAAAAAAAAATCCAGAAAAAAAATCTGGAAAAAAAAATCCGGAAAAAAAAATCCGGAAAAAAAAAATCCGGAAAAAAAAATCCGGGAAAAAAAATCCGGAAAAAAAAATCCGGAAAAAAAATCCGGAAAAATCCGGAAAAAAAAAACCGGAAAAATCCTGAAAAAAAAATGAAGAAAAATCCGGAAAAAAATCCGGAAAAATCTGGAAAAAAAATATGAAAAAAAAATCCGGAAAAAAAAATCCAGAAAAAAAATCCGGAAAAAAAAATCCAGAAAAAAAATCCGGAAAAATCCGGAAAAAAAAAACCGGAAAAATCCTGAAAAAAAAATGAAGAAAAATCCGGAAAAAAATCCGGAAAAATCTGGAAAAAAAATCTGAAAAAAAAATCCGGAAAAAAAAATCTGGAAAAAGAAATCCGGAAAAAATATCCAGACAAAAAAAATCCAGAAAAAAAATCCAGAAAAAAAATCCGGAAAAAAAATCCAGAAAAAAAATCCGGAAAAAAAATCCGGAAAAATCCGGAAAAAAAATCTGAAAAAAAAAAATCTGGAAAAATCCGGAAAAAAAAATCTGGAAAAAAAATCCGGAAAAAAAATCCGAAAAAATCCGAAAAAAAAATCCAGAAAAATACGGAAAAGAAAAATCCGGAAAAAAAATCCGGAAAAAAAAATCCGGAAAAAAAATCCAGAAAAAAAATCCAGAAAAAAAATCCAGAAAAAAAATCCGGAAAAAAAATCCGGAAAAAAAAAATCCGGAAAAATCCGGAAAAAAAAATCTGGAAAAAAAATCCTGAAAAAAAAATCCTGAAAAAAAAATCCGGAAAAAAAAATCCAGAAAAAAAAAACGGAAAAAAAAAATCCGGAAAAAAAAAATCCGGGAAAAAAAATCCGGAAAAAAAATCCAGAAAAATGCGGAAAAAAAAATCCGGAAAAAAAATCCAGAAAAAAAATCCAGAAAAAAAATCCGGAAAAAAAATCCGGAAAAAAAATCCGGAAAAAAAATCAGGAAAAAAAATCCGGAAAAATCCGGAAAAGAAAAATCCTGAAAAAAAATCCTTAAAAAAAAATCTGGAAAAAAAATCCGGAAAAAAAATCCGGAAAAAAAAAATCCGGAAAAATCCTGAAAAAAAAAATCTGGAAAAAAAATCCTGAAAAAAAAATCCTGAAAAAAAAATCCTGAAAAAAAAATCCAGAAAAAAAAAACGGAAAAAAAAAATCCGGAAAAAAAAAATCCGGGAAAAAAAATCCGGAAAAAAAATCCAGAAAAATGCGGAAAAAAAAAATCCAGAAAAAAAATCTGGAAAAAAAAATCCAGAAAAAAAGAAATCCGGAAAAAAAAATCCGGAAAAAAAAATCCTGAAAAAAAATCCGGAAAAAAAATCCAGAAAAATGCGGAAAAAAAAAATCCAGAAAAAAAATCTGGAAAAAAAAATCCAGAAAAAAAGAAATCCGGAAAAAAAAATCTGGAAAAAAAATCCTGAAAAAAAAATCCGGAAAAAAAAATCTGGAAAAAAAAATCCGGAAAAAATATCCAGACAAAAAAAAATCCGTGAAAAAAAATCCTGAAAAAAAATCTGGAAAAAAAAATCCAGAAAAAAAGAAATCCGGAAAAAAAAATCTGGAAAAAAAATCCTGAAAAAAAAATCCGGAAAAAAAAAATCCGGAAAAATCCGGAAAAAAAAATCTGGAAAAAAAATCCTGAAAAAAAAATCCTGAAAAAAAAATCCGGAAAAAAAAATCCAGAAAAAAAAAACGGAAAAAAAAAATCCGGAAAAAAAAAATCCGGGAAAAAAAATCCGGAAAAAAAATCCAGAAAAATGCGGAAAAAAAAATCCGGAAAAAAAATCCAGAAAAAAAATCCAGAAAAAAAATCCGGAAAAAAAGAAATCCGGAAAAAAAAATCTGGAAAAAAAATCCTGAAAAAAAAATCCGGAAAAAAAAAATCCGGAAAAATCCGGAAAAAAAAATCTGGAAAAAAAATCCTGAAAAAAAAATCCTGAAAAAAAAATCCGGAAAAAAAAATCCAGAAAAAAAAAACGGAAAAAAAAAATCCGGAAAAAAAAAATCCGGGAAAAAAAATCCGGAAAAAAAATCCAGAAATATGCGGAAAAAAAAATCCGGAAAAAAAATCCAGAAAAAAAATCCAGAAAAAAAATCCGGAAAAAAAATCCGGAAAAAAAATCCGGAAAAAAAATCCGGAAAAAAAATCAGGAAAAAAAATCCGGAAAAATCCGGAAAAGAAAAATCCTGAAAAAAAATCCTTAAAAAAAAATCTGGAAAAAAAATCCGGAAAAAAAATCCGGAAAAAAAAAATCCGGAAAAATCCTGAAAAAAAAAATCTGGAAAAAAAATCCTGAAAAAAAAATCCTGAAAAAAAAATCCTGAAAAAAAAATCCAGAAAAAAAAAACGGAAAAAAAAAATCCGGAAAAAAAAAATCCGGGAAAAAAAATCCGGAAAAAAAATCCAGAAAAATGCGGAAAAAAAAAATCCAGAAAAAAAATCTGGAAAAAAAAATCCAGAAAAAAAGAAATCCGGAAAAAAAAATCCGGAAAAAAAAATCCTGAAAAAAAATCCGGAAAAAAAATCCAGAAAAATGCGGAAAAAAAAAATCCAGAAAAAAAAACTGGAAAAAAAAATCCAGAAAAAAAGAAATCCGGAAAAAAAAATCTGGAAAAAAAATCCTGAAAAAAAAATCCGGAAAAAAAAATCTGGAAAAAAAAATCCGGAAAAAATATCCAGACAAAAAAAAATCCGTGAAAAAAAATCCTGAAAAAAAATCTGGAAAAAAAATCCTGAAAAAAAAATCCGGAAAAAAAAAATCTGGAAAAAAAATCCTGAAAAAAAAATCCGGAAAAAAAAATCTGCAAAAAAAAATCCGGAAAAAATATCCAGACAAAAAAAAATCCGTGAAAAAAAATCCGGAAAAAAAATCCGGAAAAAAAAATCCGGGAAAAAAAATCCGGAAAAAAAAATCTGGAAAAAAAAATCCGGAAAAAATATCCAGACAAAAAAAATCCGTGAAAAAACATCCTGAAAAAAAATCTGGAAAAAAAATCCGGAAAAAAAAATCCTGAAAAAAAAAATCTGGAAAAAAAATCCTGAAAAAAAAATCCGTAAAAAAAAATCTGCAAAAAAAAATCCGGAAAAAATATCCAGACAAAAAAAATCCGTGAAAAAAAATCCGGAAAAAAAAATCCGGAAAAAAAAATCCGGGAAAAAAAATCCGGAAAAAAAAATCCGGGAAAAAAAATCCGGAAAAAAAAATCCGGAAAAAAAATCCGGAAAAAAAAATCCTGAAAAATCCTGAAAAAAAATCTGGAAAAAAAATCCGGAAAAAAAATCCGGAAAAAAAAATCCGGAAAAATCCGGAAAAAAAAAATCTGGAAAAAAAATCCTGAAAAAAAAATCCTGAAAAAAAAATCCTGAAAAAAAAATCCTGAAAAAAAAATCCAGAAAAAAAAAACGGAAAAAAAAAATCCGGAAAAAAAAAATCCGGGAAAAAAAATCCGGAAAAAAAATCCAGAAAATTCGGAAAAAAAAAATCCAGAAAAAAAATCTGGAAAAAAAAATCCGGAAAAAAAAATCCGGAAAAAAAGAAATCCGGAAAAAAAAATCCTGAAAAAAAAATCCTGAAAAAAAATCCGGAAAAAAAATCCAGAAAAATGCGGAAAAAAAAAATCCAGAAAAAAAATCTGGAAAAAAAAATCCGGAAAAAAAATCCGGAAAATAAGAAATCCGGAAAAAAAAATCCGGAAAAAAAAATCCTGAAAAAAAATCCGGAAAAAAATCCAGAAAAATCCGGAAAAAAAAAATCCAGAAAAAAAATCCGGAAAAAAAAATCTGGAAAAAAAATCCTGAAAAAAAAATCCGGAAAAAAAAATCTGGAAAAAAAAATCCGGAAAAAATATCCAGACAAAAAAAATCCGTGAAAAAAAATCCTGAAAAAAAATCTGGAAAAAAAATCCGGAAAAAAAAATCCGGAAAAAAAAAATCTGGAAAAAAAATCCTGAAAAAAAAATCCGTAAAAAAAAATCTGCAAAAAAAAATCCGGAAAAACTATCCAGACAAAAAAAATCCGTGAAAAAAAATCCGGAAAAAAAAATCCGGAAAAAAAAATCCTGAAAAAAAAATCCGGAAAAAAAAATCTGGAAAAAAAATCCTGAAAAAAAAATCCGGAAAAAAAAATCTGGAAAAAAAAATCCGGACAAAATATCCAGACAAAAAAAATCCGTGAAAAAAAATCCTGAAAAAAAATCTGGAAAAAAAATCCGGAAAAAAAAATCCGGAAAAAAAAAATCTGGAAAAAAAATCCTGAAAAAAAAATCCGTAAAAAAAAATCTGCAAAAAAAAATCCGGAAAAAATATCCAGACAAAAAAAATTTGTGAAAAAAAATCCGGAAAAAAAAATCTGGAAAAAAAATCCTGAAAAAAAAATCCTGAAAAAAAAATCCAGAAAAAAAAATCCAGAAAAAAAAAACGGAAAAAAAAAATCCGGAAAAAAAAAATCCGGGAAAAAAAATCCGGAAAAAAAATCCAGAAAAATGCGGAAAAAAAAAATCCAGAAAAAAAATCTGGAAAAAAAAATCCGGAAAAAAAAATCCGGAAAATAAGAAATCCGGAAAAAAAAATCCGGAAAAAAAAATCCTGAAAAAAAATCCGGAAAAAAAATCCAGAAAAATCCGGAAAAAAAAAATCCAGAAAAAAAATCCGGAAAAAAAAATCTGGAAAAAAAATCCTGAAAAGAAAATCCGGAAAAAAAAATCTGCAAAAAAAAATCCGGAAAAAATATCCAGACAAAAAAAATCCGTGAAAAAAAATCCTGAAAAAAAATCTGGAAAAAAAATCCGGAAAAAAAAATCCGGAAAAAAAAAATCTGGAAAAAAAATCCTGAAAAAAAAATCCGTAAAAAAAAATCTGCAAAAAAAAATCCGGAAAAAATATCCAGACAAAAAAAATCCGTGAAAAAAAATCCGGAAAAAAAAATCCGGAAAAAAAAATCCGTGAAAAAAAATCCGGAAAAAAAAATCCGGGAAAAAAAATCCTGAAAAAAACATCCGGAAAAAAAATCCTGAAAAAAAAATCCGGAAAAAAAAATCTGGAAAAAAAAATCCGGAAAAAATATCCAGACAAAAAAAATCCGTGAAAAAAAATCCTGAAAAAAAATCTGGAAAAAAAATCCGGAAAAAAAAATCCGGAAAAAAAAAATCTGGAAAAAAAATCCTGAAAAAAAAATCCGTAAAAAAAAATCTGCAAAAAAAAATCCGGAAAAAATATCCAGACAAAAAAAATCCGTGAAAAAAAATCCGGAAAAAAAAATCCGGAAAAAAAAATCCGGGAAAAAAAATCCGGAAAAAAAAATCCGGGAAAAAAAATCCGGAAAAAAAAATCCGGAAAAAAAATCCTGAAAAAAAAATCCTGAAAAATCCTGAAAAAAAATCCGGAAAAAAAATCCGGAAAAAAAAATCCGGAAAAAAAAATCCGGAAAAAAAAAAATCTGGAAAAAAAAATCCGGAAAAAATATCCGGACAAAAAAAATCCGTGAAAAAAAATCCGGAAAAAAAAATCCGGATAAAAAATCCAGAAAAAAAAATGAAGAAAAATCCGGAAAAAAAAATCCGGAAAAATCCGGAAAAAAAAATCCGGAAAAAAAAATCCGGGAAAAAAAATCCGGAAAAAAAAATCCGGAAAAAAAAATGAAGAAAAATCCGGAAAAAAATAATCTTGAAAAAAAATCTGGAAAAAAAAATCTGGAAAAAAAAATCCGGAAAAAATATCCAGACAAAAAAAATCCGAAAAAAAAATCCGGAAAAAAAAATCCGGAAAAATCCGGAAAAAAAAATCCGGAAAAAAAAATCCGGAAAAATCCGGAGAAAAAAAATCCGGAAAAAAAAATCAGGAAAAAAAAATCCAGAAAAATCTGGAAAAAAAAATCCGGAAAAAAAATCCGGAAAAAAAAATCCGGAAAAATCCGGAAAAAAAAATCTGAAAAAAAAATCCTGAAAAAAAAATTCTGAAAAAAAAATCCGGAAAAAAAACATCTGGAAAAAAAATCCGGAAAAAATATCCGGACAAAAAAAATCCGGAAAAAAAATCCAGAAAAAAAAATCCGGAAAAAAAAATCTGCAAAAAAAAATCCGGAAAAAATATCCAGACAAAAAAAATCCGTGAAAAAAAATCCGGAAAAAAAAATCCGGAAAAAAAAATCCGGGAAAAAAAATCCGGAAAAAAAAATCCGGGAAAAAAAATCCTGAAAAAAAAATCCGGAAAAAAAAATCTGGAAAAAAAATCCTGAAAAAAAAATCCGGAAAAAAAAATCTGGAAAAAAAAATCCGGACAAAATATCCAGACAAAAAAAATCCGTGAAAAAAAATCCTGAAAAAAAATCTGGAAAAAAAATCCGGAAAAAAAAATCCGGAAAAAAAAAATCTGGAAAGAAAATCCTGAAAAAAAAATCCGTAAAAAAAAATCTGCAAAAAAAAATCCGGAAAAAATATCCAGACAAAAAAAATCCGTGAAAAAAAATCCGGAAAAAAAAATCCGGAAGAAAAAATCCGGGAAAAAAAATCCGGAAAAAAAAATCCGGGAAAAAAAATCCGGAAAAAAAAATCCGGAAAAAAATATCCGGACAAAAAAAATCCGGAAAAAAAAAATTCTGAAAAAAAAATCCGGAAAAAAAACATCTGGAAAAAAAATCCGGAAAAAATATCCGGACAAAAAAAATCCGGAAAAAAAATCCAGAAAAAAAAATCCGGAAAAAAAAATCTGCAAAAAAAAATCCGGAAAAAATATCCAGACAAAAAAAATCCGTGAAAAAAAATCCGGAAAAAAAAATCCGGAAAAAAAAATCCGGGAAAAAAAATCCGGAAAAAAAAATCCGGGAAAAAAAATCCTGAAAAAAAAATCCGGAAAAAAAAATCTGGAAAAAAAATCCTGAAAAAAAAATCCGGAAAAAAAAATCTGGAAAAAAAAATCCGGACAAAATATCCAGACAAAAAAAATCCGTGAAAAAAAATCCTGAAAAAAAATCTGGAAAAAAAATCCGGAAAAAAAAATCCGGAAAAAAAAAATCTGGAAAAAAAATCCTGAAAAAAAAATCCGTAAAAAAAAATCTGCAAAAAAAAATCCGGAAAAAATATCCAGACAAAAAAAATCCGTGAAAAAAAATCCGGAAAAAAAAATCCGGAAGAAAAAATCCGGGAAAAAAAATCCGGAAAAAAAAATCCGGGAAAAAAAATCCGGAAAAAAAAATCCGGAAAAAAATATCCGGACAAAAAAAATCCGGAAAAAAAAAATCCGGAAAAAAAAATCCAGAAAAAAAAAAAAACGGAAAAAAAAATCCGGAAAAAAAAAATCCGGGAAAAAAAATCCAGAAAAAAAATCCAGAAAAATGCGGAAAAAAAAAATCCAGAAAAAAAATCTGGAAAAAAAAATCCGGAAAAAAAAATCCGGAAAAAAAAATCCGGAAAAAAAAATCCTGAAAAAAAAATCTGGAAAAAAAATCCTGAAAAAAAAATCTGGAAAAAAAAATCTGGAAAAAAAAATCCGGAAAAAATATCCAGGCAAAAAAAATCCGTGAAAAAAAATCCTGAAAAAAAATCTGGAAAAAAAATCTGGAAAAAAAAATCCGGAAAGAAAAAATCTGGATAAAAAATCCGGAAAAAAAAATCCGGAAAAAAAAATCTGGAAAAAAAAATCCGGAAAAAATATCCAGACAAAAAAAATCCGTGAAAAAAAATCCGGAAAAAAAAATCCAGAAAAAAAATCCGGAAAAAAAAATCCTGAAAAAAAAATCCTGAAAAAAAATCCGGAAAAAAAAATCTTGAAAAAAAATCCTGAAAAAAAAAAAATCCTGAAAAAAAAATCCTAAAAAAAAACATCTGGAAAAAAAAATCCGGAAAAAATAAATATCCGGACAAAAAAAATCCGGAAAAAAAAAATCCGGAAAAAAAAATCCAGAAAAAAAAATCCAGAAAAAAAAAAACGGAAAAAAAAAATCCGGAAAAAAAAAATCTGGAAAAAAAAATCCGGAAAAAATATCCAGACAAAAAAAAACCGTGAAAAAAAATCCGGAAAAAAAAATCCAGAAAAAAAAATCCAGAAAAAAAAAAACGGAAAAAAAAAATCCGGAAAAAAAAAATCCGGGAAAAAAAATCCGGAAAAAAAATCAAGAAAAATGCGGAAAAAAAAAATCTGGAAAAAAAAATCCGGAAAAAAAAATCCGGAAAAAAAAAAATCCGGAAAAAAAAATCCGGGAAAAAAAATCCGGAAAAAAAAATCCGGAAAAAAAATCCGGAAAAATCCGGAAAAAAAAAACCGGAAAAATCCTGAAAAAAAAATGAAGAAAAATCCGGAAAAAAATCCGGAAAAATCTGGAAAAAAAATATGAAAAAAAAATCCGGAAAAAAAAATCCAGAAAAAAAATCCGGAAAAAAAAATCCAGAAAAAAAATCCGGAAAAATCCGGAAAAAAATAATCTTGAAAAAAAATCCGGAAAAAAAAATCTGGAAAAAAAAATCCGGAAAAAATATCCAGACAAAAAAAATCCGAAAAAAAAATCCGGAAAAAAAAATCCGGAAAAATCCGGAAAAAAAAATCCGGAAAAAAAAATCCGGAAAAATCCGGAGAAAAAAAATCCGGAAAAAAAAATCAGGAAAAAAAAATCCAGAAAAATCTGGAAAAAAAAATCCGGAAAAAAAATCCGGAAAAAAAAATCCGGAAAAATCCGGAAAAAAAAATCTGAAAAAAAAATCCTGAAAAAAAAATTCTGAAAAAAAAATCCGGAAAAAAAACATCTGGAAAAAAAATCCGGAAAAAATATCCGGACAAAAAAAATCCGGAAAAAAAATCCAGAAAAAAAAATCCGGAAAAAAAAATCCGGGAAAAAAAATCCGGAAAAAAAAATCCGGGAAAAAAAATCCTGAAAAAAAAATCCGGAAAAAAAAATCTGGAAAAAAAATCCTGAAAAAAAAATCCGGAAAAAAAAATCTGGAAAAAAAAATCCGGACAAAATATCCAGACAAAAAAAATCCGTGAAAAAAAATCCTGAAAAAAAATCTGGAAAAAAAATCCGGAAAAAAAAATCCGGAAAAAAAAAATCTGGAAAAAAAATCCTGAAAAAAAAATCCGTAAAAAAAAATCTGCAAAAAAAAATCCGGAAAAAATATCCAGACAAAAAAAATCCGTGAAAAAAAATCCGGAAAAAAAAATCCGGAAGAAAAAATCCGGGAAAAAAAATCCGGAAAAAAAAATCCGGGAAAAAAAATCCGGAAAAAAAAATCCGGAAAAAAAATCCGGAAAAAAAAATCCTGAAAAATCCTGAAAAAAAATCTGGAAAAAAAATCCGGAAAAAAAATCCGGAAAAAAAAAATCCGGAAAAATCCGGAAAAAAAAATCTGGAAAAAAAATCCGGAAAAAAAAATCTGGAAAAATCCGGAAAAAAAAATCTGAAAAAAAAATCCTGAAAAAAAATTCTGAAAAAAAAATCCGGAAAAAAAACATCTGGAAAAAAAAATCCGGAAAAAATATCCGGACAAAAAAAATCCGGAAAAAAAATCCAGAAAAAAAATCCGGAAAAATCCGGAAAAAAAAATGAAGAAAAATCCGGAAAAAAATCAGGAAAAATCAGGAAAAAAAATCTGAAAAAAAAATCAGGAAAAATACGGAAAAGAAAAATCCGGAAAAAAAATCCGGAAAAAAAATCTGGAAAAAAAAATCCGGAAAAAAAAATATCCGGACAAAAAAAAAAACGGAAAAAAAAATCCGGAAAAAAAAAATCCGGGAAAAAAAATCCAGAAAAAAAATCCAGAAAAATGCGGAAAAAAAAAATCCAGAAAAAAAATCTGGAAAAAAAAATCCGGAAAAAAAAATCCGGAAAAAAAAATCCTGAAAAAAAAATCTGGAAAAAAAATCCTGAAAAAAAAATCTGGAAAAAAAAATCTGGAAAAAAAAATCCGGAAAAAATATCCAGGCAAAAAAAATCCGTGAAAAAAAATCCTGAAAAAAAATCTGGAAAAAAAATCTGGAAAAAAAAATCCGGAAAAAAAAAATCTGGATAAAAAATCCGGAAAAAAAAATCCGGAAAAAAAAATCTGGAAAAAAAAATCCGGAAAAAATATCCAGACAAAAAAAATCCGTGAAAAAAAATCCGGAAAAAAAAATCCAGAAAAAAAATCCGGAAAAAAAAATCCTGAAAAAAAAATCCTGAAAAAAAATCCGGAAAAAAAAATCTTGAAAAAAAATCCTGAAAAAAAAAAAATCCTGAAAAAAAAATCCTAAAAAAAACATCTGGAAAAAAAAATCCGGAAAAAATAAATATCCGGACAAAAAAAATCCGGAAAAAAAAAATCCGGAAAAAAAAATCCAGAAAAAAAAATCCAGAAAAAAAAAAACGGAAAAAAAAAATCCGGAAAAAAAAAATCTGGAAAAAAAAATCCGGAAAAAATATCCAGACAAAAAAAAACCGTGAAAAAAAATCCGGAAAAAAAAATCCAGAAAAAAAAATCCAGAAAAAAAAAAACGGAAAAAAAAAATCCGGAAAAAAAAAATCCGGGAAAAAAAATCCGGAAAAAAAATCAAGAAAAATGCGGAAAAAAAAAATCCAGAAAAAAAATCTGGAAAAAAAAATCCGGAAAAAAAAATCCGGAAAAAAAAAAATCCGGAAAAAAAAATCCGGGAAAAAAAATCCGGAAAAAAAAATCCGGAAAAAAAATCCGGAAAAATCCGGAAAAAAAAAACCGGAAAAATCCTGAAAAAAAAATGAAGAAAAATCCGGAAAAAAATCCGGAAAAATCTGGAAAAAAAATATGAAAAAAAAATCCGGAAAAAAAAATCCAGAAAAAAAATCCGGAAAAAAAAATCCAGAAAAAAAATCCGGAAAAATCCGGAAAAAAAAAACCGGAAAAATCCTGGAAAAAAAATGAAGAAAAATCCGGAAAAAAATCCGGAAAAATCTGGAAAAAAAATCTGAAAAAAAAATCCGGAAAAAAAAATCTGGAAAAAGAAATCCGGAAAAAATATCCAGACAAAAAAAATCCAGAAAAAAAAATCCAGAAAAAAAATCCGGAAAAAAAATCCAGAAAAAAAATCCGGAAAAAAAATCCAGAAAAAAAATCCGGAAAAAAAATCTGAAAAAAAAAAATCTGGAAAAATCCGGAAAAAAAAATCTGGAAAAAAAATCCGGAAAAAAAATCCGAAAAAATCCGAAAAAAAAATCCAGAAAAATACGGAAAAGAAAAATCCGGAAAAAAAATCCGGAAAAAAAAATCCGGAAAAAAAATCCAGAAAAAAAATCCAGAAAAAAAATCCAGAAAAAAAATCCGGAAAAAAAATACGGAAAAAAAAAATCCGGAAAAAAAAAATCCGGGAAAAAAAATCCGGAAAAAAAATCCAGAAAATTCGGAAAAAAAAAATCCAGAAAAAAAATCTGGAAAAAAAAATCCGGAAAAAAAAATCCGGAAAAAAAGAAATCCGGAAAAAAAAATCCGGAAAAAAAAATCCGGAAAAAAAAATCTGGAAAAAAAAATCCGGAAAAAATATCCAGACAAAAAAAATCCGTGAAAAAAAATCCGGAAAAAAAAATCCAGAAAAAAAATCCGGAAAAAAAAATCCTGAAAAAAAAATCCTGAAAAAAAATCCTGAAAAAAAAATCCTAAAAAAAAACATCTGGAAAAAAAAATCCGGAAAAAATAAATATCCGGACAAAAAAAATCCGGAAAAAAAAAATCCGGAAAAAAAAATCCAGAAAAAAAAATCCAGAAAAAAAAAAACGGAAAAAAAAAATCCGGAAAAAAAAAATCTGGAAAAAAAATCCTGAAAAAAAAATCCTGAAAAAAAAATCCTGAAAAAAAAATCCAGAAAAAAAAAACGGAAAAAAAAAATCCGGAAAAAAAAAATCCGGGAAAAAAAATCCGGAAAAAAAATCCAGAAAATTCGGAAAAAAAAAATCCAGAAAAAAAATCTGGAAAAAAAAATCCGGAAAAAAAAATCCGGAAAAAAAGAAATCCGGAAAAAAAAATCCTGAAAAAAAAATCCGGAAAAAAAATCCGGAAAAAAAATCCAGAAAAATGCGGAAAAAAAAAATCCAGAAAAAAAATCTGGAAAAAAAAATCCGGAAAAAAAATCCGGAAAATAAGAAATCCGGAAAAAAAAATCCTGAAAAAAAATCCGGAAAAAAATCCAGAAAAATCCGGAAAAAAAAAATCCAGAAAAAAAATCCGGAAAAAAAAATCTGGAAAAAAAATCCTGAAAAAAAAATCCGGAAAAAAAAATCTGGAAAAAAAAATCCGTAAAAAATATCCAGACAAAAAAAATCCGTGAAAAAAAATCCTGAAAAAAAATCTGGAAAAAAAATCCGGAAAAAAAAATCCGGAAAAAAAAAATCTGGAAAAAAAATCCTGAAAAAAAAATCCGTAAAAAAAAATCTGCAAAAAAAAATCCGGAAAAACTATCCAGACAAAAAAAATCCGTGAAAAAAAATCCGGAAAAAAAAATCCGGAAAAAAAAATCCTGAAAAAAAAATCCGGAAAAAAAAATCTGGAAAAAAAATCCTGAAAAAAAAATCCGGAAAAAAAAATCTGGAAAAAAAAATCCGGACAAAATATCCAGACAAAAAAAATCCGTGAAAAAAAATCCTGAAAAAAAATCTGGAAAAAAAATCCGGAAAAAAAAATCCGGAAAAAAAAAATCTGGAAAAAAAATCCTGAAAAAAAAATCCGTAAAAAAAAATCTGCAAAAAAAAATCCGGAAAAAATATCCAGACAAAAAAAATTTGTGAAAAAAAATCCGGAAAAAAAATCCAGAAAAATCCGGAAAAAAAAAATCCAGAAAAAAAATCCGGAAAAAAAAATCTGGAAAAAAAATCCTGAAAAGAAAATCCGGAAAAAAAAATCTGGAAAAAAAAATCCGGAAAAAATATCCAGACAAAAAAAATCCGTGAAAAAAAATCCTGAAAAAAAATCTGGAAAAAAAATCCGGAAAAAAAAATCCTGAAAAAAAAATCCGGAAAAAAAAATCTGGAAAAAAAATCCTGAAAAAAAAATCCGGAAAAAAAAATCTGGAAAAAAAAATCCGGACAAAATATCCAGACAAAAAAAATCCGTGAAAAAAAATCCTGAAAAAAAATCTGGAAAAAAAATCCGGAAAAAAAAATCCGGAAAAAAAAAATCTGGAAAAAAAATCCTGAAAAAAAAATCCGTAAAAAAAAATCTGCAAAAAAAAATCCGGAAAAAATATCCAGACAAAAAAAATCCGTGAAAAAAAATCCGGAAAAAAAAATCCGGAAGAAAAAATCCGGGAAAAAAAATCCGGAAAAAAAAATCCGGGAAAAAAAATCCGGAAAAAAAAATCCGGAAAAAAAATCCGGAAAAAAAAATCCTGAAAAATCCTGAAAAAAAATCTGGAAAAAAAATCCGGAAAAAAAATCCGGAAAAAAAAAATCCGGAAAAATCCGGAAAAAAAAATCTGGAAAAAAAATCCGGAAAAAAAAATCTGGAAAAATCCGGAAAAAAAAATCTGAAAAAAAAATCCTGAAAAAAAATTCTGAAAAAAAAATCCGGAAAAAAAACATCTGGAAAAAAAAATCCGGAAAAAATATCCGGACAAAAAAAATCCGGAAAAAAAATCCAGAAAAAAAATCCGGAAAAATCCGGAAAAAAAAATGAAGAAAAATCCGGAAAAAAATCAGGAAAAATCTGGAAAAAAAATCTGAAAAAAAAATCAGGAAAAATACGGAAAAGAAAAATCCGGAAAAAAAATCCGGAAAAAAAATCTGGAAAAAAAAATCCGGAAAAAAAAATATCCGGACAAAAAAAATCCGGAAAAAAAAAATCCGGAAAAAAAAATCCAGAAAAAAAAAAAAACGGAAAAAAAAATCCGGAAAAAAAAAATCCGGGAAAAAAAATCCAGAAAAAAAATCCAGAAAAATGCGGAAAAAAAAAATCCAGAAAAAAAATCTGGAAAAAAAAATCCGGTCAAAATATCCAGACAAAAAAAATCCGTGAAAAAAAATCCTGAAAAAAAATCTGGAAAAAAAATCCTGAAAAAAAAATCCGGAAAAAAAAAATCTGGAAAAAAAATCCTGAAAAAAAAATCCGTAAAAAAAAATCTGCAAAAAAAAATCCGGAAAAAATATCCAGACAAAAAAAATCCGTGAAAAAAAATCCGGAAAAAAAAATCCGGAAGAAAAAATCCGGGAAAAAAAATCCGGAAAAAAAAATCCGGGAAAAAAAATCCGGAAAAAAAAATCCGGAAAAAAAATCCGGAAAAAAAAATCCTGAAAAATCCTGAAAAAAAATCTGGAAAAAAAATCCGGAAAAAAAATCCGGAAAAAAAAAATCCGGAAAAATCCGGAAAAAAAAATCTGGAAAAAAAATCCGGAAAAAAAAATCTGGAAAAATCCGGAAAAAAAAATCTGAAAAAAAAATCCTGAAAAAAAATTCTGAAAAAAAAATCCGGAAAAAAAACATCTGGAAAAAAAAATCCGGAAAAAATATCCGGACAAAAAAAATCCGGAAAAAAAATCCAGAAAAAAATCCGGAAAAATCCGGAAAAAAAAATGAAGAAAAATCCGGAAAAAAATCAGGAAAAATCTGGAAAAAAAATCTGAAAAAAAAATCAGGAAAAATACGGAAAAGAAAAATCCGGAAAAAAAATCCGGAAAAAAAATCTGGAAAAAAAAATCCGGAAAAAAAAATATCCGGACAAAAAAAATCCGGAAAAAAAAAATCCGGAAAAAAAAATCCAGAAAAAAAAAAAAACGGAAAAAAAAATCTGGAAAAAAAAATCCGGAAAAAATATCCAGGCAAAAAAAATCCGTGAAAAAAAATCCTGAAAAAAAATCTGGAAAAAAAATCTGGAAAAAAAAATCCGGAAAAAAAAAATCTGGATAAAAAATCCGGAAAAAAAAATCCGGAAAAAAAAATCTGGAAAAAAAAATCCGGAAAAAATATCCAGACAAAAAAAATCCGTGAAAAAAAATCCGGAAAAAAAAATCCAGAAAAAAAATCCGGAAAAAAAAATCCTGAAAAAAAAATCCTGAAAAAAAATCCTGAAAAAAAAATCCTAAAAAAAAACATCTGGAAAAAAAAATCCGGAAAAAATAAATATCCGGACAAAAAAAATCCGGAAAAAAAAAATCCGGAAAAAAAAATCCAGAAAAAAAAATCCAGAAAAAAAAAAACGGAAAAAAAAAATCCGGAAAAAAAAAATCTGGAAAAAAAAATCCGGAAAAAATATCCAGACAAAAAAAAACCGTGAAAAAAAATCCGGAAAAAAAAATCCAGAAAAAAAAATCCAGAAAAAAAAAAACGGAAAAAAAAAATCCGGAAAAAAAAATCCAGAAAAAAAAAAAAACGGAAAAAAAAATCCGGAAAAAAAAAATCCGGGAAAAAAAATCCAGAAAAAAAATCCAGAAAAATGCGGAAAAAAAAAATCCAGAAAAAAAATCTGGAAAAAAAAATCCGGAAAAATAAATCCGGAAAAAAAAATCCTGAAAAAAAAATCCTGAAAAAAAAATCTGGAAAAAAAATCCTGAAAAAAAAATCTGGAAAAAAAAATCTGGAAAAAAAAATCCGGAAAAAATATCCAGGCAAAAAAAATCCGTGAAAAAAAATCCTGAAAAAAAATCTGGAAAAAAAATCTGGAAAAAAAAATCCGGAAAAAAAAAATCTGGATAAAAAATCCGGAAAAAAAAATCCGGAAAAAAAAATCTGGAAAAAAAAATCCGGAAAAAATATCCAGACAAAAAAAATCCGTGAAAAAAAATCCGGAAAAAAAAATCCAGAAAAAAAATCCGGAAAAAAAAATCCTGAAAAAAAAATCCTGAAAAAAAATCCTGAAAAAAAAATCCTAAAAAAAAACATCTGGAAAAAAAAATCCGGAAAAAATAAATATCCGGACAAAAAAAATCCGGAAAAAAAAAATCCGGAAAAAAAAATCCAGAAAAAAAAATCCAGAAAAAAAAAAACGGAAAAAAAAAATCCGGAAAAAAAAAATCTGGAAAAAAAAATCCGGAAAAAATATCCAGACAAAAAAAAACCGTGAAAAAAAATCCGGAAAAAAAAATCCAGAAAAAAAAATCCAGAAAAAAAAAAACGGAAAAAAAAAATCCGGAAAAAAAAAATCCGGGAAAAAAAATCCGGAAAAAAAATCAAGAAAAATGCGGAAAAAAAAAATCCAGAAAAAAAATCTGGAAAAAAAAATCCGGAAAAAAAAATCCGGAAAAAAAAAATCCGGAAAAAAAAATCCGGGAAAAAAAATCCGGAAAAAAAAATCCGGAAAAAAAATCCGGAAAAATCCGGAAAAAAAAAACCGGAAAAATCCTGAAAAAAAAATGAAGAAAAATCCGGAAAAAAATCCGGAAAAATCTGGAAAAAAAATATGAAAAAAAAATCCGGAAAAAAAAATCCAGAAAAAAAATCCGGAAAAAAAAATCCAGAAAAAAAATCCGGAAAAATCCGGAAAAAAAAAACCGGAAAAATCCTGAAAAAAAAATGAAGAAAAATCCGGAAAAAAATCCGGAAAAATCTGGAAAAAAAATCTGAAAAAAAAATCCGGAAAAAAAAATCTGGAAAAAGAAATCCGGAAAAAATATCCAGACAAAAAAAATCCAGAAAAAAAATCCAGAAAAAAAATCCGGAAAAAAAATCCAGAAAAAAAATCCGGAAAAAAAATCCGGAAAAATCCGGAAAAAAAATCTGAAAAAAAAAAATCTGGAAAAATCCGGAAAAAAAAATCTGGAAAAAAAATCCGGAAAAAAAAATCTGGAAAAAAAAATCCGGAAAAAATATCCAGACAAAAAAAATCCGTGAAAAAACATCCTGAAAAAAAATCTGGAAAAAAAATCCGGAAAAAAAAATCCTGAAAAAAAAAATCTGGAAAAAAAATCCTGAAAAAAAAATCCGTAAAAAAAAATCTGCAAAAAAAAATCCGGAAAAAATATCCAGACAAAAAAAATCCGTGAAAAAAAATCCGGAAAAAAAAATCCGGAAAAAAAAATCCGGGAAAAAAAATCCGGAAAAAAAAATCCGGAAAAAAAAATCCGGAAAAAAAAAAATCTGGAAAAAAAATCCTGAAAAAAAAATCCTGAAAAAAAAATCCTGAAAAAAAAATCCTGAAAAAAAAATCCAGAAAAAAAAAACGGAAAAAAAAAATCCGGAAAAAAAAAATCCGGGAAAAAAAATCCGGAAAAAAAATCCAGAAAATTCGGAAAAAAAAAATCCAGAAAAAAAATCTGGAAAAAAAAATCCGGAAAAAAAAATCCGGAAAAAAAGAAATCCGGAAAAAAAAATCCTGAAAAAAAAATCCGGAAAAAAAATCCGGAAAAAAAATCCAGAAAAATGCGGAAAAAAAAAATCCAGAAAAAAAATCTGGAAAAAAAAATCCGGAAAAAAAATCCGGAAAATAAGAAATCCGGAAAAAAAAATCCGGAAAAAAAAATCCTGAAAAAAAATCCGGAAAAAAATCCAGAAAAATCCGGAAAAAAAAAATCCAGAAAAAAAATCCGGAAAAAAAAATCTGGAAAAAAAATCCTGAAAAAAAAATCCGGAAAAAAAAATCTGGAAAAAAAAATCCGTAAAAAATATCCAGACAAAAAAAATCCGTGAAAAAAAATCCTGAAAAAAAATCTGGAAAAAAAATCCGGAAAAAAAAATCCGGAAAAAAAAAATCTGGAAAAAAAATCCTGAAAAAAAAATCCGTAAAAAAAAATCTGCAAAAAAAAATCCGGAAAAACTATCCAGACAAAAAAAATCCGTGAAAAAAAATCCGGAAAAAAAAATCCGGAAAAAAAAATCCTGAAAAAAAAATCCGGAAAAAAAAATCTGGAAAAAAAATCCTGAAAAAAAAATCCGGAAAAAAAAATCTGGAAAAAAAAATCCGGACAAAATATCCAGACAAAAAAAATCCGTGAAAAAAAATCCTGAAAAAAAATCTGGAAAAAAAATCCGGAAAAAAAAATCCGGAAAAAAAAAATCTGGAAAAAAAATCCTGAAAAAAAAATCCGTAAAAAAAAATCTGCAAAAAAAAATCCGGAAAAAATATCCAGACAAAAAAAATTTGTGAAAAAAAATCCGGAAAAAAAATCCAGAAAAATCCGGAAAAAAAAAATCCAGAAAAAAAATCCGGAAAAAAAAATCTGGAAAAAAAATCCTGAAAAGAAAATCCGGAAAAAAAAATCTGGAAAAAAAAATCCGGAAAAAATATCCAGACAAAAAAAATCCGTGAAAAAAAATCCTGAAAAAAAATCTGGAAAAAAAATCCGGAAAAAAAAATCCTGAAAAAAAAATCCGGAAAAAAAAATCTGGAAAAAAAATCCTGAAAAAAAAATCCGGAAAAAAAAATCTGGAAAAAAAAATCCGGACAAAATATCCAGACAAAAAAAATCCGTGAAAAAAAATCCTGAAAAAAAATCTGGAAAAAAAATCCGGAAAAAAAAATCCTGAAAAAAAAAATCTGGAAAAAAAATCCTGAAAAAAAAATCCGTAAAAAAAAATCTGCAAAAAAAAATCCGGAAAAAATATCCAGACAAAAAAAATCCGTGAAAAAAAATCCGGAAAAAAAAATCCGGAAGAAAAAATCCGGGAAAAAAAATCCGGAAAAAAAAATCCGGGAAAAAAAATCCGGAAAAAAAAATCCGGAAAAAAAATCCGGAAAAAAAAATCCTGAAAAATCCTGAAAAAAAATCTGGAAAAAAAATCCGGAAAAAAAATCCGGAAAAAAAAAATCCGGAAAAATCCGGAAAAAAAAATCTGGAAAAAAAATCCGGAAAAAAAAATCTGGAAAAATCCGGAAAAAAAAATCTGAAAAAAAAATCCTGAAAAAAAATTCTGAAAAAAAAATCCGGAAAAAAAACATCTGGAAAAAAAAATCCGGAAAAAATATCCGGACAAAAAAAATCCGGAAAAAAAATCCAGAAAAAAAATCCGGAAAAATCCGGAAAAAAAAATGAAGAAAAATCCGGAAAAAAATCATGAAAAATCTGGAAAAAAAATCTGAAAAAAAAATCAGGAAAAATACGGAAAAGAAAAATCCGGAAAAAAAATCCGGAAAAAAAATCTGGAAAAAAAAATCCGGAAAAAAAAATATCCGGACAAAAAAAATCCGGAAAAAAAAAATCCGGAAAAAAAAATCCAGAAAAAAAAAAAAACGGAAAAAAAAATCCGGAAAAAAAAAATCCGGGAAAAAAAATCCAGAAAAAAAATCCAGAAAAATGCGGAAAAAAAAAATCCAGAAAAAAAATCTGGAAAAAAAAATCCGGAAAAAAAAATCCGGAAAAAAAAATCCGGAAAAAAAAATCCTGAAAAAAAAATCTGGAAAAAAAATCCTGAAAAAAAAATCTGGAAAAAAAAATCTGGAAAAAAAAATCCGGAAAAAATATCCAGGCAAAAAAAATCCGTGAAAAAAAATCCTGAAAAAAAATCTGGAAAAAAAATCTGGAAAAAAAAATCCGGAAAAAAAAAATCTGGATAAAAAATCCGGAAAAAAAAATCCGGAAAAAAAAATCTGGAAAAAAAAATCCGGAAAAAATATCCAGACAAAAAAAATCCGGAAAAAAAAATCCTGAAAAAAAATCCGGAAAAAAAATCCAGAAAAATGCGGAAAAAAAAAATCCAGAAAAAAAATCTGGAAAAAAAAATCCAGAAAAAAAGAAATCCGGAAAAAAAAATCTGGAAAAAAAATCCTGAAAAAAAAATCCGGAAAAAAAAATCTGGAAAAAAAAATCCGGAAAAAATATCCAGACAAAAAAAAATCCGTGAAAAAAAATCCTGAAAAAAAATCTGGAAAAAAAATCCGGAAAAAAAAATCCGGAAAAAAAAAATCTGGAAAAAAAATCCTGAAAAAAAAATCCGGAAAAAAAAATCTGCAAAAAAAAATCCGGAAAAAATATCCAGACAAAAAAAAATCCGTGAAAAAAAATCCGGAAAAAAAATCCAGAAAAAAAAATCCGGGAAAAAAAATCCGGAAAAAAAAATCTGGAAAAAAAAATCCGGAAAAAATATCCAGACAAAAAAAATCCGTGAAAAAACATCCTGAAAAAAAATCTGGAAAAAAAATCCGGAAAAAAAAATCCTGAAAAAAAAAATCTGGAAAAAAAATCCTGAAAAAAAAATCCGTAAAAAAAAATCTGCAAAAAAAAATCCGGAAAAAATATCCAGACAAAAAAAATCCGTGAAAAAAAATCCGGAAAAAAAAATCCGGAAAAAAAAATCCGGGAAAAAAAATCCGGAAAAAAAAATCCGGGAAAAAAAATCCGGAAAAAAAAATCCGGAAAAAAAATCCGGAAAAAAAAATCCTGAAAAATCCTGAAAAAAAATCTGGAAAAAAAATCCGGAAAAAAAATCCGGAAAAAAAAAATCCGGAAAAATCCGGAAAAAAAAAAATCTGGAAAAAAAATCCTGAAAAAAAAATCCTGAAAAAAAAATCCTGAAAAAAAAATCCTGAAAAAAAAATCCAGAAAAAAAAAACGGAAAAAAAAAATCCGGAAAAAAAAAATCCGGGAAAAAAAATCCGGAAAAAAAATCCAGAAAATTCGGAAAAAAAAAATCCAGAAAAAAAATCTGGAAAAAAAAATCCGGAAAAAAAAATCCGGAAAAAAAGAAATCCGGAAAAAAAAATCCTGAAAAAAAAATCCGGAAAAAAAATCCGGAAAAAAAATCCAGAAAAATGCGGAAAAAAAAAATCCAGAAAAAAAATCTGGAAAAAAAAATCCGGAAAAAAAATCCGGAAAATAAGAAATCCGGAAAAAAAAATCCTGAAAAAAAATCCGGAAAAAAATCCAGAAAAATCCGGAAAAAAAAAATCCAGAAAAAAAATCCGGAAAAAAAAATCTGGAAAAAAAATCCTGAAAAAAAAATCCGGAAAAAAAAATCTGGAAAAAAAAATCCGTAAAAAATATCCAGACAAAAAAAATCCGTGAAAAAAAATCCTGAAAAAAAATCTGGAAAAAAAATCCGGAAAAAAAAATCCGGAAAAAAAAAATCTGGAAAAAAAATCCTGAAAAAAAAATCCGTAAAAAAAAATCTGCAAAAAAAAATCCGGAAAAACTATCCAGACAAAAAAAATCCGTGAAAAAAAATCCGGAAAAAAAAATCCGGAAAAAAAAATCCTGAAAAAAAAATCCGGAAAAAAAAATCTGGAAAAAAAATCCTGAAAAAAAAATCCGGAAAAAAAAATCTGGAAAAAAAAATCCGGACAAAATATCCAGACAAAAAAAATCCGTGAAAAAAAATCCTGAAAAAAAATCTGGAAAAAAAATCCGGAAAAAAAAATCCGGAAAAAAAAAATCTGGAAAAAAAATCCTGAAAAAAAAATCCGTAAAAAAAAATCTGCAAAAAAAAATCCGGAAAAAATATCCAGACAAAAAAAATTTGTGAAAAAAAATCCGGAAAAAAAATCCAGAAAAATCCGGAAAAAAAAAATCCAGAAAAAAAATCCGGAAAAAAAAATCTGGAAAAAAAATCCTGAAAAGAAAATCCGGAAAAAAAAATCTGGAAAAAAAAATCCGGAAAAAATATCCAGACAAAAAAAATCCGTGAAAAAAAATCCTGAAAAAAAATCTGGAAAAAAAATCCGGAAAAAAAAATCCTGAAAAAAAAATCCGGAAAAAAAAATCTGAAAAAAAAATCCTGAAAAAAAAATCCGGAAAAAAAAATCTGGAAAAAAAAATCCGGACAAAATATCCAGACAAAAAAAATCCGTGAAAAAAAATCCTGAAAAAAAATCTGGAAAAAAAATCCGGAAAAAAAAATCCGGAAAAAAAAAATCTGGAAAAAAAATCCTGAAAAAAAAATCCGTAAAAAAAAATCTGCAAAAAAAAATCCGGAAAAAATATCCAGACAAAAAAAATCCGTGAAAAAAAATCCGGAAAAAAAAATCCGGAAGAAAAAATCCGGGAAAAAAAATCCGGAAAAAAAAATCCGGGAAAAAAAATCCGGAAAAAAAAATCCGGAAAAAAAAATCCGGAAAAAAAAATCCTGAAAAATCCTGAAAAAAAATCTGGAAAAAAAATCCGGAAAAAAAATCCGGAAAAAAAAAATCCGGAAAAATCCGGAAAAAAAAATCTGGAAAAAAAATCCGGAAAAAAAAATCTGGAAAAATCCGGAAAAAAAAATCTGAAAAAAAAATCCTGAAAAAAAATTCTGAAAAAAAAATCCGGAAAAAAAACATCTGGAAAAAAAAATCCGGAAAAAATATCCGGACAAAAAAAATCCGGAAAAAAAATCCAGAAAAAAAATCCGGAAAAATCCGGAAAAAAAAATGAAGAAAAATCCGGAAAAAAATCAGGAAAAATCTGGAAAAAAAATCTGAAAAAAAAATCAGGAAAAATACGGAAAAGAAAAATCCGGAAAAAAAATCCGGAAAAAAAATCTGGAAAAAAAAATCCGGAAAAAAAAATATCCGGACAAAAAAAATCCGGAAAAAAAAAATCCGGAAAAAAAAATCCAGAAAAAAAAAAAAACGGAAAAAAAAATCCGGAAAAAAAAAATCCGGGAAAAAAAATCCAGAAAAAAAATCCAGAAAAATGCGGAAAAAAAAAATCCAGAAAAAAAATCTGGAAAAAAAATCCGGAAAAAAAAATCCGGAAAAAAAAATCCGGAAAAAAAAATCCTGAAAAAAAAATCTGGAAAAAAAATCCTGAAAAAAAAATCTGGAAAAAAAAATCTGGAAAAAAAAATCCGGAAAAAATATCCAGGCAAAAAAAATCCGTGAAAAAAAATCCTGAAAAAAAATCTGGAAAAAAAATCTGGAAAAAAAAATCCGGAAAAAAAAAATCTGGATAAAAAATCCGGAAAAAAAAATCCGGAAAAAAAAATCTGGAAAAAAAAATCCGGAAAAAATATCCAGACAAAAAAAATCCGTGAAAAAAAATCCGGAAAAAAAAATCCAGAAAAAAAATCCGGAAAAAAAAATCCTGAAAAAAAAATCCTGAAAAAAAATCCGGAAAAAAAAATCTTGAAAAAAAATCCTGAAAAAAAAAAATCCTGAAAAAAAAATCCTAAAAAAAAACATCTGGAAAAAAAAATCCGGAAAAAATAAATATCCGGACAAAAAAAATCCGGAAAAAAAAAATCCGGAAAAAAAAATCCAGAAAAAAAAATCCAGAAAAAAAAAAACGGAAAAAAAAAATCCGGAAAAAAAAAATCTGGAAAAAAAAATCCGGAAAAAATATCCAGACAAAAAAAAACCGTGAAAAAAAATCCGGAAAAAAAAATCCAGAAAAAAAAATCCAGAAAAAAAAAAACGGAAAAAAAAAATCCGGAAAAAAAAAATCCGGGAAAAAAAATCCGGAAAAAAAATCAAGAAAAATGCGGAAAAAAAAAATCCAGAAAAAAAATCTGGAAAAAAAAATCCGGAAAAAAAAATCCGGAAAAAAAAAATCCGGAAAAAAAAATCCGGGAAAAAAAATCCGGAAAAAAAAATCCGGAAAAAAAATCCGGAAAAATCCGGAAAAAAAAAACCGGAAAAATCCTGAAAAAAAAATGAAGAAAAATCCGGAAAAAAATCCGGAAAAATCTGGAAAAAAAATATGAAAAAAAAATCCGGAAAAAAAAATCCAGAAAAAAAATCCGGAAAAAAAAATCCAGAAAAAAAATCCGGAAAAATCCGGAAAAAAAAAACCGGAAAAATCCTGGAAAAAAAATGAAGAAAAATCCGGAAAAAAATCCGGAAAAATCTGGAAAAAAAATCTGAAAAAAAAATCCGGAAAAAAAAATCTGGAAAAAGAAATCCGGAAAAAATATCCAGACAAAAAAAATCCAGAAAAAAAATCCAGAAAAAAAATCCGGAAAAAAAATCCAGAAAAAAAATCCGGAAAAAAAATCCGGAAAAATCCGGAAAAAAAATCTGAAAAAAAAAAATCTGGAAAAATCCGGAAAAAAAAATCTGGAAAAAAAATCCGGAAAAAAAATCCGAAAAAATCCGAAAAAAAAATCCAGAAAAATACGGAAAAGAAAAATCCGGAAAAAAAATCCGGAAAAAAAAATCCGGAAAAAAAATCCAGAAAAAAAATCCAGAAAAAAAATCCAGAAAAAAAATCCAGAAAAAAAATCCAGAAAAAAAATCCGGAAAAAAAATCCGGAAAAAAAAAATCCGGAAAAATCCGGAAAAAAAAATCCGGAAAAAAAATCCAGAAAAAAAATCCGGAAAAAAAATCCGGAAAAAAAATCCGGAAAAAAAATCAGGAAAAAAAATCCGGAAAAATCCGGAAAAGAAAAATCCTGAAAAAAAATCCTTAAAAAAAAATCTGGAAAAAAAATCCGGAAAAAAAATCCGGAAAAAAAAAATCCGGAAAAATCCGGAAAAAAAAAATCTGGAAAAAAAATCCTGAAAAAAAAATCCTGAAAAAAAAATCCTGAAAAAAAAATCCAGAAAAAAAAAACGGAAAAAAAAAATCCGGAAAAAAAAAATCCGGGAAAAAAAATCCGGAAAAAAAATCCAGAAAAATGCGGAAAAAAAAAATCCAGAAAAAAAATCTGGAAAAAAAAATCCAGAAAAAAAGAAATCCGGAAAAAAAAATCCGGAAAAAAAAATCCTGAAAAAAAATCCGGAAAAAAAATCCAGAAAAATGCGGAAAAAAAAAATCCAGAAAAAAAATCTGGAAAAAAAAATCCAGAAAAAAAGAAATCCGGAAAAAAAAATCTGGAAAAAAAATCCTGAAAAAAAAATCCGGAAAAAAAAATCTGGAAAAAAAAATCCGGAAAAAATATCCAGACAAAAAAAATCCGTGAAAAAAAATCCTGAAAAAAAATCTGGAAAAAAAATCCAGAAAAAAAAATCCGGAAAAAAAAAATCTGGAAAAAAAATCCTGAAAAAAAAATCCGTAAAAAAAAATCTGCAAAAAAAAATCCGGAAAAAATATCCAGACAAAAAAAATCCGTGAAAAAAAATCCGGAAAAAAAAATCCGGAAAAAAAAATCCGGGAAAAAAAATCCGGAAAAAAAATCCGGAAAAAAAAAATCCGGAAAAATCCGGAAAAAAAAAAATCTGGAAAAAAAATCCTGAAAAAAAAATCCTGAAAAAAAAATCCTGAAAAAAAAATCCTGAAAAAAAAATCCAGAAAAAAAAAACGGAAAAAAAAAATCCGGAAAAAAAAAATCCGGGAAAAAAAATCCGGAAAAAAATTCCAGAAAATTCGGAAAAAAAAAATCCAGAAAAAAAATCTGGAAAAAAAAATCCGGAAAAAAAAATCCGGAAAAAAAGAAATCCGGAAAAAAAAATCCGGAAAAAAAAATCCGGAAAAAAAAATCTGGAAAAAAAAATCCGGAAAAAATATCCAGACAAAAAAAATCCGTGAAAAAAAATCCGGAAAAAAAAATCCAGAAAAAAAATCCGGAAAAAAAAATCCTGAAAAAAAAATCCTGAAAAAAAATCCTGAAAAAAAAATCCTAAAAAAAAACATCTGGAAAAAAAAATCCGGAAAAAATAAATATCCGGACAAAAAAAATCCGGAAAAAAAAAATCCGGAAAAAAAAATCCAGAAAAAAAAATCCAGAAAAAAAAAAACGGAAAAAAAAAATCCGGAAAAAAAAAATCTGGAAAAAAAAATCCGGAAAAAATATCCAGACAAAAAAAAACCGTGAAAAAAAATCCGGAAAAAAAAATCCAGAAAAAAAATCCAGAAAAAAAAAAACGGAAAAAAAAAATCCGGAAAAAAAAATCCAGAAAAAAAAAAAAAACGGAAAAAAAAATCCGGAAAAAAAAAATCCGGGAAAAAAAATCCAGAAAAAAAATCCAGAAAAATGCGGAAAAAAAAAATCCAGAAAAAAAATCTGGAAAAAAAAATCCGGAAAAAAAAAATATCCGGACAAAAAAAATCCGGAAAAAAAAAATCCGGAAAAAAAAATCCAGAAAAAAAAATCCAGAAAAAAAAAAACGGAAAAAAAAAATCCGGAAAAAAAAAATCCGGGAAAAAAAATCCGGAAAAAAAATCCAGAAAAATGCGGAAAAAAAAAATCCGTGAAAAAAAATCCGGAAAAAAAAATCCAGAAAAAAAATCCGGAAAAAAAAATCCGGAAAAAAAAATCCAGAAAAAAAATCCGGAAAAAAAATCCGGAAAAAAAATTTGGAAAAAAAATCAGGAAAAAAAAATCCGGAAAAAAAAATCCGGAAAAAAAATCCGGAAAAATCCAAAAAAAAAAATCCGGAAAAATCCGTTAAAGAAAAATCCGGAAAAAAAATCCGGAAAAAAAATCTGGAAAAAAAATCCGGAAAAAAAATCTGAAAAAAAAAAATCCGGAAAAAAAATCCGGAAAAAAAAATCCGGAAAAATCCGGTAAAGAAAATCCGGAAAAAAAAATCCGGAAAAAAAATCCAGAAAAAAAATCCAGAAAAAAAATCCGGAAAAAAAATCCAGAAAAATGCGGAAAATATAAAATCCAGAAAAAAAATCTGGAAAAAAAAATCCGGAAAAAAAAATCCGGAAAAAAAAATCCTGAAAAAAAATCTGGAAAAAAAAATCCGGAAAAAAAAAATCTGGATAAAAAATCCTGAAAAAAAAATCCGGAAAAAAAAATCTGGAAAAAAAAATCCGGAAAAAATATCCAGACAAAAAAAATCCGTGAAAAAAAATCCGGAAAAAAAAATCCAGAAAAAAAATCCGGAAAAAAAAATCCTGAAAAAAAATCCGGAAAAATCCGGAAAAAAAAACCGGAAAAATCCTGAAAAAAAAATGAAGAAAAATCCGGAAAAAAATCCGGAAAAATCTGGAAAAAAAATCTGAAATAAAAATCCGGAAAAAAAAATCTGGAAAAAGAAATCCGGAAAAAATATCCAGACAAAAAAAATCCAGAAAAAAAATCCGGAAAAAAAATCCTGAAAAAAAATCCGGAAAAAAAATCAGGAAAAAAAAATCCGGAAAAATCCGGAAAAGAAAAATCCGGAAAAAAAATCCGGAAAAATCCGAAAAAAAAGAATCCGGAAAAATCCGGAAAAAAAAATCTGGAAAAAAAATCCGGAAAAAAAAATCCTGAAAAAAAACATCTGGAAAAAAAAATCCGGAAAAAATATCCGGACAAAAAAATCCGGAAAAAAAATCCAGAAAAAAAAATCCGGAAAAAAAATCCGGGAAAAAAAATCCGGAAAAAAAAATCCGGAAAAATCCGGAAAAAAAAAATCGGGAAAAATCCGGAAAAAAAAATTCGTAAAAAAAATCCAGAAAAAAAATCCGGAAAAAAAATCCGGAAAAATCCGAAAAAAAAAATCCGGAAAAGAAAAATCCGGAAAAAAAATCCGGAAAAAAAATCTGGAAAAAAAATCCGGAAAAAAAATCTGAAAAAAAAAAATCTGGAAAGATCCGGAAAAAAAAATCTGGAAAAAAAATCCGGAAAAAAAATCCGGAAAAATCCGAAAAAAAAAATCCAGAAAAATACAGAAAAGAAAAATCCGGAAAAAAAATCCGGAAAAAAAAATCCGGAAAAATCCGGTAAAGAAAATCCGGAAAAAAAAATCCGGAAAAAAAATCCAGAAAAAAAATCCAGAAAAAAAATCCGGAAAAAAAATCTGGAAAAAAAAAATCCGGAAAAATCCTGAAAAAAAAATCTGGAAAAAAAATCCTGAAAAAAAAATCCTGAAAAAAAAATCCGGAAAAAAAAATCCAGAAAAAAAAAACGGAAAAAAAAATCCGGAAAAAAAAAATCCGGGAAAAAAAATCCGGAAAAAAAATCCAGAAAAATGCGGAAAAAAAAAATCTGGAAAAAAAAATCCGGAAAAAAAAATCCGGAAAAAAAGAAATCCGGAAAAAAAATCCAGAAAAAAAATCTGGAAAAAAAATCCTGAAAAAAAAATCCGTAAAAAAAAATCTGCAAAAAAAAATCCGGAAAAAATATCCAGACAAAAAAAATCCGTGAAAAAAAATCCAGAAAAAAAATCCGGAAAAAAAAATCCGGAAAAAAAATCCGGAAAAAAAAATCCGGAAAAATCCGGAAAAAAAAATCCGGAAAAAAAAATCCGGGAAAAAAAATCCTGAAAAAAAAATCTGGAAAAAAAATCCGGAAAAAAAAATCCTGAAAAATCCTGAAAAAAAAATCCTGAAAAAAAAATCTTGAAAAAAAAATCCGGAAAAAAAAATCCGGAAAAATAAAAATCTGGAAAAAAAAATCCGGAAAAAAAAATCCGGAAAAAAAAATCTGGAAAAAAAAATCCGGAAAAAATATCCGGACAAAAAAAATCCGTGAAAAAAAATCCGGAAAAAAAAATCCGGAAAAAAAAATCCTGAAAAAAAATCTGGAAAAAAAATCCGGAAAAAAAAATCCGGAAAAAAAAAATCTGGATAAAAAATCCTGAAAAAAAAATCCGGAAAAAAAAATCTGGAAAAAAAAATCCGGAAAAAATATCCAGACAAAAAAAATCCGTATAGAAAAATCCGGAAAAAAAAATCCAGAAAAAAAATCCGGAAAAAAAAATCCTGAAAAAAAATCCAGAAAAATCCGGAAAAAAAAAACGGAAAAATCCTGAAAAAAAAATGAAGAAAAATCCGGAAAAAAATCCGGAAAAATCTGGAAAAAAAATCTGAAAAAAAAATCCGGAAAAAAAAATCTGGAAAAAAAAATCCAGAAAAAAAATCAGGAAAAAAAATCCGGAAAAAAAATCAGGAAAAAAAAATCCGGAAAAATCCGGAAAAGAAAAATCCGGAAAAAAAATCCTGAAAAAAAATCTGGAAAAAAAATCTGGAAAAAAAATCCGGAAAAAAAATCCGGAAAAAAAAAATCCGGAAAAAAAAATCTGGAAAAAAAATCCGGAAAAAAAAATCCTGAAAAAAAACATCTGGAAAAAAAAATCCAGAAAAAAAAATCCGGAAAAAAAATCCGGGAAAAAAAATCCGGAAAAAAAAATCCGGAAAAATCCGGAAAAAAAAATCGGGAAAAATCCGGAAAAAAAAATCCGGAAAAAAAATCCAGAAAAAAAATCCGGAAAAAAAATCCGAAAAAAAAAATCCGGAAAAATCCGGAAAAAAAATCCGGAAAAAAAAATCCGGAAAAAATATCCAGACAAAAAAAATCCGTGAAAAAAAATCCGGAAAAAAAAATCCAGAAAAAAAATCCTGAAAAAAAAATCCTGAAAAAAATATCCGGAAAAATCCGGAAAAAAAAAACCGGAAAAATCCTGAAAAAAAAATGAAGAAAAATCCGGAAAAAAATCCGGAAAAATCTGGAAAAAAAATCTGGAAAAATCTGGAAAAAAAAATCTGGAAAAAGAAATCCGGAAAAAATATCCAGACAAAAAAAATCCAGAAAAAAAATCCAGAAAAAAAATCCGGAAAAAAAATCCGGAAAAAAAATCAGGAAACAAAAATCCGGAAAAGAAAAATCCGGAAAAAAAAATCTGGAAAAAAAATCCGGAAAAAAAAATCCTGAAAAAAAACATCTGGACAAAAAAATCCTGAAAAAAAAATCCGGAAAAATCCTGAAAAAAAAAATCTGGAAAGAAAAATCCTGAAAAAAAAATCCGGAAAAATCCTAAATAAAAAATGAAGAAAAATCCGTGAAAAAAAATCCGGAAAAAAAATCCGGAAAAAAAAATCCTGAAAAAAAACATCTGGAAAAAAAAATCCGGAAAAAATATCCGGACAAAAAAAATCCGGAAAAAAAATCCAGAAAAAAAAATCCGGAAAAAAAATCCGGGAAAAAAAATCCGGAAAAAAAAATCCGGAAAAATCCGGAAAAAAAAAATCGGGAAAAATCCGGAAAAAAAAATCCGGAAAAAAAATCTGGAAAAAAAATCCGGAAAAAAAAATCTGAAAAAAAAAAATCTGGAAAAATCCGGAAAAAAAAATCTGGAAAAAAAATCCGGAAAAAAAATCCGGAAAAATCCGAAAAAAAAAGCCGGAAAAATATGGAAAAGAAAAATCCGGAAAAAAAATCCAGAAAAATCCGGTAAAGAAAATCCGGAAAAAAAAATCCGGAAAAAAAATCCAGAAAAAAAATCTAGAAAAAAAATCCGGAAAAAAAATCCGGAAAAAAAATCCGGAAAAAAAAATCCGGAAAAATCCGGAAAAGAAAAATCCTGAAAAAAAATCCTGAAAAAAAATCTGGAAAAAAAAATCCGGAAAAAATCCGGAAAAAATCCGGAAAAAAAATTCAGAAAAAAAATCCGGAAAAAAAAACAAGAAAAAAAAATCAGAAAAAAAATCCGAAAAAAAAAATCCGGAAAAATCCTGAAAAAAAATCTGGAAAAAAAAATCCGGAAAAAATCCGGAAAAAATCCGGAAAAAAAATTCAGAAAAAAAATCCGGAAAAAAAAACAAGAAAAAAAAATCAGAAAAAAAATCCGGAAAAAAAATCCGGAAAAAAAATCCGGAAAAAAAAATCCGGAAAAATCCGGAAAAGAAAAATCCTGAAAAAAAATTCAGAAAAAAAATCCGGAAAAAAAAACAAGAAAAAACAATCAGAAAAAAAATCCTGAAAAAAAATCCGGACAAAAAAAATCCGTGAAAAAAAATCTGGAAAAAAAAATCCTGAAAAAAAAAATCTGGAAAAAAAAATCCGGAAAAAAAATCCGGAAAAAAAAATCTGGAAAAAAAAAATCTGGAAAAAAAAATCCTGAAAAAAAAATCCGGAAAAAAAATCTGAAAAAAAAATCCGGAAAAAATCCGGAAAAAAAATTCAGAAAAAAAATCCGGAAAAAAAATCTGGAAAAAAAAATCCGGAAAAAAAAATCTGGAAAAAAAAATCAGAAAAAAAAAAACCAGAAAAAAAAAATCAGAAAAAAAAATCCCCCCAAAAAAATCCGGAAAAATCCGTAAAAAAAAAATCCGTAAAAAAAAATCCGGAAAAAAAAATCCGGAAAAAAAATCGGGAAAAATCCGGAAAAAAAAATCCAGGAAAAAAAATCCGGAAAAATCCGGAAAAAAAAATCCGGATAAAAAAACAAGAAAAAAAAAATCAGAAAAAAAAATCCGGAAAAAAAAACAAAAAAAAAAAATCAGAAAAAAAAATCCGGAAAAAAAAATCCGGAAAAAAAAATCCGGAAAAAATCCGTAAAAAAAAATAAAAATAAAAAAAATCCGTAAAAATCCGTAAAAAAAAATCCGTAAAAAAAAATCCGGAAAAAAAATCCAGAAAATCCGGAAAAAAAAAATCCGGAAAAAAAAATCCGGATAATCCGGAAAAAAAATACTGAAAAAAAAATTCTGGAAAAAAAATCCGGAAAAGAAATCCGGAAAAATCCGAAAAAAAAAATCCGGAAAAAAAAACAAGAAAAAAAATCAGAAAAAAAATCCGAAAAAAAAAATCCGGAAAAATCCTGAAAAAAAAAATCCTGAAAAAAAAATCCTGAAAAAAAAATCCTGAAAAAAAAATCCGGAAAAATCCTGAAAAAAAAATGAAGAAAAATCCGGAAAAAAAATCCGGAAAAAAAAATCCGGAAAAAAAATCCGGAAAAAAAAATCCGGAAAAATCCTGAAAAAAAAATCCGGAAAAAAAAATCCGGAAAAAAAAATCGGGAAAAAAAATCCGGAAAAATCCGGTAAAGAAAATCCGGAAAAAAAAATCCGGAAAAAAAATCCAGAAAAAAAATCCAGAAAAAAAATCCGGAAAAAAAATCCAGAAAAATGCGGAAAATATAAAATCCAGAAAAAAAATCTGGAAAAAAAAATCCGGAAAAAAAAATCCTGAAAAAAAATCTGGAAAAAAAATCTGGAAAAAAAAATCCGGAAAAAAAAAATCTGGATAAAAAATCCTGAAAAAAAAATCCGGAAAAAAAAATCTGGAAAAAAAAATCCGGAAAAAATATCCAGACAAAAAAAATCCGTGAAAAAAAATCCGGAAAAAAAAATCCAGAAAAAAAATCCGGAAAAAAAAATCCTGAAAAAAAATTCCGGAAAAATCCGGAAAAAAAAACCGGAAAAATCCTGAAAAAAAAATGAAGAAAAATCCGGAAAAAAATCCGGAAAAATCTGGAAAAAAAATCTGAAATAAAAATCCGGAAAAAAAAATCTGGAAAAAGAAATCCGGAAAAAATATCCAGACAAAAAAAATCCAGAAAAAAAATCCGGAAAAAAAATCCTGAAAAAAAATCCGGAAAAAAAATCAGGAAAAAAAAATCCGGAAAAATCCGGAAAAGAAAAATCCGGAAAAAAAATCCGGAAAAATCCGAAAAAAAAGAATCCGGAAAAATCCGGAAAAAAAAATCTGGAAAAAAAATCCGGAAAAAAAAATCCTGAAAAAAAACATCTGGAAAAAAAAATCCGGAAAAAATATCCGGACAAAAAAATCCGGAAAAAAAATCCAGAAAAAAAAATCCGGAAAAAAAATCCGGGAAAAAAAATCCGGAAAAAAAAATCCGGAAAAATCCGGAAAAAAAAAATCGGGAAAAATCCGGAAAAAAAAATTCGTAAAAAAAATCCAGAAAAAAAATCCGGAAAAGAAAAATCCGGAAAAAAAATCCGGAAAAAAAATCTGGAAAAAAAATCCGGAAAAAAAATCTGAAAAAAAAAAATCTGGAAAGATCCGGAAAAAAAAATCTGGAAAAAAAATCCGGAAAAAAAATCCGGAAAAATCCGAAAAAAAAAATCCAGAAAAATACAGAAAAGAAAAATCCGGAAAAAAAATCCGGAAAAAAAAATCCGGAAAAATCCGGTAAAGAAAATCCGGAAAAAAAAATCCTGAAAAAAAATCCAGAAAAAAAATCCAGAAAAAAAATCCGGAAAAAAAATCTGGAAAAAAAAAATCCGGAAAAATCCTGAAAAAAAAATCTGGAAAAAAAATCCTGAAAAAAAAATCCGGAAAAAAAAATCCAGAAAAAAAAAACGGAAAAAAAAAATCCGGAAAAAAAAAATCCGGGAAAAAAAATCCGGAAAAAAAATCCAGAAAAATGCGGAAAAAAAAAATCTGGAAAAAAAAATCCGGAAAAAAAAATCCGTAAAAAAAGAAATCCGGAAAAAAAATCCAGAAAAAAAATCTGGAAAAAAAATCCTGAAAAAAAAATCCGTAAAAAAAAATCTGCAAAAAAAAATCCGGAAAAAATATCCAGACAAAAAAAATCCGTGAAAAAAAATCCAGAAAAAAAATCCGGAAAAAAAAATCCGGAAAAAAAATCCGGAAAAAAAAATCCGGAAAAATCCGGAAAAAAAAATCCGGAAAAAAAAATCCGGGAAAAAAAATCCTGAAAAAAAAATCTGGAAAAAAAATCCGGAAAAAAAAATCCTGAAAAATCCTGAAAAAAAAATCCTGAAAAAAAAATCTTGAAAAAAAAATCCGGAAAAAAAAATCCGGAAAAATAAAAATCTGGAAAAAAAAATCCGGAAAAAAAAATCCGGAAAAAAAAATCTGGAAAAAAAAATCCGGAAAAAATATCCGGACAAAAAAAATCCGTGAAAAAAAATCCGGAAAAAAAAATCCGGAAAAAAAAATCCTGAAAAAAAATCTGGAAAAAAAATCCGGAAAAAAAAATCCGGAAAAAAAAAATCTGGATAAAAAATCCTGAAAAAAAAATCCGGAAAAAAAAATCTGGAAAAAAAAATCCGGAAAAAATATCCAGACAAAAAAAATCCGTATAGAAAAATCCGGAAAAAAAAATCCAGAAAAAAAATCCGGAAAAAAAAATCCTGAAAAAAAATCCAGAAAAATCCGGAAAAAAAAAACGGAAAAATCCTGAAAAAAAAATGAAGAAAAATCCGGAAAAAAATCCGGAAAAATCTGGAAAAAAAATCTGAAAAAAAAATCCGGAAAAAAAAATCTGGAAAAAAAAATCCGGAAAAAATATCCAGACAAAAAAAATCCAGAAAAAAAATCCAGAAAAAAAATCCGGAAAAAAAATCCTGAAAAAAAATCCGGAAAAAAAATCAGGAAAAAAAAATCCGGAAAAATCCGGAAAAGAAAAATCCGGAAAAAAAATCCGGAAAAAAATCTGGAAAAAAAATCTGGAAAAAAAATCCGGAAAAAAAAAATCCGGAAAAATCCGGAAAAAAAAATCTGGAAAAAAAAAATCCGGAAAAATCCGGAAAAAAAAATCTGGAAAAAAAAATCCGGAAAAAAAAATCCAGAAAAAAAATCCGGAAAAAAAAATCCGGAAAAAAAATCCGGAAAAATCCGGAAAAAAAAAACGGAAAAATCCTGAAAAAAAAATGAAGAAAAATCCGGAAAAAAATCCTGAAAAATCTGGAAAAAAAATCTGGAAAAAAAATCCGGAAAAAAAAATCTGGAAAAAAAAATCCGGAAAAAATATCCAGACAAAAAAAATCCAGAAAAAAAATCCTGAAAAAAAATCCGGAAAAAAAATCAGGAAAAAAAATCCGGAAAAAAAATCAGGAAAAAAAAATCCGGAAAAATCCGGAAAAGAAAAATCCGGAAAAAAAATCCTGAAAAAAAATCTGGAAAAAAAATCTGGAAAAAAAATCCGGAAAAAAAATCCGGAAAAAAAAAATCCGGAAAAAAAAATCTGGAAAAAAAATCCGGAAAAAAAAATCCTGAAAAAAAACATCTGGAAAAAAAAATCCAGAAAAAAAAATCCGGAAAAAAAATCCGGGAAAAAAAATCCGGAAAAAAAAATCCGGAAAAATCCGGAAAAAAAAAATCCGGAAAAATCCGGAAAAAAAAATCCGGAAAAAAAATCCAGAAGAAAAATCCGGAAAAAAAATCCGAAAAAAAAAATCCGGAAAAATCCGGAAAAAAAATCCGGAAAAAAAAATCCGGAAAAAATATCCAGACAAAAAAAATCCGTGAAAAAAAATCCGGAAAAAAAAATCCAGAAAAAAAATCCTGAAAAAAAAATCCTGAAAAAAATATCCGGAAAAATCCGGAAAAAAAAAACCGGAAAAATCCTGAAAAAAAAATGAAGAAAAATCCGGAAAAAAATCCGGAAAAATCTGGAAAAAAAATCTGGAAAAATCTGGAAAAAAAAATCTGGAAAAAGAAATCCGGAAAAAATATCCAGACAAAAAAAATCCGTATAGAAAAATCCGGAAAAAAAAATCCAGAAAAAAAATCCGGAAAAAAAAATCCTGAAAAAAAATCCAGAAAAATCCGGAAAAAAAAAACGGAAAAATCCTGAAAAAAAAATGAAGAAAAATCCGGAAAAAAATCCGGAAAAATCTGGAAAAAAAATCTGAAAAAAAAATCCGGAAAAAAAAATCTGGAAAAAAAAATCCGGAAAAAATATCCAGACAAAAAAAATCCAGAAAAAAAATCCAGAAAAAAAATCCGGAAAAAAAATCCTGAAAAAAAATCCGGAAAAAAAATCAGGAAAAAAAAATCCGGAAAAATCCGGAAAAGAAAAATCCGGAAAAAAAATCCGGAAAAAAATCTGGAAAAAAAATCTGGAAAAAAAATCCGGAAAAAAAAAATCCGGAAAAATCCGGAAAAAAAAATCTGGAAAAAAAAAATCCGGAAAAATCCGGAAAAAAAAATCTGGAAAAAAAAATCCGGAAAAAAAAATCCAGAAAAAAAATCCGGAAAAAAAAATCCGGAAAAAAAATCCGGAAAAATCCGGAAAAAAAAAACGGAAAAATCCTGAAAAAAAAATGAAGAAAAATCCGGAAAAAAATCCTGAAAAATCTGGAAAAAAAATCTGGAAAAAAAATCCGGAAAAAAAAATCTGGAAAAAAAAATCCGGAAAAAATATCCAGACAAAAAAAATCCAGAAAAAAAATCCTGAAAAAAAATCCGGAAAAAAAATCAGGAAAAAAAATCCGGAAAAAAAATCAGGAAAAAAAAATCCGGAAAAATCCGGAAAAGAAAAATCCGGAAAAAAAATCCTGAAAAAAAATCTGGAAAAAAAATCTGGAAAAAAAATCCGGAAAAAAAATCCGGAAAAAAAAAATCCGGAAAAAAAAATCTGGAAAAAAAATCAGGAAAAAAAAATCCTGAAAAAAAACATCTGGAAAAAAAAATCCAGAAAAAAAAATCCGGAAAAAAAATCCGGGAAAAAAAATCCGGAAAAAAAAATCCGGAAAAATCCGGAAAAAAAAAATCGGGAAAAATCCGGAAAAAAAAATCCGGAAAAAAAATCCAGAAAAAAAATCCGGAAAAAAAATCCGAAAAAAAAAATCCGGAAAAATCCGGAAAAAAAATCCGGAAAAAAAAATCCGGAAAAAATATCCAGACAAAAAAAATCCGTGAAAAAAAATCCGGAAAAAAAAATCCAGAAAAAAAATCCTGAAAAAAAAATCCTGAAAAAAATATCCGGAAAAATCCGGAAAAAAAAAACCGGAAAAATCCTGAAAAAAAAATGAAGAAAAATCCGGAAAAAAATCCGGAAAAATCTGGAAAAAAAATCTGGAAAAATCTGGAAAAAAAAATCTGGAAAAAGAAATCCGGAAAAAATATCCAGACAAAAAAAATCCAGAAAAAAAATCCAGAAAAAAAATCCGGAAAAAAAATCCGGAAAAAAAATCAGGAAACAAAAATCCGGAAAAGAAAAATCCGGAAAAAATCCGGAAAAATCCGGAAAAAAAAATCTGGAAAAAAAATCCGGAAAAAAAAATCCTGAAAAAAAACATCTGGACAAAAAAATCCGGAAAAAAAAATCCTGAAAAAAAAATCCGGAAAAATCCTGAAAAAAAAAATCCGGAAAGAAAAATCCTGAAAAAAAAATCCGGAAAAATCCTAAATAAAAAATGAAGAAAAATCCGTGAAAAAAAATCCGGAAAAAAAATCCGGAAAAAAAAATCCTGAAAAAAAACATCTGGAAAAAAAAATCCGGAAAAAATATCCGGACAAAAAAAATCCGGAAAAAAAATCCAGAAAAAAAAATCCGGAAAAAAAATCCGGGAAAAAAAATCCGGAAAAAAAAATCGGGAAAAATCCGGAAAAAAAAAATCGGGAAAAATCCGGAAAAAAAAATCCGGAAAAAAAATCTGGAAAAAAAATCCGGAAAAAAAATCCGAAAAAAAAAATCCGGAAAAATCCGGAAAAAAAATCCGGAAAAAAAAATCCGGAAAAAATATCCAGACAAAAAAAATCCGTGAAAAAAAATCCGGAAAAAAAAATCCAG